>NC_092774.1:73019593-73344593 GCF_047496795.1 Chiloscyllium punctatum
TAATGTACAGCCACAACATGACGTCCCAACGCCTATACTCAATGCTCTGACCAATAAAGGAAAGCATACCAAATGCCGCCCTCACTATCCTATCTACCTGTGACTCCACTTTCAAGGAACTATGAAGCTGCACTCCAAGGTCTCTTTTTTTCTGCCACACTCCCCTTAAGTGTGTCAGTCCTGCCTGGATTGCTTGACCAAAATTCAAACCTGATATTTCTCTAAATTAAATTGCATCTGCCACTGCTCGGCCAATCCATTCATTTCTAATTTATAGTGAACTCTCTTTCCTCTTTTAGTCCCTAGAAGCTAAATATCTCCATCCCCCACACTCCCTCGGTTTTCACTTTTCTGAAAGTGGGAGAATAGGGTTGAGAAACGTATCGGCTACGATTGAATGGTATGAGCAGACCTGATGGGCTGAATGGCCTCATTTCTGCTCCTATGTCCTATGGTCTCTTGCTGTCCAGGACACAGAGAGAGAGAGAGTGGGAGCAGGAGTCGGCCATTTGGTCTTTTGACCCTGCACCAGTATTGAACACGTCATAACTGGATATGGATCTACCTACATCGAGGTGGATAGGCTGGGACTTTTTCACTGAAGCACAGACGGTTGAGAGGTGACCTTATCGAGGTTTATAAAATCATGGAGGGGGTGGATAGATGAGCTGAATGGCAGGTGTCATTTCCTTTGGGTGGTAGTTTCAAGATTAGAAAGCAAATTTTGAACATGAGTGGAGAAAGATTTTAAAAAGTCTTCAGGGGCACCATGTTTTTTCATAGAGTGGTTCATGTGTGGGATGAATGTCCAGAGGAAGTAGTGGATGCCGGTACAGTTACAATGTTTTAAAAGACATTTGATTAAGTCCGTGAGAAGGAAAGGTTTGGAGGGATATGAGCCAAACACAGACAGGTGGGACTAGTTTGGTTTGAGAACACAATCCACATGGACTAGTTGGACTGAGGGGTCTGTTTCTGTGCTGTCTGACTCTGTAACTGTCCTGTATTGGTCTTAAAACCATGTTCTTGCCTTCCCCCATAACCATCCACTTCTGTGTTGTTCCAAAATCAGATGAACTCAGCCTTGAATATATTCAAGGACCCCCTAACTGCAGGGAGATATCCCCAATTCTGAACTCAATTCCTCTTGCTGATTGCTTGCTGCATCTGTCTGATGACTGGCAGTGACTGGTGTAGGAGGGCGCTGAGGCCACTTTTTACACCCACACGTCATTCCTGATGAAAGACCTGTGACTGAAACATCGAGTCTCCTCCTTGGATGCTGCTTGACCTGCTGTGCTTTTCCTGCACCACACTTTTTGACTCTGATCGCTAGCATCTGCAGTTCTCACTTCCTCCACATCCAAATACATCTCCATTAAAACAAAAGCTATGACTTCACATTGTGGTTCTGCATTTGCCATGTGTTTGCCAACTGTGGTCTTCTCTACATTGGGAAGACCAAGCGTAAACTTGGGGAATGGTTCACCAGGCATTGCAGCCAGGTCTGCAGAGGCTGTACAGACTTCCCAGTCACCACCCATTTTCATTCCCATTCCCATTCCCACTCCCTTTCTGATATGACCATCTTTGGCCTCCTCCATTGCCACAACAAACCAAGCCGCAAATTGGAGGAACAACACCTCACCTTCCTCCTGAGCAGTCCACAGCCCAGAGGACTCAACATTGAGTTCTCCAATTCAAATAACCTCCTTTCCCATCCCCAACTCCCTTCCCAGTCCTTCCCCTCCCTTCCACTCCTCCCTGCCACCAACCCTCGTAATGAAAGGCTTATGCCCGAAATGTTGATTCTTCTGCTGCTCGGATGCTGCCTGACCTGCTGTGCTTTTCCAGCACTACACTCTCGACACTGAGTTAGGATACCTGGTCGGCATGAACGGGTTGGACCAAAGCATCTGTTTCTGAGCTGTACAACTCTATGACTCTAAATAACAAAAAGTATACTTTGACAAATATCAAACTCTATCCATGTTAACAAGGCTTGGTACATCACATGCTTTACTAACCATTCTCAACAGGTCCTGCCCCTTCAGTGACTGGGTAACATATACATGTTAGTGCATAATCTCCTTCACTAGTATTTACACACTACCCTAAGCAATTGCACAAGTAACAGCAAGGGTAAACAGCACAAGGATTAAAAAAAGTATGGGTAAACAGCACAGGAATTAAAAAACAGTGAGGGTAAAAAGCACAAGCCCCAGTAAAAACAGATGGAAAGTGAGTGTAACATGTCACTATGACAGATTCTGGATTAGTGGTGCTGGAAGAGCACAGCAGTTCAGGCAGCATCCGAGGAGCAGTAAGATCGCCGTTATATGTGCGCATGTGGGTCTTTGTCGGTCTGGGTTGGGGGTTGTGAGTGTGAGAAAGTGTATGTGTGTGTAGTGAGTGCAGAGTGTCTTAAGTCTGTGAGGCGGTGAATGTGGGAGTGTGTGTGTCTGTAAGGGTGTGTGTGGGTGTTCTGTGTGCGCGTATGTGTGTATATGTGTGTGTGTGTGTGTGTGTGTGTATAGTGTACTGGTGGTCACCTGTAATGTGACATGAACCCAAGGTCCCGGTTGAGGCCCTCCGTATGGATACCGAACTTAGCTATCAGCCTCCGCTCGGCCACTTTCCTCTGCTGCATGTCCTGAGAATGCTAACCCGAGAATGCAACTTTTTTTAAAAAAAGGTTTTGTGATTTACACATGAAGGAAGTGAAACTATCACTGTAATCTAACAGATAAAAGCCTTAACAGACAATCAATTTTTCAATGTATAATTTCAGTTACATCACACTGTAAATTTTTGCTATAAATTCTGTGTTAGGATTGAGCCATCCACTATCACCTGATGAAGGAGCGTCACTCCGAAAGCTAGTGTGCTTCCAATTAAACCTGTTGGACTATAACCTGGTGTTGTGTGATTTTTAACTTTGTACACCCCAGTCCAACATGACTGTTATCAAACAGGCACAGAAATATACAGCACAGAAATAGACTTTTTTTCTCTCTCATGCACATACACATTTATAAGTCCATAGGGGTGAATTTGAACTTGGAGAATGATAAATGCAGATACATTCTATTTTGCTGAAAAAATGCACAATCTGCAGGCAGTCAATCCATGTAATAGTTTGTAAATTCTGCTTTGGAAATAGAACCAGTCTGACTCAAGATTGGGACACAGACAGACTCTGACCTCACACCTTTAATGCATTGTCTGAACTGAGATGTCACAGTTTGCCATAAAATCAAGTTATCTTGAGAAAGTGACCTACAAGAATTTCTGGGATTTACATAGTAATAATAACTGCAAAAGATGAAAAACTTAATAATCCAGGTTTGTTCAATACA
The DNA here is from genome assembly GCF_047496795.1 of Chiloscyllium punctatum. Taxonomy (NCBI): domain Eukaryota; kingdom Metazoa; phylum Chordata; class Chondrichthyes; order Orectolobiformes; family Hemiscylliidae; genus Chiloscyllium; species Chiloscyllium punctatum. Next base: position 73,022,953 of record NC_092774.1, read on the forward strand.
GCATTTCAGTGGCAGGACACTAGAATTTTTTCCTTTTAATTCTGTGACTTAGATTAGATTCCTTGGTGTGGAAACAGGCCCTTCGGCCTAACAAGTCCATACCGACCCTCCGTAGACCAACCCACCCAGACCCATTCCCCTACGTTTACCCCTTCACTGAACACTACAGGCCACTTAGCATAGCCAATTCACCTGACCTGCAGATCTTTGGACTGTGGGAGGAAACCAGAGCACCCAGAGGGTGCCCACACAGACACGGGGAGAATGCAAGCTCCACACAGACAGTTGCCTGAGGCTGGAATTGAACCCAGGTCTCTGGCGCTGTGAGGCAGCAGTGCTAACCGCTGTACCACCCTTATGATCTTTTTCGTCCACAGTCACCTGACGAAGGATCAGCATTCTGAAAGCGAGTGCTTCCAAATAAACCTGTTGAACTATAACCTGGTGTTGTGTGATTTTTAACTTTGCCCAGGTTAGGATGGATTGACCATGCTAAATTACATAGTGCCCAGGGACGTGCAGGTTAGGCACATTAATCAGGGGGTAAATGTTGAGCAATAGGGGTAAGGGAATGGGTGTGGCTGGGTTACCCTTCAGAGGGACAGTGTGGAATATTTGGGCCGAGTGGCCTGCTTCCACACTGTGGCGATTCTCTGAAGAGAAGGGATTGTCACAAACCTTTTGCTTCCCAAAATCAGACCTGTGCACTCTCAGCAGTATTCCAATGTTGTGAAAGATATTAACTTTCAGATGGAGTTATCCAAAATTCAGAGAGATGTCAGTCTTAATGTTTTTGCTTTTCTGCCCCTGTGAGATCCTGAATCAGCAACTTCAGGAGAATTAGATAGAGTGGAGTGCGAGCAGAGGGGAAGAGAGAGTGGGATGGTGCTTTCAATTTTGTGGAGTAAGAAAAGAAAGGAATGTTCCACAAAAAGGAGAATTGCTTGTTCAGAATTCCCACGCTGGACTGACAGTGATGACTTTTGTAATCTCTTTTTACAGAATATTTGAAGATCTGAAGACGGAAGTTTCAAAATTAACAGATGAAGGGCTTCTCCCCGAAACGTTGACTGTCCTGCTCCTCTGATGCTGCCTGATCTGCTGTGCTTTATCAGCGCTGCACTTTTTGACTCTGACTCTTCAGCATCTGCAGTCCTCACTTTGACGTCAATGTCTGATAGTCACTCAATCCATCGGGATCACAACTGTTTTCAACTATGATTCTGTGAGAAGGAGCAAAGCTTTGTGGTTCCTGTTTGAGTACGTTTTCAGCATCAGTAGGACTGGCTGAGAGACCCTACCATTGCAGTACACGGAGAGTGGAGCCTGAAACAGGTGTACAGCCCAGAAAGAGGAATTCACGCCGGGGAGGGGCTGGACACACGTTTGTGTGCGGCTGAAGCTTTGGCCATGGAGAAACCTGAAGAATCCTGTCCCATGGAGAAACGGTGGAAGTGTGACGACTGTGGGAAAGGTTTCTGTGTCCCGTCTGCCCTGGAGATTCATCGGCGCAGTCACACCGGGGAGAGGCCGTTCTCCTGCCCAGAGTGTGGGAAGGCCTTTATCAGTTCCTCCGACCTGCTGACCCACCGGCGGATCCACACGGGAGAGAGGCCGTTCTCCTGTCCTGTGTGTGGGAAGGCCTTCATCAATTCCTCCAACCTGCTGACTCACCAGCGGGTCCACACAGGAGAGAGGCCCTTCAGCTGTCCTGAGTGCGGGAAGGCCTTTACAAAAACCTCCAACCTGCTGACCCACCGGCGGATCCACACAGGGGTGACGCCCTTCAGTTGCCCCAAGTGTGGAAAGGCCTTTACCCAGGCCTCCACCCTGCTGACCCACCAGCGGGTCCACACAGGGGAGAGGCCCTTCAGCTGCCCTGAGTGCGGGAAGGCCTTTACCCAGGCCTCCAACCTATTGACCCACCGGCGGATCCACACAAGGGAGAGGCCCTTCAGTTGCCCAAAGTGCGAGAAGGCCTTCAGCCATTCCTCTGCTCTGCTGATCCACCAGCGGGTCCACACAGGAGAGAGGCCCTTCAGCTGCCCTGAGTGTGGGAAGGCCTTCACCCAGGCCTCCAACTTGCTAACCCACCGGCGGATCCACACGGGGGAGAGGCCGTTCTTCTGTCCCGAGTGTGGGAAGGCCTTCATCAATTCCTCCAACCTGCTGACCCACCAGCAGGTCCACACAGGGGAGAGGCCCTTCAGTTGCCCTGAGTGCGGGAAAGCCTTTACCAAGGCCTCCAACCTCCTGACCCACCGGCGGATCCACACGGGGGTGATGCCCTTCAGTTGCCCCGAGTGTGGAAAGGCCTTTACCCAGGCCTCCGCCCTTCTGATCCACCAGCGGGTCCACACAGGGGAGAGGCCCTTCAGCTGCCCTGAGTGTGGGAAGGCCTTTACCAAGGCTTCCAACCTGCTGACCCATCGGCGGGTCCACACGGGGGAGAGGCCCTTCAGCTGTCCAAAGTGCGGGAAGGCCTTCAGCCATTCCTCTGTTCTGCTGGCCCACCAGCGGATCCACACGGGGGACAGGCCCTTCAGCTGCCCCCAGTGCGGGAAGGCCTTCACCCAGGCCTCCAACTTGCTAACCCACCAGCGGATCCACACAGGGAAGAGGCCCTTCAGCTGCCCTGAGTGCGGGAAGGCCTTCAGCAATTCCTTCGACCTGCTGACCCATCGGCGGGTCCACAGGGGGGAAGAGGCCCTTCAGCTGCACTGAGTGCAGGAAGGCCTTCATTCGCTCCTCCCACCTGTGAGTTCACGTGCCATTGCAGGGGGATTGAAGGACTAACGGCCATCATTACCGACTGAACTATCAACCCAATTCCAGGGCTCCCGGGTTCGATTCCCACCACGACAGATGGTGGATTTGGAATTTGGTCCGAAATCTGGAGGTTAGAATCTAATGATTAAACCATTGACGGTGGGCTGGGGGTGGAAGAAAACTCCCATCTGATTCACTCAGTTCCTTTTTAGGGAAGGAAACTGTCATTGTGGGAGAGGATTCACTCAGTCGTCCCAGCTGCATCCTTTACCCAGTCTTGCCTACATGTAACTCCAGACCCACAGCAGTCTGGTTGACTCTACACTGCCCGTCCAACTTACTAGGAGACAGGTTGAAATTGCTGAGTGAGGCAATACTTCCTCCGGGTTAAGGCTGTTCCAAGGATCCAATTACAGAGGGACAACTGGTGGTGACCAATAATGAAGAAAGTGAGGGGTTGGAGGGGGTGTGTGCACTTTGACCTTGAGCTGTTTTTAAAAAATTGCTACTTTTTGTACGCCTTTCTGCTGGGAGCTTCTGAAGCTGTAACAAAGTTGGGTCGCAATAAAGGTTACCTGAACTTCCCGCCGAGCTCAGACTCTCATTGACAGCTTTGAACTGCAACAGGTTTTTGTTTTAAAACTGCTCATTTCTTACAAGTCAAAGTGAGAACTGCTGATGCTGGAGATTAGAGTGGTGCTGGCAAAGCACAACAGGTCAGGCAGCATCCGAGGAACAGGAAAATCGACATTTTGGGCAACGTTGATGTTCCTGCTCCTCGGCTGCTGCCTGACCTGCTATGCTAATTTCTTATAACCTCCTGTATTATGTTTCCGATGTTGTGTCTCAGTTGCAGCAGTGAATGAGTAGCCAGTATTGTTAGAAATTGTAAATTTTTCAGGACTGCAGGTACTACATCATGTCATCGGCATTGTACAGTTTCCTGGCAGTGCTGGGAGGTGTGGGCTGTGTCCACTAGGGTGGATAAAGTTAAAAATTACACAACACCAGATTAAGGTCCAACAGGTTTATTTGGAAGCACTAGTTCAGAATGCTGCTCCTTCATTAGGGAGCTGTGGAACAGGATCATAAAACACCGAATTTAGAACAAAAGCTCAGTGTCATACAACTGATAGGAGATATTGTACAAATCTAGATTGTGGATTAGTCTTTCATCTTTTACCATGGGTTGCAGGTTTCAGTTCGTTAATATGTAAACCCCGAAACTATTTTTAATTCATCTTCTCGAGATGGTTTAAGGTTTTATAAAAATAGGTGACATCTCAGCTCAGACACTGCAAAAAATGTGTGAGGTTCGAGTCTATATCCCAATCTTGAATCAGACTGGTTCTATTAACCAAAATAGGAATTTTTAAAATATTACATGGATTGACTGCCTGCAGTTTGTGTGCTTTTTGAGCAAAATTGAATATATCTGCAAATGCAAATTCACTCCATAGACTTGTGTGTGCATGCAAGCTTATGCATGCATGCTAATGAAGTGTGTGTTTGATGGAGTATAAGCCTGTGAGACGGAGTGAGTATTGGGTGTGTCTGAGAGATTAACAGATGAAGGCAAGGAGTTGCATTTTACTAAAACAAGGACGGAAAGGACTTGTACAGTTAATGGTAGGGCCCTACGTCGTCATAGAGACGTGGGGTGGGGGAGTTCAGGTACATAAAGTAAAAATTCACACATCATCAGGTTGGAAGCACAAGCTTCTTCATTGGGTGTTTGTGGAGCAGGATCATAAGACACAACCACCTGATGAAGGAGCAGTGCTCCAAAAGCTGTGCTTGCAAATGAGCCTGTTGGGAGTATCACGGTGTTGCGTGAATTTTAACTTTGTACACCTCAGTCCAACACCAGCATCTCCAAATCAGGTACATAATTCTTTGAAAGTTGCATCATTGGTAGACAGGATGGTGAAAGAGGCGTTTAGCACACTTGCTTTCATTGTTAAAGCCGTTCAGTGTAAGAATTGGGACATCATGTTGATGTTGTACAGGATTTTTGCAATATTGGTGAGGCCACGTTTAGAGCACCGAGTACAGTTCTGTTCACCTTATTGACGACCACAGGTTGACGGGTGACCTTATTTCGAATTATAAACTCATGAGGCACGTTGGAAAGGTAAATATCACCAGGGGAAAAAAGTTGTGAATCTCCCCTATTTTTACTTCACTTGGCATTTGGACACTTAAATTCTGTCAGCATCGCCAGAGCGCATACTGCCGGGGTCAGGAAGAAAATGCGCAGGATCCTGACTGCACGGAAGGTACACATCACGACTTTCTTTTGGTGGCCATGATTTGGAGATGCCGGTGTTGGGCTGGGGTGTATAAAGTTAAAAATCACACAACACCAGGTTATAGTCCAACAGGTTTAATTGGACTAGCTTTCCAGGCTGTTGCCGCGATGCCATCCTTGTGGGGGATGCTGGTATAGAGTGTGGAAACGTCCATTGTGATGAGGAATGTTCGACTGGTCCGTGGGTGCCGAGTTTCTGTAAGAAATCCGTAGTGTCGCGATAGAAGCTGGAGATCCCCTGTACAATAGGTTTCAAGATGCCTTCCACATAGCCAGAGAGATTCTCACATAGGGTCCCATTGCCCGACACCATGGGACGTCCCGGTGTGTTGGCTTTGTGTACCTTTGGAAGACAGTAGAAGTCGCCTTCACGAGGAGTACGTGGGATGAGGACACGTAGGGAATTCTGAAGGACTGGATCCAAAGTTCTGATCAGTGTGTTTGATTCTCGGGTGTGTTCTTTGGTCGGATCAGCTGGTAGTTGCCTGTAGTGTTCCTGGTTGTTCAGTTGTTGGTACACTTCCTTCCAGTAATCTGATCTATTCTGAATGACAGTCATCAAACCAGCAGATAAAGGAGGAGCCAATTTTGTGATTGGTTTTGAGAGCGTGGATGGCATTGCGCTGTGAGCGGGTGATGTTTTGCTCTACCTTGTGGGTACGGCTGATGAATCTGGCATTTATATAATTCCTGACGGTTTGAGCATACATGTCAAGCCCAAGGCAGCGGCCCTCCGGTGGGGTCCATGTTGACACCTCCTTTGGTCGCTCCTCTACAGATCCCTGTGATGACTGTTCCAGTTCATCAGTGGAATCACTGCCGGCACCTTGAAAGAATTCCCGGAGTCTCATTCGTCTGATGAACTCCTGTGTCTGCTGCCAGAACCAACGAGCCCATTTTGGTGGTGGGGCAGAAGTTGAGACCCCTCCTCAGGACTTCAATCTCTTCCGGTCGAAGGGTAGAGTCCGATAAGTTGACAATAGACTTCCCCGCAGTGATAATGTTGTCTACTGTGGTTTCAGGGCGGGCTTTGCTATTACTGGTAAGAATGCCAAGCTTCTCCAGTTTTTTGTTCTTGGTGTGTATGTACGTGATGTAGTTTTGTCGCCTTGTCTGTTTGGCAATGTCACATAATTGTACTGATGTATCCTGTGTGCAGGCTGAGTGTGGACTCCATCTGAATTTCAAGGTTGTGGCGCCTGCTGTAGAGTTGGTGTATGAGATGATGGAGAAGTTTACGAGAGGTGCAGTGGCAAAGTCTCTCTGCGTAGTCTGTGTTGTAGGTCGACCTAAGTGGGTTCGTGATCCGTAATCCTTTCGGGATCTTGCCAGTATTCCTGTAGAAACTTGATGTCTGTGTCGATATGTGCAATCTTCTTGGAGATCCTCTCCACTTTAAGCTGGTGGTTAGTGGTGTCAATAGTAGTCATGATTACTACTTAATTACACACACACACACACACTTTCTCACACTCACAACCCCCATCCCAGACAGACCGACAGACACACACACACACACACAGACAAAGACCCACATGCACACATATACTTTGTGGGGTGAATTTGTACTTGCAGAGTTACATTGCCCTTTGCTCAAAAGCTGCATCCATTCATGCAGAACTCTGAGCTCAAAAACTGCATGAATTTATGTAAAACTCTGATTCTAATCTAAAGAGTGAGATAACAATCTAAACATCAGGTCATAGACAGAGAACACAGGGGCCTAACACCTTCAACATATTGTCTAGCTATCACCATTGGTAACAGCGAACTCGAGAATGTACCTTTTAAAAAAAGGGTTTTGTGATTTACAAATGAAAGAAGTGAAACTATCACTGTATTCTAAAAGATGAAAGGCTTAACAGACAATCAATTTTTCAATGTATAATTTCAGTTACATCACACTGTAAATTTTTGCTAGAAATTCTGTGTAACGATCGAGCCCTCCACTATCACCTGATGAAGGAGCGTCGCTCCGAAAGCTAGTGCTTCCAATTAAACCTGTTGAACTATAACCTGGTGTTGTGTGATTTTTAACCCCGAATGCTTGGAGGACTCGCTATCTCCACAATAAATGTCCCAGGCTTTATTATGGAAAAATAAAACTGATAGACGACAATTGAAATTCTCGGCGGGGAGGCTGAATTATGAATTCACTTAGCGATGGTGCAGAGCCCGTCATCGCCTGTCTCTGTGGCGCAGTTGGTCAGCGCGTTCGGCTGTTAACTGAAAGGTCGGTGGTTCGAGCCCACCAAGGGGCGATGTGTTCGCTGCCCTTCTTTGGCTTCGAAACTGTGCGCTTTTAATGGGGTCAGGAAAATGTTCCCCAAACTGAAACCTTCTCCACAAAGGGGTTTCGGAATCGAATTAATGTCTAACGGAAGGGACTGTGTATGCTGAGAAGACCAGACCAGAAGAGAAACTCGGCAGGTTTGACAGTACCTGACGGTGAAAACAGAATTTTGAAATGTTGCCTCTGATTCTCTTTCCACAGATGTTGCCTGACCTGCTGAGTTCCTCCTGCAATTTCTAACTGAAAGTTCACTTCATCTTTTGGGGTGAAACACCGAAATATCTACAAACACCATGTGCCGATATTTAACCCTTTCGAATCACTGTGAAGTGATTGGATTCAAACAAACTCTGCGATGATTCACTCTTTCTCAGCTCCACAGGCAGACAGACCTGGGAAGTCAAGCTGTCAGTGTGGTTCTGTATTCGTGGGCCGAGTGGTTAATGCGATGGACTTGAAATCCATTGCGGTTTCCCCTCGCAGGTGTGAACCCTTCCGAGTATAAAATGAGAAGTGTCGTCGAAAAGAAAGGGAGCTTGCTCCCCGGCTTCTTCTTTAAGATTCAAATCAGTGGAGGGGGAAAAATATTTCACTCAAATTGGGACTGGTGGGAATCTGCAACCCACTGCCTGTTCGGGTGGAGCAAGCCGATACCCGCAGAGCTTCTTTTGAGGCTATGAGCAAAGTGTTTGGAAATGAGACTAGAACAGTGAGGTGCTTGAAATCGTGATCGAAATGAAGCCGGCACCTGAGGACAAGGGTGTTTCCTTTGCCAGTGAAAGATACTGCTTCACAAAGTTGGGACTGTGGAAGGGAATCAGTGACGGTGATTATCTTTGGTTGTTCACCTTGTGAATGAACCCATTGCTACGCATGTCCGTGTTAACGTCAGAACTCTGCAGCATGGTGGCGTTAGATACGCACAGGACCGGGGCGCAATGGTTGATGCATCTGACTCCACCTACCTGTTTGAAATGCAGCTACAGCTTCTTCACACACCCCAATTAATCTTCTCATTGTCCTGAAGCCAGCATACGGTTTGAATTCCCGATCTGCGGGAATGAGAATCCTTTCACTGTCTCGCGTCAGGAAATGTCCCTGAGAACATCGGAGTCAACTCACAGCACAGTCAGATGAGGGGAAGCTGAAATAGCCCCACATGCTGCTCACAGGCACATTTTATTCTCCCCAACTCCACGCCTCAACCACTGCGGCTCCTGGGAGTGGAAAAGAAACAATCACCAAAACCCAGTCTAAGCTCTGTGAATCTTCAGAAAATCAGCAAACGTTCATCCCTTCGGAGTTTCTATCCTGGGCTGACAGGGATGGGTTTTGTCACTCTTTTGTAGGACATTGCAAGTGGATGTTTTGCAAAAAAGCACCACAATGCAATCTGATTAATCAGGACCTGGATGTTTTCGGTCTTTGAATGTAAGCGTTGTGCTCCAGAACTTTGCTGTTCACAGTTTATAATACTTATCTTCCCAGTCCCCTGTATCACTTGTCGAAAATGTTTAATTTGTGTCTTGTAATCCTTTCACTGTCTGCTAATGAGGATAGCGTTTCCGTGTTTTACCTAAATTATCTTGGCCTTGCATACCTCAAGCCTCAAGCGAATTTCACGAGAAACCTTCTCCAGTTCAAAAGCCAACTGTTCATGATGGCTCTGTTCCTTGTCACGTGTCCAATTTCAGATCGATGTTGTTAATGTCCCTTCTACTCCTTCAGATCCAGGTTTCACTCACAGGGCTAGAACACAACTGTCACCAAATACATTTACCAATCTACGTTCATCCTATCGATTCTATTAGCATCATCAACACTTCTCATCAAAATAACTCGAGAGACTTTCATCACAATTTTCTGTGAACAGTCATACATTCGCTTTGCTGAATGAACCCCAAATTTCTTGAAGTGGCTCCTTATTTTCGGCCCTGATTATTAATCTCTCTACGCATGGGGATGGATCCTTCCCACCCGCTCTATCCTTCATCAATGTGTGTAGTTCAATTCGATCTCCCATCAGCCTCCTCTGTCCTGATCAAATCCAGGGGAACAGGAAACGTTGGGGCTATGGCGCGGACAGGACAAGCCCAATACTCACCTTTCCTGTTAGAACTATTCCATGAGAAAGTTTAGACCACAACTTTGGGCGTGTAGTTGTGGCCGAACACTTAAGGTGTTGGCGTAGAGATCCTTTGGGGCTCCCCGCCCAGGGTGGTAACCTGCTGGCTATGCTTTCTTCGCTGGCGATTTTAAATGACTTCCTGTTGGTTGCATTATCGCTCAAACTTCACAAAACCCGTCTCAATAAAGACCCGTTTTCTCATGTCTGGGAATTGATTGCCATGCAGGAAACTCGGGTTCTGAACAAACAACGTACCAGACTCACAACGTCAGCTCTGTTTCCCTTTCCACAGATGCTGCTCGACCTGTTGGCTTTCTGCAATATTCTCTGTGTTTATTAGGCACAAGTGCTGCTTTTCATTCAAGAACTTCAATCCCTGTCCTCTAGTAACTGACTCTGGTCAGTGGCAATTGGTTCTTCTGATCATTCATCTGCCCATTCCCACCGCTTCTTCTCCCATCATGACCAACAGCCCCAGGAAATCTCCAGTTATCCTTCTTTGCTCCAAAGCGAACATTCCCAACCTTGGCAATGTCTCGCCAAAATGGAAATTCCTCATCCCTGGACATGAGGCAAGGGAAGAGAATTTGGCAAAATATTGTCAGTTAGGAAATGGAAAAAATGTGCAAATGTTCATGAAGCAAAACAGGAATCCCAGTCTCCAGCTTTGTGAACCTTTAGAAACACTTTGGGAAGCAGATTTAGAGGGGAATGAAAGATGACCTGTCCGATTGAGCAGAGACAGTCCAGACACCGTCCCCTTGTTGAAGAGGCCGGGAGGTTGACTCTGATGTTCTCGGCACATGAACTGATCTGAGACATTGAAAGAATTGTCGTTCCTGCACATCAGGAATTCAAACCCCTTCTCGCCTCCGAGCCAATGAGAGAACTCGGGAACAGGCAAAACACAAAGGCTGGAAGGGCGACGGCCCCGGAGTAAGAAAGCTAGTTCCTCGTGACATGGATGTGTCTGCAGACTGTCCCCGGTATCTCCACAAGAGATCTCCCAGTCTTGATTATGGAAAAGTAAAACTGAGAGACGACAACTGTACATGGTGCAGCCCGTGTCGGCGCCTGTCTCTGTGGCGCAATTGGTCAGCGCGTTCGGCTGTTAACCGAAAGGTTGGTGGTTCGAGCCCACCCAGGGGCGGTGTGTTCGCTGCCCTTCTTTGGCTTCGAAGCTGTGCGCTTTTAATGGGGTCAGGAAAATGTTCCCCAAACGGAAATCTTCTCCACAAAGGGGTTTCCGAGTTGAATTAATGTCTAATGTAAGGGACTGCGTATGCTGAGAAGACGAGACCAAAAGAGAAACTCGGCAGGTTTGACAGTACCTGTCGGAGAAAACAGAATTTTGAAATGTTGCCTCTGATTCTCTTTCCACAGATGTTGCCTGACCTGCTGAGTTCCTCCTGCAATTTCTAACTGAAAGTTCACTTCATCTTTTGGGGTGAAACACCGAAATATCTACAAACACCATGTGCCGATATTTAACCCTTTCGAATCACTGTGAAGTGATTGGATTCAAACAAACTCTGCGATGATTCACTCTTTCTCAGCTCCACAGGCAGACAGACCTGGGAAGTCAAGCTGTCAGTGTGGTTCTGTATTCGTGGGCCGATTGGTTAATGCGATGGACATGAAATCCATTGCGGTTTCCCCTCGCAGGTGTGAACCCTGCCGAGTACAAACTGAGAACTGTCGTCGAAAGGAAAGGGAGCTTGCTCCCCGGCTTCTTCTTTAAGATTCAAATAAGTGGAGGGGGAAAACTATTTCACTCAAATTGGGACTGGTGGGAATCTGCAACCCACTGCCTGTTCGGGTGGAGCAAGCCGATACCCGCAGAGCTTCTTTTGAGGCTATGAGCAAAGTGTTTGGAAATGAGACTAGAACAGTGAGGGGCTTGAAATCGTGATCGAAATGAAGCAGGCACCTGAGGACAAGGGTGTTTCCTTTGCCAGTGAAAGATACTACTTCACAAAGTTGGGCCTGTGGAAGGGAATCAGTGACGGTGATTATCTTTGGTTTTTCACCTTGTGAATATTCCCATTGCTGCGCCTGTCCGTGTTAACGTCAGAACTCTGCAGCATGGTGGCGTTAGATACGCACAGGGCCGGGGCGCAATGGATGATGCATCTGACTCCACCTACCTGTTTGAAATGCAGCTCACAGCTTCTTCACACACCCCAATTAATCTTCTCATTGTCCTGAAGCCGGCATACGGTTTGAATTCCCGATCTGCGGGAATGAGAATCCTTTCACTGTCTCGCGTCAGTAAACGTCCCTGAGAACATCTGAGTCAACTCACAGCGCAGTCAGATGAGGGGAAGCTGAAATAGCCCCACATGCTGCTCACGGGCACATTTTATTCTCCCCAACTCAACGCCTCAACCACTGCGGCTCCTGGGAGTGGAAAAGAAACAATCACCAAAACCCAGTCTAAACTCTGTGAATCTTCAGAAAATCAGCAAACGTTCATCCCTTCGGATTTTCTATCCTGGGCTGACAGGGATGGGTTTTGTCACTCTTTTGTAGGACATTGCAAGTGGATGTTTTGCAAAAAAGCACCACAATGCAATCTGATTAATCAGGACCTGGATGTTTTCGGTCTTTGAATGCAAGTGTTGTGCTCCAGAACTTTGCTGTTCACAGTTTATAATACTTATCTTCCCAGTCCCCTGTATCACTTGTCGAAAATGTTTAATTTGTGTCTTGTAATCCTTTCACTGTCTGCTAATGAGGATCGCGTTTCCGTGTTTTACCTAAATTATCTTGACCTTGCATACCTCAAGCCTCAAGCGAATTTCACGAGAAACCTTCTCCAGTTCAAAAGCCAACTGTTAATGATGGCTCTGTTTCTTGTCACGTGTCCAATTTCAGATCGATGTTGTTAATGTCCCTTATACTCCTTCAGATCCAGGTTGCGCTCACAGGGCTAGAACAGAACTGTCACCAAATACATTGACCAATCTACGTTCATCCTATCGATTGTATTAGCATCATCAAAACTTCTCATCAAAATAACTCGAGAGACTTTCATCACAATTTTCTGTGAACAGTCATACATTAGCTATGCTGAATGAACCCCATACTTCTTGAAGTGGCTCCTTATTTTCGGTCCTGATTATTAATCTCTCTACGCATGGGAATGGATCCTTCCCACCCGCTCTATCTCTCATCAATGTGTTTAGTTCAATTCGATCTCCCATCAGCCTCCGCTGTCCTGATCAAATCCAGGGGAACAGGAAACGTTGAGGCTATGGCGCGGACAGGACAATCCCAATACTCACCTTTCCTGTTAGAACTATTCCATGAGAAAGTTTAGACCACAACTTTGGGCGTGTAGTTGTGGCCGAACACTTAAGGTGTTGGCGTAGAGATCCTTTGGGGCTCCCCGCCCAGGGTGGTAACCTGCTGGCTATGCTTTCTTCGCTGGCGATTTTAAATGACTTCCTGTTGGTTGCATTATCGCTCAAACTTCACAAAACCCGTCTCAATAAAGACCCGTTTTCTCATGTCTGGGAATTGATTGCCATGCAGGAAACTCGGGTTCTGAACAAACAACGTACCAGACTCACAACGTCAGCTCTGTTTCCCTTTCCACAGATGCTGCTCGACCCGTTGGCTTTCTGCAGTATTCTCTGTGTTTATTAGGCACAAGTGCAGCTTTTCATTCAAGAACTTCAATCCCTGTCCTCAGGTAACTGACTTTGGTCAGTGGCAATTGGTTCTTCTGATCATTAATCTGCCTATTCCCACCGCTTCTTCTCCCATCATGACCAACAGCCCCAGGAAATCTCCAGTTATCCTTCTTTGCTCCAAAGCGAACATTCCCAACCTTGGGAATGTCTCCCCAAAATGGAAATTCCTCATCCCTGGACATGATGGCAAGGCGTACAATTGGAAGAGATTTTGGCAAAATATTGTCAGTTAGGAAATGGAAAAATGTTCAAATGTTCATGAAGCAAAACAGAAATCCCAGTCTCCAGCTTTGTGAACCTTTAGAAACACTTTGGGAAGCGGATTTAGAGGAGAATGAAAGATGACCTGTCCGAGTGAGCAGAGACAGTCCAGACACCGTCCCCTTGTTGAAGAGGCCAGGAGGTTGACTCTGATGTTCTCGGCACATGAACTGATCTGAGACATTGAAAGAATTGTCGTTCCTGCACATCAGGAATTCAAACCCCTTCTCCCCTGCGAGCCAATGAGAGAACTCGGGAACAGGCAAAACACTGAAAGGCTGGAAGGGCGACGGCCCCGGAGTAAGAAAGCTAGTTCCTCGTGACATGGATGTGTCTGCAGACTGTCCCCGGTATCTCCACAAGAGATCTCCCAGGCTTGATTATGGAAAAGTAAAACAGATAGACGACAATTGTAATTCCTGGCGGGGAGGTTGAATTATAAAATCATTAAGCGATGGTGCAGCCCATGTCTACGACTGTCTCTGTGGCGCAATTGGTCAGCGCGTTCGGCTGTTAACCGAAAGGTTGGTGGTTCGAGCCCACCCAGGGGCGGTGTGTTTGATGCTCTTCTTTGGCTTCGAAGTAGTGCGCTTTTAATGGGGTCAGGAAAATGTTTCCCAAACGGAAATCTTCTCCACAGAGGGTTTTCGGAATTGAATTAATGTCTAACGTAAGGGACATATTTCTTGAAGTGGCTCCTTATTTTCGGCCCTGATTATTAATCTCTCTCCGCATGGGAATGGATCCTACCCACCCGCTCTATCTCTCATCAATGTGTGTAGTTCAATTCGATCTCATCTCTCCACAATGAATGTCCCAGGCTTTATTATGGAAAAGTAAGACTTATAGACGACAAATGTAATTCTAGGCGGCGAGGCTGAATTATGAATTCACTAATAGCCTCCCCTAAGCGATGGTGCAGCCGGCGCAGTCACATTTCTCTATCGCACCATTGGGCTGTGCGTTCAGCAGTTTACCGGGAGGTTGGTGATTCAACCCTGCACAGGGGTGGTCTATTTGCTGCTCTCCCTCCAACTGCGAAGTTGTCTGCTTTTCATGGGGTCAGGCAAACAATTTCCAGAATAGGTGCTTCTCATTCTGTTTCGCTGCTGTCGTTTGTCCCGTGTCCAGGAACCGGGCCCTCTCCACTGGCAGAAAATTTAACCTTTTTGTTTCGAAACTTTTCTCTGACACCTGAGTGACCAGTGACAAGTATTGCCCTCCTCAACATAGGGCACAGAGAACAGGAGAAGACCCCGCAGACCTCCACGAGTGTGTCATCTCAAATGTGCACATTGGGCCAGTATATCAATGTGAAATATTTATGTTGAGTGTTTTGGGAAGGAAATGAGAAGGCGAGGTGCAGAACAGTGCGCCCTTAGACGGGAAAGCTGCAAAAGATAACATTACGTGAATCGGAGAGAACAGGACATGGCGGATTTCAGGCCCTAAACCCATAGGACAGACGGATGGGAGTGGAAGACAAGAAGAAAGAGAGATACAGAGTGAGCGAGAAAAGGGTGAAGTGTCAGAAAAACAGAAGTTAAGGAAAAACACAGAGAGACTGAGGAAGGGATACAATTCCAGTGGGTCCCAGCTTTCTCTATGGTTTCATACACTCCCTCTCATCCATGAGAGACAAGCCCTGCTCCTAGAATCTACGTCAGTCTGGATGGTTCAGGGACGGTGTTTAGCACACTTGCTTTCATTTTTCACACCATTGAATGTTGGAGTTGGGACGTCATGTTGAGGTTGTACAGGATGTTGATGAGGCCAGTTTTAGTTTCTGTTCATTAATATGTAAATCTCAGAACTACTTTTAAGTCACATTCTCCAGTTAACTTCAGGTTTTATAAAAAGAGGTGACATCTCAGCTCAGTCAATGCATTAAAGGTGTGAAGTTTGAGTCTGTCTGCATCCCAATCTTGAGTTAGACTGGTTGTATTTTCAAAGTAGGGATTTATAAAATATGACATGGCTTGACTGCCTGCAGATTGCGCACTTTTTGAGGAAAACTGAATGTATCTGCAAATATAATTCTGAAAATCCGAATTCACCCCATAGACTTGTGTGTGCATAAGAGAGTGCGTGTTTGTATGCTTGGTAAAGTGTCATAATTTGGAGATGCCGGTGTTGCACTGGGGTGTACAAGGTTAAAAATCACACAACACCAGGTTATAGTCCAATAGGTTTAATTGGAAGCACTAGCTTTTGGAGCACTGTCCCATCATCAGGTGGTTGTGGAGGACACAATTGTAAGGCACAAAATTTATAGCAAAAATTTACAGTGTGATGTCACTGAAATTGTACATAGAAAAATACCTTGATTGTTTGTTGAGTCTTTCATCTGTTCATAAACCATGATATTTTCACATCTTTCATATGTAAATAGAGTCATAGAGATGTACAGCGTGGAAACAGACCCTTCGGTCCAACCTGTCCATGCTGACCAGATATCCCAACCCAATCTACTCCCACCTGCCAGCACCTCCTTCCAAACCCTTCCTGTTAATATACCCATGCAAATGCCTCTTAAATGTTCTCAGGTTAACTGTAACAATTGGTGTTAGCTAACATCAATTGTTACAGTTAACCTGAAAATGTAACTTATGTAAATTTTAATAAGTTTTGTGATTTACATATGAGAAAAGTGAAACTATCATGGTATTCGAACAGATGAAAGAGTCAACAAACAATCAAGGTATTTTTTCAATGTATAATTTCAGCTTCATCACACTGTAAACTTTTGTTATAAATTCTGCGTCTTATAATTGTGTCCTCCACAACCACCTGATTAAGGAGCGGTGCTCCGAACGCTAATGCTGCCAATAAAACCTGTTGGACTATAACCTGGTGTTGTGTGATTTTTAACTTGGTAAAGTGTAAATGTGATGGAGTGTAAGGCTGTGAAAGGCTATATTTGTGTGTGTACCTGAGAGAGAGAGAGCGTGTGGATAAAAGCGAGGGGTTGCATTTTGGTAAAACAAACAATGGCAAGACTTGTACAGTAAATGGTAGGGCCCTGGGTCTTGTTGTAGAACAGAGAGACCTGTTTTTTTTTGGGGGGGGGGTGGAGGGGAAGTTTCAGGTACATAGTTCTTTGAAAGTTTCATCACCGGTAGACAGGGTGGTTAAGGTGGTGTTTAGCACACTTGCTTTCATTTTTCACACCATTGAGTGTTGGAGTTGGGACGTCATGTTGAGGTTGTACAGGATGTTGATGAGGCCACTTTTAGTGTACTGAGTACAGTCCTGGTCGCCCTGTTATAGGAAGAATACTATTGGAGAGGGTGTGGAAAAGCTTTCCCAGGATGTTGCCTGGACTGAAGGGTTCAGGTTATAAGGAGAGGCTTGGACCTTTTTCACTGGAGTGTAGGAGGTTGAGGGTGACCTTGTAGAAATTTACAAAATCATGAAGGTTGTAGGTAAAGTGATTAGCAACTGTCTGTTCCTTAGTGAAGGAGAATTAAAAACTAGGGGACTTTTTTTTAAGGTGAGAGGAGAGAGATTTTAAAAGGAACCTGAGGGATAACGTTTTTACACAGATGTTAGTTTGTGAGTGAACGAACTTCCAGAAGTGATAGATGCAGGTATAGTTACAACATTTAAAAAAACATTTGGATGGTGTAATAAAGGTGTAGGTGTATAGTGTACCTTTTGACAGAGAGGAAACGAGCAAGGACTGACTGAAAGCACAAAGCGTGCTGAATAATTTAAAAATGTAACGTTTGGTTGAAACAAATAGCTGGAGTTGTGTTGCCATGGAACAAAACACAAATTCCAATTTGGCCAATCAGTTTAAAGTATGCCCCTGATACCAAAATCCTATCGAATTTGAATTTTACAGTTTGGAATGACACCAAACCAATGAAATGATCTAATGTTTTGGGGTATAAAACCAGACATTTTGAACAATTAGAGGGGAAACAGCAAAGACAACCAAGCAAGCACCAACAGAAGGCCAGCTGGATATCTCCCTTGAAGAGGCAGGTTCTTCCATTTCTATCATTGGGTGACCCAAATGAGACATTTTCACTGATCGCTGCACAATGATCTTCCTGCTGGATTTTTTTCAGGGGGCACAGTTTCTGGTGAGAGAAATCCTGTATCCTGGGAAGGTGGGTAAATAAGAAAAACTGCTGGTAATAGCATTTTAACTGTGGAACTGCCAGCTCTTGTGGGAGGAGTGCAATCCTCAAAAACATTTTGGAGGAATACTGTTTTACTGTGAGACTGAAAACAGTTTTCCCACTGAACGTTAAACAGATACTGAGAATGTAAAACGTTATAAAGTGTGTTCCTGGGAAATGGAGGAGAATTGAACTTGCCAACATGAACCAAACTTTGCAGAGAAAGGAAATTTCCTGGGACAGAAGAGGTTGATAGCAGTCAATAATTGTCAGATTATTTGATGAAGATAACAGCTCATATGGGGTGATTACTGGGGATCCCAGAAGATTCATATAGAACTTTAAAAATCTTTAATTAGGTTTGAAACATTGTTTTGTGTTTTGATTGATAAGGTTTATCTAAAGGAAGAAATCTGCTAACTTTAAAAAAATCAAGGTTAAGGAGGGACAGATTGATTGTATGATTGTTTGAGGACAGATAAAAAGACATTTATTGACAGTGAGGTGGGAGTAGAGCTCAGAGTGATACAATTCTAAAATTTCCCTCTGTGAATGAACGGAAAACTGCTTAAAGATTGGCTCCTGGTCTTATACTTCACCAATTTAGATTGCTGGTTTGACAACTCTTGTAATCATAGAATCCCTACAGTGTGGGAGCAGGAGATTTGGCTCATCGAGTCCGCACTGACTCTCCGAAAAGCATCCCACCCAGACCCACCCCATACACATCTCTGCACACTGTGGGGCAATTTAGCACGGACTATCCTAATCTGCCCATCTTTGCGACCATCGCCGGAAACTGGAGCACTGAAAGGAGGGCAAAGGAATGTGCAAATCCCACACCAACAGTCGCCAGACGGTGGGATCGAATCCGGGCCCTTGCAGTATGAGGCAGGAGCGCTAACCACTGAGCCAGCGAAATGGCTGATCTGTAAAACATTGAGAATAGATAAAATGATGTATTTATAAACATCAATAAAGTCTGACAGCATATTCAATTGCTTTTAAAAAACTGCAGACATCTTTTTGAAACTTGCAGTTAAGCCACAGTTGAGAACAGGCTGTGAGGGAGGAATGACCTATTCCTCGTCTTGTGAAATTGGTTCAGAATATGTAGAAATAGAGTCATAGAATTGCTGAGCACAGAAACAAACCTTTTGGTCCACGCCGACCATATATCCTAAATTAATCTAGTGATCTGTTTGCCAGTATTTGGTTCATATCTCTCTCAACCCTTCCTATTCATATAGAGGCCTTTCCAGAACCCATCCAGAAGGCTTTCACATGTTGTAAATGTACCAGCCTTGACACACGGCCTCTGTCAGCTCATTCCATACACGTACCACGCTCTGCGTGAATATTTATCCCTTTTGTCCCTTTTAAATCTTTCCCCTCTCACCCTAAGCCGATGCCCCTCTTGTTTTGTACTTCCTCTAACCTGGGGAAAAGACAGACAAAATTGAGCAGCCAGACAAAATTCAAAAATAATAAAATGTTGAGTCTCGGGAAAACAATTTTGTGGCACCAGTCTTTTTTTCTCTCCTATTAGCATTTAGACTGAAAATGTCATTTACACCAACACCTCCACAGGACAGACTACGCATGCTTCTCGGTGTCAGCAGGCACTGCGCATGTACGCCGGTGTCAGCAAAATACTGCGCATTCTCCTACCTGACAGCGAAAACAGTACGCGACCTTCTTTTGATGGACCAATAGAAAGCGCCAGAAGACCGGAAGGAGTGTGGTCTTCCTGCCATTGAGAACGCCCCTATTCTCTGAATGCGGACATTAGACCATGAATTTGTGAAGCTGTAGTTGCTGTTCTTCTCTCTCTGAATGAAGATTGAGCTTCACCTCAGACTGCAACTTTCCTCTGTCCAACATCTGTGAGTACAACACACTCTTTTCTCACCCCCCTTTTCCATTTTATTTTTTCATTCTGGAGTTCAGTTCTTGACTTGCAGCAAAGTTGGTTCAGGTCTGTGTCTTAATTGGCAAACACATGGCAAATGCAATTACACAGTATGAAGTTATAGTCTTTCCTGTGAAATAAAAACAGAAAGGAGACGCATTGTTTAAATGGTGATATATTGGGATGTGGAACAAGTGAGAACTGCAGACGCTAGAGATCAGAGTCGAAATATGTGGCGCTGGAAAAGCACAACAGATCAGGCAGCATCCGTGGTGCAGGGCAGTCAATGTTTTGGGCAAAAACCATTCATCAGGAATGATGTGTGGACGTACAAAGGTGCTTCAGCTACCTTCTACTCAGGCTTTCTATCCCAGTCAATGCCAGTTGTCAGACAGGTGCAGCAAGCAATGAGCAAGGCAAGTGGTGTGTGAGCAAGAGGAACTAAGTTCAGAAGTGGGGATGTCTTCCTGCAGTTAGGGGGTCATTGAATATATTCAAAGCTGACCTTATCTGACTTTTGAATGTTAAAAGTAGTTATGGGGGAAGGCAAGGAAATGTTTTTTTAAATATTTTATTAGAAACTTTTTCAAATCTTTTATAAAACATCTATAGACAAAAAAAGAACAATACCAAAATTCAGAAAGAGAGAGGCAGTACAACAATGTCATATCATGATACTATTAATAATGAACTAACTACTATTCTACCAGAACAACTGTACCTACTTAGCTTAAACTAAACTACAATCAAGTTTAAAAAATATTAAATTAAACTGAATTCAAATTAAATTACATCACATTATTTTATTCTATTTAACTCACTCCACCTCCACTGAGGCTCCCATCCCTGGGACCTCCAGTTATTGTACCCATATTCTTTTCCCCCAGCCTCCCTTCCCAGGGCCCCACTGGTGCCCAAACTGATTCCCATGGCATACCACGGCCCTAATCAATATTGCTGATAAGTCTGCACCCATATCATTCAGAAAGGATTGCCACGTCTTGTAAAACCGCCCTGTTCTGTGGTGCACCATATTCATGTGGTAGTCTTGGGGGAGATGCTCCATCACTAGCTGACGCCACCCCGTAAGACTTGGGGTTTTTTCCAATGTCTATTTCATTAAAATGTTCTTCCTTGCATTGTGGGTAAGAATGTTACACAGTCTCTTCACATGTTTCCCCAGGAGAGGGCAAATTTGCTAACCCCAGAAGAAGAAATGCCAGATCCACTTTAACTTCAATCCCGAGAATGTCCTTCGGGTCCCTTACTATAGCACTCCAGTAAGTCTGGATCTTAAAACATGACCAATAGCAGTGTGTGAGAGTGCGTATAATAATTTTACATTTGGGACAACCTGGTGATATGCCTCTCTTGAACTTAGCTAGCCTCTCTGGCGCCATATGAGCCCTGTGTAAAATCTTCAATTTCATGGCCTGTGTTTTGTTACGTATTGAAATATTCCTTACATTTTCCCATATTTCTTTTCCATACTTCCAATAAAGTATCATCTCTGAGTTCCTGATTCCACGTCCTACAGGTTCCCTCCACGTCCCCGAAGGCATGTCCCTTTTGTAAATAATACAAAGTACTGACTGAAAGAACACCAGCACACTGGAGTACTTTTTCTCCACGTCTGACCTGTAAAGCTGAGCTGGGACCATCGTCTTTTTCTGTATATAATCCCTTATCTGAAAGTACCGGAATAGGCACAATCCATATTTCTGACTTAGCTGGCTAAATGACATCAAGACCTCCCCCTTGAATAAATCTCCCAGACAGGAGATTCCCTTATTCTCCCATGACCTAAAGCCGGAGTCCATTGCCCCAGGTTTAAATCCTTGGGATCCCACCAATGGGGTAAACAGTGAGGTCTTAAGCCAATTGCCCTCATCTTGCCTCATTATCCTCCAGGTTTTCACCGTATTTAAAATGATTGGACTCTTATACTGCTCGGTCATGGATTTCATCTTATCCATAAATAATTAGGGAACAACGCAACTGCGAGGCCTCAACATCAAGCCAAATTGACCCTGAATAACCCCAATGTCCCGCCACCCAGATATGGGAACAAAGTGCACATTTGATGTCTCTTCAAGTCCAGAAGGTTCACCCCACTCCCTCACCCTGCGAGAGCTGCAATTTGGTAAACTTAATTCGGGTGTGCCTGCGACACCAAATAAAAGAACCTAGCCAACCGTTGAGACTCCGTAATACTCATCTGGGTAGCAACAACGGGAGCATTCTCAAGGGGTACAACAGGCGAGGAAGAACATTCATTTTATTCAGGGCTATTCGGCCTAACCATGATTTCGGTAATCCCTTCCACTGCTGCAAATCCTGCTTTATCCTCTGCAGTAATTGTACAGTTAGCTTTATACAGCTGGTAGAAGGCAGGAGTAATAAAAATTCTCAAATACAAAAATCCTTTTGACAACCGTCTAAACAGGAACTGCATTCCATCCTTCAGATCAGGCACCTCCACTAATCCCCCCACCGGCATGGCTCCCGATTTTGTAAAGTTGATCCTGTAGCCCGAAAAACAGCCAAATAAATTAATTGTTTGCATCAATCGAGAAAATGACTCCTGTATCATCATAGGCCCATTCAACAGGGAAACCTGTTCCGCCTTTATACTGGGGAGGGGCAGATTCTCCAAATTCAAACAATCTTTGTTTGGCAAAGGAGACCCTTTTTTGCCACCTGTGTGTGCAATGAGTCGAGAGCAACCCTGAGAGCTGCAGCTTGACCAGTGAAGTCCTAATATAATATACTTCCTCAGCATCTATTGTTGCTCCTCTCTCTGCTTCCTTCTAGTTGTTTAATACGAAATAACTAGGCCTCATAAATATGCCTTAGTGGTCTCCCACAGTATTGCCGGATTACTGGCCTTACCAGAGTTGATATCCCAGAAGACCCTGAACTTTCTTCTGATGTACTCAACGAATTTGCCATTCCTTAACAGGAATGGGTCCGTGCACCAGTGCCGTGCATCCATTCCACAACCCTTGATTTTACCATCTAAATACACTGGCACATGGTCTGAGACAGCTATCTGCCCAATTTTACAAGCCAGTGTTCTATCCAAAATATCTGATGGCATAAAAACATGTCAACTCGCGTGTGGCACTTGTGTTGGTTGGAACAGAAAGTAAAGTCTCTTCCATTCAGGTGGAGATGCCTCCACACATCCACTAACCCCAACTCCTCACACTGGGGCAGCACGGTGGCTCAGTGGTTAGCTCTGCTGCCTCACAGCACCAGGGACCAAGGTCTGATTCCGGCCTTGGATGACTGTGTGTGGAGTTTGCACATTTTCCCCGTGTCTGTGCGAGTTTCCTCCGGGTGCTCTGGTTTCCTCTCACAGTCCAATGATGTACAGGTAAGGTGAATTGGCCATGCTAAATTGCCCATGGTGTTAGGTGCATGAGTCAGAGGGAAATGGGTCTGGGTGGATTACTCTTCGGAGGGTCAGTGTGGACTTGTTGGGCCGAAGGGCCCGTTTCCACACTGTAGGGAAACTAATCAAACTAATCATGTCCACCTACTGCTTAGATCGTGCAGTCATACATGCCAGGCCCCTTGTCACCCTGTCTACCTCAGGATCTATGAGGTGATTAAAATCCCCTCCTATGATCGTGCTGTGCACCCCAAGACTCATTAATTTAGCAACTCCATCAGTTAGAAATGTAAGAGGGTACACGTTGGGAGGGGTGGGGAGGAGATACACATTCAGGACGCCATACTCTTCTCCATGTAGTTGAGCTTTAAGAATGATGAACTGTCCAAGTTCGTCCTTAATTTTCTCAACTACCTGGAAAGGGAGGTTCCTTCTTATCAGTATAGCCACTCCTCTACTCTTAGAGCTAAAGGAGAAGAATACCCTATCATAACACCCCCACCACCCCACCCCACCTTGCCCACAGCTAACATCCTGGATCCTTCCAACTGAGGCCGTGCCCTAACCGCAAGCAATTCACAGATGAAAAAAAACACATTATTTACATTCTGAGAGTTAAAAATGGATGCCCACTCCCCCCTTCCCCCCCTCCCCCACACACACACTCACACCCCTTCTCCATACATCTTAACCACAGGTATAGCCACCCCCAAACCACAACCAAAAGGACAGCAGTTAAAACAAAAGTCCTCACATAATGCACAACTGACCGATGTACTAAATAATTCCGGTTTTACATCAAGGCAGTATGGAGAAGCCGATAACCACAAAAAAAATGTAGAGAGAGAAAAGAAAAGAAGGGACAGAAAGAACTGTACCATTGTCTGTATCGATGGCCCCATCCCGACCTGAGTCCTTGAATTCAGAGAATTCACAAAGTCCTTCGCCTTTTCTGCTGAATAAAAATGATATACCGTCCCCCGCCATGAGCGAAATGCAACACGGCCAGGAACCTCAAGGAACATTGAATGTTCAGATCCCTTAATTTTCTCTGAACTTCATCAAAAACTCTTTCTCTTCTTAATTCTGGCTCCAGAGAAGATATTATTCTTGAGCCTTTAATGCACAAAGCCTGTGGATCTCTTCCCAGTCTTCTTGCTGTTTCAATCACTAACTGTTTTTCTTTATAATGCAGGAGTCACACAAGGACCGTGCGGGGGCGTGGGTCCGGTCCTGACTTGCACGTTGCAATCCAGTGGGCCCGCTCCAAACCCAACAGGCCGGACTCCAACTCCAGCCCCAAGAACATCAGGAACCACTTCTCCAGGATTCCAATGAGGTCTTCGCCTTCCTCACGTTCCAGAAGACCCACGCGCTGTAAGCTTTTTCTCCTACTTTTGTTTTCCAGGTCGTCCACTTGCTCCTGAAGGACCCGAACCTGGTCTTCCAGCGTTTGGATCCTTCCTCCTGAGACCTCCGCCACGGTCCTCTCCTCTGCTGCCTATTCTCTTCGGGCCAACATTTGAATTTACTGCTCATGCTTTTTCAGCGTGGCAGATAGTGGTTCCACCGCTGCTTCAATCTTTTCTCAGAGTTTGTCAAACTCCGAGAGTAATTGCTGCTGCACCATTAAATCCAAAGGGACTACCCTGGGAGTTTGAGCAATGGCTCCAGGCACCCCCGATGCAGTAGGGGAGTGCCCTGCCTGTTGCACTCCTTTTGGCCCCTTTCCTTCATTTGCTTTCATCCTGGTCTTAAAGCTGTCAAACCACAATTTTAGCTGCTCCAGATGTTCACTAAGTTTATATTAGATTTTTTTTCTCCGAAGGAGGGTTAACAAGGGGGGGGGTAAAGGTCCACATTGCCGTAGGATATGGCACAGAGCCCAACACAGCAGACCACTCAGACCACCGCCATCTTGGATCTCCAAGAAAATGGTTTTCAGACCAGGAGAGAACAGCTCCAGGATCGTACAGCACAGAAACAGACCCTTCAGTCCAACTAGTCCATGCTATGTTCTCAAATTAAACTGGTCCATTTGCCAGTGATTGGCCCATATCCCTCCGAACCTTTCCTATTCATGTACTTCTCCAAATGTCTTTTAAATGATATCACTGTACTTGCATCCACCACTTCCTCTGGACATTGATTCCACACACAAACCACTTTCTTAAAAAAAAGTTTCTCCTCATATCTTTTTAAAATCTTTCTCCTCTCCCCTTCAAAATTTGCTCCCTCATCTTGAAACCCCCACCCTAGGGAAAGGACACCTGCTGGTCACCTCATCTATACCCCTCATGATCTTATAATCCTCTATAAAGTCACCTCTCAACCTCCTACACTCCAGTGAAAAACATATCAACCTATCCACCCAGATGTAAGTATATTCCTATCCAGTTATGATCTGTTCAGTGCTGGTGCAGGCTCGAAAAACCAAATGGTCGACCCCTGCTCCCAATTCTGTCACACTGTGTGAGACCATAAGACATGAGAACAGAAATTAGGCCATTCAACGCATCGAGTCTGCTCCGCCATTCAATCATGGCTGATAAATTTCTCAACCTCATTCCCCTGCTTTCTCCCCATTGCCTTCGATTCCCTTGATACTCAAGAAGATATCTACCTCAGTCTTAAATATACTCGGTGACCTGGCCTCCTGTGGCAATTAATTTTATAGATTCAGCACTCTCTGGCTGAAGACAGTTCTTCTTATCTCCATTCTGAAAAGTCTTCCCCTTTCTCGAAGGCTGTGCCCTCAAGTTCTAGTCTCTCCTACCAATGGAGATATCTTGTCAATGTCCACTCTGTCCTGGCTGTTCAGTATTCTGTCGGTTTTATAGATCCCCTCCGAGTGTGGGCCTGTTAATCAGCATGGACCAGACCCTTCCTTGAAAATGGGGTCGCAAGTAGATCAGATAATGAAGGAGCTGTTTGGTATGCTTTCCTCCATTGGTCAGTACATTGAGTTAGACCATGTTTTGGAATACCACATATAGTTCTGATCTCCCTGCTGCAGGAAAGATGTTGTGATACTTGAAAGAGTTCAGAAAGAATTTACAAGGCTGTTGCCAGAGTTGGAAGGTTTGAGCTCCAGGGAAAGGCTGAATAGACTGGGTCTATTTTCCCTGGAGTGTTGGAGGCTGAGGGGTGACGTTATAGGAGTTCATAAGGGGCATGGATAGGCTGCATAGCCAAGATCTTTTCCCAAGGATATGTGAGTCCAAAAGTATAGGGCATAGGTTTGAGATGAGAGGGGGAAGATTTAAAAATAACCTGAGGGGAAACTTCCTCACAAAGATGGTGATGTCTCTGTGGAATGAGCTGCCAAAGGAAGTGATGGATGCTGGTACAATTACAACATATTAAAAGGCATCTGGATGGGTACATGAATAGGAAGGGTTTTGAGGGATACGGGCCAAATGCTGGCAAATGGGATTGGATTAATTAGGATATCTGGTTGGCACCATTGATTGGGCCGAAGGGTCTGTTTCTGTGCTGTATGACTCTAATCGTCTTCAGTGAAAGTAGAAGTGTGGTTGTGAAGACTAGACTTCCAGAGTAGTTTTCAAAGATGTTTTGCCCTGACTGGGAGCAGAAGTTACAATGAAATCTTTCATTTGTGAGACAGCAACTGAGTGAGGGAGCACATCTGGAATTCTGGTGGAAAGCGGGAATTCGTTGCACTGTGGGGATGAAGTGCTTTCAGGTTTACTGGCAGTAAGTACGGTGTGCTGAGTGGAGAACCTAGTGAAGGGTTAGGTGGGTTTTTGTTTTAAACTGCTCATTTCATTCAGCCTTCAACATTGTATTTCCAACGCTGTCCATCAGAAGGACCGGTGAATCAGTAACTGGTATCATTCGAAGCTTTACAATTTTCAGTACTGCAGGTATTGCATTGTTTCATCAGCATTGTAAAGGTTACTGGCAGCAGCGGGAGGTGTGGGCTGTATTCACTTGAAATGATTAAGCAGTTACAGAACACACATACGAGAGGGCAGGGTGGGAGTTGTCTTTCGATTTGCAGAAAGTGGGAGGTTCTGGGAGCTGTAATCCGGAGCGCACACAACCTTGGTAAATCATTGAAGCCCTACAGTGTGGAATCAGACCATTCAGCCCATAAAGGCAACACTGACCCCTCTGAAGACCATGCCACCCAGACCCACCCCTACCCCACCTATCCTATCCTGTCATTTCTGCTGGTGAATTAGACTAGGACTAGGGGACATGGCCTCAGGATTAGGGAGAGTAGATTTAGGACAGAGATGAGGAAGAACTGCTTTCCCTGGAATGTGGTGAAGCTATGGAATTCTCTGCCCAAGGAAGCAGTAGCAGCAGCTTAATTAAGTATATTCAGGATACAGTTGGCTGGGTTATTGCATTATAGAGAATTAAAGGGTAGTTGGGACAATGCAGATCGGAGGAGCTGAGATGATGACCTTAATGAATGGCAGAGCATGCTGGATGGGCCAAATGGCCGACTCCTGCTTCTATTACTGTGAAACTATAACTGTGCATTTGCCTTGGCTAACCCACCTAACCTGCACATCCCTGGACACAATGGGCAATTTAGCATGGCCAATCCAAATCAAGGCCGGTGAGCAGTGTGGTGATGTGGAAAATGAATGTTAGAGAACGATGAAAAGGTACAAGGAGGATAAACCTACCAGCAATCAAAGCTGGATTCAAAAGATCACAAAAAATAAAAGTGAAGGCTGAATGTGTGCTGCATTGTAACAAAAGTGAATGAATTGGCTGCACACATTGAAGAGAATAATTATAATCTGAGACTCCTTCCAGAGAAGTTTAATAAGAAGCTCGGTAAAGGTAGATGGTTGGCATTGCTAATCAAAGCACTGATCACAGGGTAGTCTGGTGTCAGCTCGGATTTCAGGTCCTGATTTCTCTGTCCTCTGTTGATCTCCCTGTTCCCACAGAGTCAGGTGTCGTATGTCCTCAGCTCTGCTGGGTTTTTGCTGAAGCTTTGACCCTCTTTTCCACCTTCCAGAACAATAAAACATTCAGTCGCTCAAGGCCCAACCCACATTGCCCCAGCCTGTCAACCACCCAGACAGAGAGACTCATCGTAGTGGGGAATAAACAAGAAAAATGAAACAAAATTAGAAATAAATAGGTGAGCGTGTTTAATGTTTGTTCATTGGGAAGTAAGCCAGAAATAAGGGTCTCCCAGGATTCTTATGGTACCCAACTTGAGGAATTCTCTCTCCCTTACATCTAACTATTAGTACCCAACTCTGATTTATAACAACACTTACAGAAATAAACCATTTGTTATCAAACAGACATAGAGACAAACAGCATAGACATAGACATTTGCTTTCTCTCATGCACGCACGCATGCATATAAGTGTATAGTGTGAATTTGTATTTGCAGAATTATATTTATAAATAAATAGAACATTACAGCGCAGTGCAGACCCTTCGGCCCTCAATGTTGCACCGACCTATGCAACCAATCTGAAGCTCATCTAACCGACACTATTCCATTCTCATCCATATGCCTATCCAATGACCATTTAAATGCCCTTAAAGTTGGCGAATCTACTACTATTGCAGGCAGTACGTTCCACAGCCCTACTACTCTGAGTAAAGACTCTACCTCTGACCATCTGTCCTATATCTATCGCCCCTCAATTTAAAGTTATATCCCCTCGTGCTAGCCATTGCCAACCAAGGAAAAAGGCATTCACTGTCCAACTCTCTGATTATCTTATGTCTCAGTTAAGTCATCCTTCAACCTTCTTCTCCCTCACGAAAACGGCCACAAGCCCCTCAGCCTTTCCTCCTAAGACCTTTCCTCCATACCAGGTAACATCCGGCACGGTGGCACAGTGGTTAGCACTGCTGCCTCACAGCGCCAGAGACCCGGGTTCAATTCCCGCCTCAGGCGACTCTCTGTGTGGAGTTTGCACATTCTCCCCGTGTCTGCGTGGGTTTCCTCTGGGTGCTCCAGTTTCCTCCCACACTCCAAAGACGTGCAGGCCAGGTGAATTGGCCATACTAAATTGCCCGTAGTGTTAGGTAAGGGGTAGATGTAGGGGTATGGGTGGGTTGCGCTTCGGCGGGGCGGTGTGGACTTGTTGGGCCGAAGGGCCTGTTTCCACACTGTAAGTAATCTAATCTAAATCTCCTCTGAACCTTTCCCAAAGCTTCCACATCCTTCCCATAATGCAGTGACCAGAACTGTTCGCAATGCTCCAAATCTGGCCACACCAGAGTTTTGTACAGCTGCAGCATGATCTCATGGTTCTGAAACTCAATCCCTCTACCAACAAAAACTAACACACCGTATGCCTTCTTAACAGCCCTCTCAACCTGGGTAACTTTCAAGGATCTATGTACTTGGACACCAAGATCTCTCTGCTCATCTATACTACCAAGAATCTTACCATGAGCCCAGTATTCTGCATTCCTGTTGCTCTTTCCAAAGTGAATAACCTCACACTTTTTCGCATTCAACTCCATTTTCCACCTCTCAGCCCAGCCCTGCAGCTTATCTCTGTCCCTCTGTAACTGACAACATCCTTCGTCAGTATCCACAACTCTACCGACTTTAGTGTCATCCGCGAATTTACAAACCCACCTTCTATACCCTCATCCAGGTCATTAATAAAATGACAAAGAGCAGTGGACCCAAAACAGATCCTTGTGGTACCTCACGAGTAACTGAACTCCAGGATGAATATTTCCTATCAACCACCACCCTCTGTCTTCTTTCAGCTAGCCAATTTCTGATCCAAAAATTTGATTTTGTTCAAAAAATGCGCAGTCTGCTGGTAGTCAATGCAGGCAGTGCATGCATATACTATTTTATAAATTTCACTTTGGAAACAGAACCTGTCAGATTCAAAATTGGGATACAGACTGACTGTGACCTCATACCATTATTGCATTGTCTGAGCTGAGGTGTCACCTTTTGTTAGAAACCTTAAGTTATCTTGAGAAGGTGATTTGTAAGAAGTTCTGAGATTTACATATTAATGAGACCCACAACCCATTCTAAAAGATTAAAGACTGATGGTTTGCCACGTCTGTATGTTGAGTTTCTCACTGGTGTTGGTGTCAATGCCTTGACTCAGTGTCTGGTTGTTTCTAAAGACGCTGTATTGCAGGTTTATCCTGAATTTATACAGTTTTTCTTTGCTTCCCAAAATCAAATCTGCTCACACTGAGCAGTATCCCAATGTCGTGAAAGATGTTAACTTTCAGGTAGAGTCATTCAAAAGAGATGTTTTTACTTTTTTGGCCCTGTAAGATCCTGAATTAGCATCCATCAGGAAAATTAGAGTGGAGTGAGAATGGATGGGGGGAGAGAGATTTGGATGGTGCTTTCAATTTTGTGGAATAACAAAAGAAAAGATTGTTCTGCAGAAAAAGAATTGCTTGTTCTGAATTTCTAACCTGGACTGATGCTAAAGTGGAGATTTGAGACCCACCAGGGAATCCCTTGTGGACTCAGACCTGTAAAGTCTCCCTCTTGGTTCGTCTTGGAAATCGTACTGTTTGGAAGTCTGGAATAAAAACCTGTTATGGACAGTTTAGTATAATTTTAGTTCTCCACTTTATTCACTACTAGCATCACTGTGACAACATAACATTGATACCTATAAGCTAAACTAACTTGGTTCTAATAATCTCGGAGAGTAGGTTACCAGCTGTTCAAATGCCCAGCAGGCTACTCCAATGTATTGATACAAAGTGGCTTCCTTTGTACAAAATTTTGAAAAAGAAATTGCATGTTCTTAATTAGACAGATAACAGTGAAAGACAATAATTCATAAGGAAGAAAAGCGAATTGACAGGTCTGTGAAGCTTGACTAATCACTCCTACAGGCCCTAAGCCATTCGTCAGGTGGGAAAAACAGCTGAGTTCGGCGCCTGCTCGTGAGAGAAACTCCTCTCATAAAGAGGTACCAGTCTCAGCTAATTGGAGAGTTCACAAGATAACCTTGCACAGCTCACACGTCAGATACAGTTCTTTTATAAAACGGCTTCTTAGTAAGGAGGGCAAACGTTCAATCATAAAATGGCTTCCCGACACATTGTGCAAGAATCTCTTCAATATTCGACCTCAAATAATTTCTAAGCTAGGAGCAGACTACTGCTTTTTAAGCACTAAACCATTCTGTACCTGAGGCAGAGATGTGACCGTAAGGTTGCGTTCAAACTGATTCATTCGTCTTCGAATGAAACATGCCTACTTTTCAAGTTTGTGATTCAAATTCAAATAAGACATAGGATCTAATTAGTTAGAATTGACAGTGGGGCAGTCCGTAAAAACAAGTAAATTAAAGCTTTATCAGTATTTCCTTTTACAGAATTTGCATTTCATAACCAGAATTGGCTTCTCAAAATGCAATTAAATTCAATCCATACCAGCTAAGCACTAAGAGTTAATTTTCTGCTGGATTCAACAGCCTCAGCACTAAAATAGTGTCCCTCTCCAGTGTCCTTTTGAAATCTCAAGTCAGGGTTTTGTAACAGCAAAGATTTATTTTCTCTGTGACTGCCCTGCTTGCAAGGGGTATACGAATCCATTATAATTGACAGCAACTGAGTGTTAATTACAACGTTTTTGATAGTACCGAGTTTCGTTTCAGGGTCAGAACCAAACACTGTCATTAATTTCACAAGGGAACTGCTGTGAATGTTATCACTTGGTGTCCTGTTCATACAGATTCACCGATGCTAAGGCAAACATTTTTAATTGTCTTACAGCATCCTGTTATCACTTGCTAAGCCCAGGTGTCCCTATCTTTTACATTCTTTAAGATGCCCCCCTTTTCTGAGCCTTGCTGTCTGTCTATTTTCTAGTGTAATAAATGTGTTCTATAATTCAGCATTACATTTAGTCTAAATGTTTAAAGACAAGTTTTAAGGCTATAGACCTTCTCAGTGACAATGATGACTTTTGTAATCTCTTTTTACAGAGTATTTGATCTGAAAACTGAAGTTTAAAAATCAACAGATGAAGGGCTTATGCCCAAAACGCCGACTCTCCTGCTCCTCAGATGCTGCCTGACCTGGTGTGCTTTTCCGCACTTTTTGACTCTGACTCTCCAGCGTCTGCTGTCCTCAATTTCAAGTCAATGTTTGACAGTCATTCAGTCCATTGGGACTGTAACGAGTTTTGACTAAGATTCTGTGAGAAGGAGCAAAGTTTTTTGATCCCTGTTTCAGTACGTTTTCAGCATCAGTGGGACTGAATGAGAGACCCTACTGTTACAGCGTACTGAATGTGGAACCTAAAACAGTTATCCAGCCTGGAAAGAGGAATTCACGGCAGGAGGGGACTGTACACGTGTTTGTGTGCCGCTGAAGCTTCAGCCATGGAGAAACCAGAGGAATCCAGCCCCGTGGAGAAACCTTGGAAGAGTGGCGACTGTGGGAAAGGCTTCCATGTCCCGTCTGTCTTGGAGGCACATCAGCGCAGTCACACTGGGGTCAGGCCATTCTCCTGCAAAGAGTGTGGGAAGGGGTTCAGCAGTTCCTCCACCCTGCTGAGGCACAGACGGGTCCACACGGGGGAGAGGCCCTTCAGCTGCCCTGAGTGCAGGAAGGCTTTCAGCAATTCCTCTGACCTACTGAAGCACCAACGGGTCCACACCGGGGAGAGGCCATTCGCCTGCTCAGAGTGTGGGAAGGGGTTCAGCAGTTCCTCCGCCTTGCTGACCCACCGACGGGTCCACACAGGGGAGAAGCCCTTCAGCTGCCCCAAGTGTGGGAAGGCCTTCACCCAGGCCTTTTCCCTGCTGAGGCACCAGAGTGTCCACACAGGGGAGAGGCCATTCACTTGCCCAGTGTGTGGGAAGGGGTTCAGTGATTCCTCCGCCCTGCTGACCCACCGGCGGGTCCACACTGGGGAGAAGCCTTTCAGCTGCCCTGAGTGTGGGAAGGCCTTCACCCATGCCTCCAACCTGCTGACCCACCGGTGGGTCCATACCAGGGACAGGCCCTTCAGTTGCCCTGAGTGTGGGAAGGCCTTCAGCAATTTCTCCCACGTGCTGATCCACCGACGGGTCCACACCGGGGAGAGGCCATTCGCTTGTCCTGAGTGCGGAAAGGCCTTCAGCAATTCCTCTGACTTACTGAAGCACCAGCGGGTTCACACTGGGGAGAGGCCCTTCAGCTGCCCTGAGTGCGGGAAGGCCTTCACCCAGGCCTGCAACTTGCAGAGGCACCAGCAGGGACACCAGCGCTCCCAACAATCGGATTCTGCCGGTGAGGCTGCTGTGGGTCACCCCTAGGACTGAACCTCCTGTCCAGTCTGACAGTGGGAGAGTTGGTGGGCTTGTTTTGTTTTCTGCTGGACTGCACCCACTCCCACGGTGGCTCAGTGGTGAGGAGCATTGCCTCACAGTGCCAGGGACCCGGCTTTGATTCCACTATTGGGGCAACTATCTGTGTGGAGTTTGCACATTCTCCTTCTGTGCCTGCGTGGGTTTTCTCTGGGTGTTCCGGTTTCCTCCCACAGTCCAAAGGTGTGCAGATAGGGTGGATTGGTGAAGTTAAATTGTCCCAGTGTACAGGGATATGTAGGTGTGGTGCATTAGTCAGGGGAAATGTCGAGTAATAGGGTAGGGAAATGGGTCTGGGTGGGTTACTCATCAGAGGGTCAGTTTGAACTTGTTGGGCTGAAGGACCTGTGTCCACACTGTAGGGATTCTGTGATTCTATGAACTTTGATCCATTGGGCACTGCTGCTCGTTGAGCCCAGGACTGCACGTTCCCACTGAAACAATCTGCACAAACCTAAGACTGCAAGGCCATTGGAGCAGAAGTTAGGCCATACAGCCCATCGAGACTGCTCTGCCATTCGTTAGAGACAAAAACAAACTGCAGATACTGGAATCCAAAGTAGGCAAGCAGGAGGCTGGGAGAACACAGCAAGCCAGGCACCACCAGCAGTGAAGTCAGTGTTTCAGGTATTAACCCAAATCATTGACTTCTCCACCAGAAATGATTTACCAGGATGTTGCCGAGTGTTTGGGCTACAGGGAGAGGTTGAATAGACTGGGGCTGTTTTCCCTGGAGTGTCAGAGGTTGAGGGGTGACCTTATATGGGTTTATAAAATCATGAGGAGTATGGATAGGGTAAATAACAAGGTCATTTCCCTGGAGGTTGGGCAGTCCAGAACCAGAGGGTTTATGGTGAGAGGGAAAAGATTTAAATGGGACCTAAAGGGCAACCTTTTCATTCAGAGGGTGACACATGGATGGAATGAGCTGCTAGAAGAAGTGGTGGAGGCAGGTACAATGACAGCCTTTAAATAGCATCTGGATGGGGACATGAATAGGAATGGTTGAGAGGGATATAGGCCAAGCGCTGGAAACCGACCCTTTGGTCCAACTCATTCATGCTGACCAGATATCCTAAATTAATCTAGTCCCATTTGCCAGCACCCCTCGAAACTCTTCCTGTTCATACACCCATTCAGGCGCCTTTTGATTAGATTCCCTACAGCGTGGAAACAGGCCTTTCGGCCCAACAAGTCCTCACCGACCCTCCGAAGAGTAACCCACCCAAATACTACAGGCAACTTAGCATGGACCTCAAGGGACAAGTTTTCACACAGAGGGTGGTGCATGTACAGAATGAGTTGCCAGGGGAAGTGGTGGAGGCTGGTACAATGACAACATTTAAAAAGCATCTGGATGGGTATATGAGCTAAATGCTGACAAATGGGAGTAGATTAAATGTTGGATGTCTGGTCAGTATGGACGAGTTGTACCGAAGGGTCTGTTTCAGTGCTGTACATCTGTACGACTCGGCCTCTCGGGTTCACACACAAAGAATCTGTCAGTAATGTTGGGTTTCAGTGTTCGGTTGAAACAATGTGGTATCTTTTAGAGACTTCGCGTCAAGAGATGCACAGCAGGGAAACAGACCCTTCAGTCCAACTCGTCCATGCTGACTGCATATCCTAAATTAATCTCATCCCATTTGCCAGCACTTCTCCATATCCCTCTAAACTCTTCAAATTCATGTTCCAATCCAAATGCCTTTTAAATGTTGAAATTGTACCAGACGCCACCACTTCCTCTGGCAGCTCATTACATACATACACCACTCTCTCCGTGAAAAGGTCCCTTTTAAATCTTTTCCCCATCATCCTAAACCTCTAGTTTTGGATTCCCCATCCTGGGGAAAAGATTTTGACTATTTACCCTATCTGTGCCCCTCATAATTTTATAAATATCTACCAGGTCACTCCTCAGCCTCCGATGTTCCAGGGAAAATACCTGCAACTTATTCAATCTCTCCCTGTAACTCAAACCCTCCAACCTCACAACCATCCATTTAAATCTTTTCTGAGCCCTTTCAAGTTTCACGACATCCTTCCTGGAGACACAATTTGCAGGTGTTCAGTGTTATGGACCAGGCCAGATCCCCTCAAAACATTTTTAGATTAGATTACTTACAGTGTGGAAACAGTCCCTTCGGCCCAACAAGTCCACACCGCCCCGCCGAAGCGTAACCCACCCATACCCCTACATCTACATCTACATCTACCCCTTACCTAACACTACAGGCAATTTAGCATGGCCAATTCACCTGACCTGCACATCTTTGGAGTGTGGGAGGAAACCGGAGCACCCAGAGAAAACCCACGCAGACACGGGGAGAATGTGCAAACTCCACACAGTCAGTCGCCTGAGGCGGGAATTGAACCGGGGTCTCTGGCGCTGTGAGGCAGCAGTGCTAACTACTGTGCCACCGTGCCACCCAGACCCTAACTTTTTTTTAGTTGTTTTAGGCAGAGGTATCTCAGGAGTGATGTAACTGGTCAAATCACTTGGCTTCCAGGAAACAATTTATTTACACACCGCCGAATGAAACCTTTGTGACCACTCCATTGACCTGTGTTGCCACCTTCAGGGTACAATCGACTGAACACCCAGATCTCTAACTCCCCCTCGCGAGAGCCAAGAGTCCTCAGTTCTATTGAGGGGGGGGAAATTGGATGTCAGTCATCTCTGTATTAGAGAATGCATCATTTAAATTAAACTGAGAAGGGCATTCCTGACAGAAGATGGCACAGAGTGTTCCAAGAGACACGTAACCTGGCTGTAATCTGAGACTAAATTCTATTTCTTGTTACGAGAGGGAATCATATTTATTGGATCATCATATCACGAGAATCTTGTTTTATTCCGGAACAGTCAGTAGTTAGAAGGGACTTATTTGGTTTGTTAATAGATGATTTAATCTGTTCACCGTTACTGTTGGATAAATAAATGGATTTTTGTTGATTTTAAAGTGTGAGGGATTTATTTTTGAACATTAGAGCAGGTTACACCACTTTTCACATTTATTTTGCAGATTATAGGGTGATGCGCTTGTCTTTGGGTGTTTCGGTTTGAGATCTCTGGTGGGGTAGGAGTTGGTGTCAGCTTTCCCTTTCTAACAGTATTGACGTGATGTCACGCTGAATGCAGTGGAGTCAATATTAATCCCAGCCTCTTGCTCTGGTTGTGGGTGAATCGCCTTAATTTGGTCACTGACTCAGAAACAACACACAGAACCAACTGCTGAAACAATGATTCACACTTCATTGCATGTAACAACCAAAACTAAAAACCCTCAAGTAAGCAAGTTCAGTCTCACGGCTGCCACCCTCCCCCCACCCGGCTATCACCTGATTACTGGCAGAATTTAACCGAGTTTCAATCGACAGTGCCCATCTCTGGAAGGGTCAAGGGGTTTGACGCAATATTGTTCTTCCAATACTGCTGCTGCATCGTTCTGGAGTGAGAACATAGAACAATAGAGCACAGTTCAGACCCTTCAGCCCTCTATGTTGTACCAGCCTTTTATCTAACTTGAAGATGAGACTAGCCTGCACACCCCTCAATTTACTGCCGTCCATGTGCTTGTTCAGCAGTCGCTTAAATGTCCTTAAATGTATCTGACTCTCATTCCAACCCTGGAAGTGCATTCCATGCACTCACCATCGGATAAAAAACTTACCTCTGACATCTCCCCTAAACCTTCTTCCAATTACCTTAAAATTACACCCTGTCATTTCTGACCTGGGGAAAAAGTCTCTAGCTATTCGTTCTATCTATGCCTCTCAACATCTCTATAAAGTCACCTCTCATCCTTCTTCGCTCCAATGAGAAAGGCCCGAGCTCCCCCAACCTAAGCCATCCCCTCCATTCCAGGCAGCATCGAGGTAAATCTCCTCTGTACCCTCTCTCAGCTTACACAGCTTCCTGTTGTGGGTCTGTTCGCCGAGCTGGGAATTTGTGTTGCAGACATTTCGTCCCCTGTCTCGGTGACATCCTCAGTGCTTGGCAGCCTCCTGTGAAGCACTTCTGTGATGTTTCCTCTGGCAACTTCCCTACACATCTTCCCTAAAATTAGGTGACTAAAAGTGAACACAATATTCAGAGTGTGATCTAACCGGTACACCATACAGCTGCAGCATAACCTTGCAGCTCGTAAGCTCAAACTCCCTGCTAATAAAAGCCAACACACCGTACACCTTCGTAACAACCTTCTCAACATGGGATTGTACTCATTAGCGTTCGGTAGGTTGAGCAGAGATCTAATAGAAACTTACAAGATTATGCTTGGCTTAGAAAGGATGGATACTGGGAAGTTGTTTCCGTTAGGCGGAGGAGACTAGGATCCAGGGACACAGCCTGATAATTAGAGGGGGTCAATTTAGAACAGAAATGAGGAGATATTTCTTCAGCCAGAGAGTGTGGGCCTGTGGAATTCATTGACAGGGAGTGCAGTGGAGGCCAGGGCGTTAAATGTCTTCAAGGCAGAGATTGATAAATTCTTGATGAAGGAATTAAGGGCTACGGGGAGAGTGTTGGTAAATGGAGCTGAAATGCCCATCAGCCATGATTAAATGACAGAATGGACTCAATGGGCTGAATGGCCTTACTTCCACTTCTGTGTCTTATGGTCTTAATTCATTGATGTTGACTAGATATTCTAAATTAATCTAGTCCCATATGCCAGCACATGGCCCATACCCCTCTGAACCCTTCCTATTCAGAAACCATCCAGATGCCATTCACATATTGTAATTGTACCAGCCTCCACCATTTCCTCTGGCAGCTCATTCTTTACGCTCACTACCCTCTGAGTTAAAAAGTTGCCCTTAGGTTTCTTTTAAATCTTTGCTCATCCTCCTCACCCTAAAGCTATTACACTTTAGTTCTGGACACCCCCAAACCCAGGGGACAATATCTCGTCTATTTGCCCAATCCATGCCTTTCATGATTTTATAAATGTATACAAAGACCTTTGCCACACTCGGGAAAACAGCCCAAAACAATTCAGTGCAAACCCTCCAACACTGGCAGCATCCTTGTAAATCTTTTCTGAACCCTTTCAAGTTTCACAACCTCCTTTTGATAGGAGCAAGAGCAAAAGTGGCCGAACCAATGTCCTGTACAGCCACAACATAACCTCCCAACTTCGATACCCAGAGGATTGGGAAAGTTGTATTTTGTGGGTTTTGAAAACTGGGAAAGAATGGAAGTATAACCTGAACTTTTGAGGGTCAGTTTGGAAACATGAATACTTCGGAGGGGGGCAGAAAGAAGAGATGAGGGAAGGAAGCCAAATGTGCTGCAGCCAACACGGAGCAAGAACAGAGGATGTAAAACTGTTGCAGCCAGCTTGAAGCTGCAATGTGGATCATTGCACATGCTGTACTTGAACCTGATGCATTTATTTGTGGGAATCAGATGCATTTTATAAATAAAAATAAAGTATCTCCCCCTCCCCAATTGCTATCATCCGTCCCTCCTCACCCGGATAATTAAGACACATACCTGAGTTGGCAGAGTAGATTCCCTCCTTGAATTCACTCCAGTTGCTACAAGTGAACAGATTACCCCCTCCCTCTCTCCCTCCCAGGATGAGGAGTTGCCCAGAGGAGGGTATTTCACATTGAAACTGATCGGGCCACTTCCGCGTTGTGATGTCAAAAATGGGGCAGGGAGCGGGGACAGGCCGACAGCAGAACTCTGCAGCAGATGGAAGGAGAGCAGTTTGCAAAAATCCCTTCCCTTCAAAGAATCCTCACAGTGTGGAAGCAGGCCACTCAGCCCAACAACTCCAAACCAATGCTCTGAATGGTAATTCACCCATATCCTCCCCTTATTGCCCTACATTTATCCCAGAGTAATACACAGAACTTACACATCCCTGGACACTATGGAGGGAATTTAGCATGGCCAATCCACCCTTGAGGATCTGGATCCCAGGCGGGACCCCTCCGTCTCAAGATCGGTCAAAGAACGAACGGAATGCGGACTGTACAAAGCAAAGTTATCAGTTTAATAAAGCAAGGCAGTCTGACGCAATTCTGTCCAGCAACACAGAAGTTAAAGCTTCTGAGCTCCGTGGCGAAATGGCAGAATTACTTTCGAAAAGTACACATCACTTACATGTTTTTTAAGAGACAGCACAGCCTTAAAAGACCAATCAAATGTAATAAGGTGACATGATTGACAGCAGGTTAGTCCAATATTTCCTAGGAAACAGATTGTTTTACTCTCAAAATCATCCCGTGCTTGCTAGTTCAAGGTTAGTTCGAATACCAAATTCATATGATTCATATTATTAAACCCCATTGTTTTCTTTTCCCCAAAGCTAACCAACTCAGCAAAGCAGCAATTCAAGTTCGCAGTATCAAATCATAACCTGAAGCCATTTTAAATTGAAAAGCCATTCTGTGTGGACTTGCCATTGCCAGCATTGGTGCACAAGAAGGAACAGTTTACCTGTGCGATCCTGAGCAACCAGAGACTGTGCACCAACTATGCCAGGAAGATGTCCTCGTCTGCTGAGGGACTGAACATTACCAAGAATGACTATTGCAGTGGTCAGAGATTGAACAGTTCATTTACAGAGCAAGTCTAAATGGTCTTTACCCTGTAAAGGTGTTGTGTGCCAGTGTGATACCAGTTGTGCTATGAGCTACCCTGGTAAGCCTTGCCCCCATCCAAATAGGTCACACCACAAAAGAGAAGATAGGGAAATGTTATTTTTCGATTACAATTTGTTTCTTCAAAGTCACAATAGAATATTTGGTGGAGATGAAGTGGTCTGTTATGTGCTGACTTCAGCAAAAGATTCTTTGACCCCTACTGGCACCAATGCCTTCCCAATTATGGGATGGGTGGAACTGTTCTGGGACAATAACTGCCTCTCTTACCAAAAGACCCATCTATTGAACAGCCTCAAGGAAGTCAGAAAGACAGGCATGCCTCTTACTGGCAAGGTCCCTCCCTTACCTAGACTAAACCTGGTTATTATTTTGAATAAAGGAAGTACTCCTCATGCTGTAACTGTAGGAATATAGTCTCCCCTGAGTTTTGCAATAGAATGGAAGAATCCAAAAGCTCTACAAAACAGTAATATCACTCTTTGGGATATGCAGCTCTCAGTGACTTTTTTCTGTAGGAAGATTTTTCAGGAATTATTAGCCATCAAAACCATACTTATATCGGTTGTGGTCTCAACCTTTTGGGTAATGAGACAACTGCTGCTTTATTGAGATCAGGATTTAAAATTTGAATTTAGGCTGTTGTTAGGAGCAACAGGTGTATGTAGGTTTTTATTAACCACAAAATGGCATTTCAATTG
The DNA here is from genome assembly GCF_047496795.1 of Chiloscyllium punctatum. Classification (NCBI taxonomy): domain Eukaryota; kingdom Metazoa; phylum Chordata; class Chondrichthyes; order Orectolobiformes; family Hemiscylliidae; genus Chiloscyllium; species Chiloscyllium punctatum. The sequence goes on from NC_092774.1 coordinate 73,063,487, forward strand.
TAAATAATATTTTAAAATAAGTATAACAAAATGGCTTTAGGTAATGATTTGACATTGAACTTGAACTGCTGCTTTGCTGAGTTGGGTGGATTTAGAAATAAAAGAGAACAATGAAGTTTGCATAATATGAATCTAAGTAATTTGGTATTCGAACTAATCTTGAACTAGCAAGCGTGGGATGATTTTGCACGTAAAACAATCGGTTTCCCGGGAAATATCATTGGACTAACCTGCTGTCAATCATGTCACCTTGTTACATTTTATTGGTCTTTTGTAATTCAGGCTGTGCTGTCGCAAAAATAAATAATGCGTAATTTTCAAATGTAATTGTGTAATTTTGCCACGGAACACAGAAGCTTTTAACCTGTGTTGCTGGACAAATCTGTGCTAGGCTGCCTTATGTCATTAAGCTGATAACCTTTCTTTAAATAGACCGTACTCCTGGTGATTCCTTTGACCGATCTCGGATCGAGAGAGCCGATTGAGGGGGTCCAGACCTTCACCCTAACCTGCAGAACCCCGAACACTATGGATACACTTACCTCGGCCAATCCACTCTAACCTGAACATCTCTGGACACTGGGGGTAAATTAGCATGGTCAACATACACTAACAAGAACATCCTTGGGCATTATCAGTAATTTAGCATGGCTGAACCCCCCCTAACCTGCACATCGCTGGACAGTCTGGGGAATTAAACTCGGCAAAGGCCGAGGTTACCACGAGGTTGGAATTCTCTCCCAGAAATGACAGTTGATGGTGCCCTCACCAAGATGGCCGCCCGCGCTCCCCGTCCCAAGACAACATGCGCCTGACCCTCACAAAGATGGCGGCCGGTTGCCCGGGCAACCCGAGAGCGCCTTCGCCGGTGAAGTAAACACTGGGCCTGTGGTGATTTTATTGGAGGCCTCAGGCCTCCCCCGAGGAGTTTATAAACTCCCCAGTCTCCCTCCTCCCGCGGTTCCCAATCCTACCCTGTCTCACTGTCTCCTCTCCCCGGGGGCAGGAGCCAGCTCTTGCCGCTCGGGCCTGGCGACCTCCCCGGGATGTTTCTGAAACCTGGTCCTGTTCTGAAGGAGGATCACCGGGACCCGAAATGATTTCTCTCGGCACGAGCTGCCGGACCTGCTCGGCTTTTCCAGCGGTTCTTATTACTTCAGCCACCGACACCATTCTGCTCCCACACTCAATAACACTGCCTCAGTCCCGCTGCAGGACCTGCACTGCACATGCGCCAACTCACAAGGGGCGGGGCCAAGGTCTGTGACGTCTCCTGAGTTGAGGGGGCGTGGTTGGAGAGACCACCAAACAATCGGTGACAATGGGGGCGGGGCGATCGTTTTGCCGGCCCCCAGCCCCAGAAAGGGGCGATTTCAAAAAGTTTCAACGTAGTGTTTTTTTAACTTTTCAGCCTGTTGTGAAATGTTATTCTGGACCTATGGATGGGTCAAACATTAGGAAAGTTTCAAACATAAACAAAGGGATATTAAAAAATATAAATAAAAATAGGCAAGTTAACTTACAAAAAAGACCTCCACTAAATATTAAAAAGGACAGCAAAAGCTTCTGTTGGTATGCTCATGGGAACAGAGTCGCTAAGCTAAGTGTGGTACCTTGGAAGATGAAAACTGTGAGTTAATGGGGGAACATTGAACATTGAACATTCATGGGGGCAGAGATAATCTCAGTTTTTATGTTGGCCGACAACAGAACTATTCCTCTTAGAATTGGCAAGTCAGAGGCTTTAGAAAGGGTAGAACTTAAACAATCAACGTTGAGAGGGTAAAGGTCCACAGGAAACTATTTGGATTGAGGACAGACAAGTCCACTGGTGCTGATGGCCTACATCCTGGGTCCTGAAGGAAGTGGCAGTGGAGATGGTGAACTCATTAGTTACAATATTCCAAAAATCTCTTAACATGGGAAAGATTCATTGTGTTTATTTAAGACTGAGATACATATATGTTCCTGATTGTCAAGGGGATCAAAGGTTACGGGAAGAAAGCTGGAGAATGGAGTTGAGAAACATCTCAGCCATGATTGAATGGTGGAGCAGACTCGATAGACTGAGTGGCCTAATTTCTGCTCCTGTGTCGTATGATATTATGGTTCCATTGGATTGGAAAATGCTAATGTAACACCTCTATTCAGAATGGGAGGGAGGCCATATGTGGGAAATTGCAGACCAGTTCGTTGAACATTTGTTATAGAGTCATAGAGATGTGCAGCACAGAAACAGACTCTTCAATCCAACTTGACCATGTCAAAAGATATCCTAACCTAATCTAGTCCCATTTGCCAGCACTTGACTCATATCCCTCTAAACCCTTCCTATTCATCTACCCATCCAGATGCCTGTTAAAAGCTGTAATTGTACCAGCATCCACCACTTCCTCTGGCAGCTCATTCCATACAAGCACACCCTCTACATGAAGAAGTTGCCCCTGAGGTCCCTTTTACGTCTTTCCCCTCTCACCCTAGATCTATGCCGACTAGTTCTAGACTCCCCCACCCCATCGAAAAGACCTTGTCTGTTTATCCTATCCATGCCCGTCATCGTTTTATAAATCTCCCCTCACCTTCCGAACCTCCAGGGAAAACCGCCCCTGCCTATTAAGCCTCTCCCAAATGCTCTAACTCTGGAAACATCAGTGTAAATATTTTCTGAACCTTTCAAGGGACAAGGCAGGAAAATGGGGGTGATGAGCAGTCTTGATCGAATGAAGCAGCAGACTTGATGGGCTGAATGGCCTAATTCTGCTCCTATATTTGTGAACTTTTGAACTCTGGAGCAGGCAGGACTTGAACCCGATCCAGGGTTAGGGTCACTACCTCTGTGTGACAAGACATCCAGAAAAATATCAAATCCTCCCCATCGGGGAATTGCACCCCCAGTCTCCTGAGTCACAGATGGGGATACTAACCACTCCACTACCGAGGATGCTGGACAGTTGCAAGATGATGGGGATAGGGGTGGAGAATAGGTGGGTGCTTCAGGAACTATTATAGACATGAAAGTGTGAATGGCATCTTTATGTACTGTGTAAAAACAAGGAGTGCAGATGCTGGAAACCAGAATCTAGATTAGAGTGGTGCTGGAAAAGCACAGCAGGCCAGCAGCATCCGAGGAGCAGGACTAAGCCAGCCAATGACCTGACCTGTGCCACACAAACACAGTCCCCCTGGAGTGTTACCAGAGGTGTGTTCAGGCTGTAGGAAGAGATCCAATTCCCAGTTTGACCTGGAATGTAATCCCCACAGGCACACAGGGGGAGTGGTGATCCACTTGCTCCACATGTGGGAAGGGATTCACTGAGTCATTCAAATTCAAACACATCATTGACTTCCTACTGGACAGAAAGGATTAAACTTCTCACCAACAACCGCTTTAAAAAAAATCCACTTTTATGGTCGCAGCGAGAATCACAGTTTTCCAAACTGTGGGACAATACTAGTGATGTTGAGAGACCAGGTTTGGAATGCATGGCCGCCCAGGTAACAATGGTTGCTATGGGGCTCACAGTGATGACTGAGGGGCCGTCCCTTTAGATGCTCGGTTGTTTCTGTGTTGTTGATGAGGCTTGGCCTCATGGACTGCTCTCTGAAGTCAGATTCAAAATACGTTTTGAAAATTATGAGAAATATCATACCCAGAAAAGGCAGTGAAAAACTGTTCACCATGGAAAAAGCATTGAGAATAAGAATGCAGATTTCAAATCCATTACAAGGAAGAAAATGTGATGTGAGAAAGAAATTTCACACAGTGAGTAAATAGATCTGGAAGACATCGCATGGAGCAGTGGTTGAAACAGATTCAGGTAAGAGCATTGGAAAATTATTTGATGACAAGCAATGTACCAGTTTCCAAGGAAACGTCAGGAAAATGGCACAACATCAGAAAGCTCATTTAGAGAGCTGCATGGACACGATGGGCTGAATGGCCTGCTTCTGTGATTTAGTAATTCAGTGGTTCATAATTGCTTCTCAGGTCTTCGTCAGTTGTGAATATCAAGCTAACATCTGCTATTTTGTATGGTCAATCAGATCAATGTTTTATAACTGCAGGGATTGGGACTAGGACCCCAGGTATTCACAGTATGTTTTACTGTGATTTAATGATTTAGATGAGGGAACTAATTGGAATATGTCACAAATTGCAGATGACACGAAGCTGGGTGGAAGGGTGAGCTGTGAGGAGGATACAATGTTATTTGGACAGTCTGAGTGAGTGGGCAAATGTATGTCAGATGCAGTTAGTGTGGATAAACGTGAGGTTATCCACTTTTCTAGCAAAAATAGAAAAGCAAATTATTTGAATAACTGTAACCTAGAAGATGGGAAGGTTCACCAAGAACTAATCCAAGATGGAGGACTGGAAAATTTGTGGCTGTAAGAGCTGCTCCTTTTTTGAGGTATTTTCAGTGTTGGAGGCGATTTCCTTGAATTCCAGGAGCAGCAATTAATGTTTTATATGCTGATGCATTGTTTTGGAACTTTAGAGTAAAAAAATCAAGACAACAGCAATTTTAAAATGGAGAAAGACAGCCAAAGGCAGCAAGCACGTGGTCTGTAAGGGAGAGAGAGAGAGAGAGAGAGAGAGAGAGAAAAACGTATACTACTAACGGATACAGCAGTGAATCTGCAGTTACTGCCTTTGCTGTTTGAAATCATATATCTCTGAACACCTTGGAAAAATGAACAAACAGCAAAATTCACAGCTGATCTTGGAGGAACATGTGTAGGAGAGCTCACAGCACAGGAACAGATCACTGCAGAGTTTTTAATGTGTAACCTTGCCGTAAGTCTGCAGTAGTGAATAGAGTGGGTTCTTTCTTGATTATATGTCTTGAGATTTTAGAAGTTTACCAGCGAGTCCACAACAGGGAATGGCTAATCACCTGCTCCAGGCACAGGAGGGGATTCATCAATTCTTCCAGCCTGCAGACGCATTAGCGGGTCCACACCAGGCACAGTATGCTCACCTGCTCTCAGTGCGGGAAGGGCATCACCCCCTCCTCCCACCTGCGGAGGCACCAGTGAGTTCATGTACCATTACAGGGTGATTGAAGGAACAAGGGTCGAGTGCCATTATTGACTGGACTATCAACCCAGTTCTGGGGACTTCTCGGGACTCCTGGGTTTGAATCCCGCCACAGCAGATGGCGGAATTGGAAGTCAGTCAGAAATCTGGAGTTCAGAATCTAATGATCAAATCATTTTCTGGGGAAAGAAAACCCTCTGATTCACTCATGTTAGAGTCTGTCTGCAACCCAACCTTGAGTCAGATTGGTTCTGTTTCCAAAGTAGGGATTTATAACATGTCACATAGATTGACTGCCTGAAGATTGTGTGCTTTTTGAGCAAAATATAATGTATCTGCAAATAAAATTCTGCAATTACAATTTCACCCCATAAACTGATGTGGTGCATGCATGAGAGCGTGTGTGTTTGTGCATAAAAGCATGTGTTTGCATTCGACCATGCTTGGTAACGTGTGTGAGTAATGGGGTACAAGTCTGTGTGAGTGGGGTCACTTGTAGTGTGACATGAAACCAAGGTCCCTGTTGAGGCCATCCTCATGGGTTCCATACTTGGCTATCAGTTATACAACACACATTGGAGAGGGCAGGGTGGGGCTTGTCTTTCAATTTGCAGAAGGTGGGAGGCTCTGGATACTGTGATCCAGGGCAAACACATCATGGAGGACATTCGTTCAGAGAGATGGTGCTGGAAGCCAGGCTGCAGACATGTTGAGGGTAAAGTGGGAAAGTTAACCGGGCACTGTATTCTGGGAGACGGTCATTCCCTTCTGGAGAGAGCCTTTTGTTTGCATCAGTGGACAGGGTCAGGAGGGTGTAAGTGCAGGTCTGGCAGGTAAAGGGGATCTGAGAGAGGGCTGCAGGTGGTAGGAGCTAACTGGTTGGGCCGTGAGAGTAAAAACAACATTGGGGAGGGGGAGGTGGTGGTAAGGGACAGAACAGTGACAGGGATGGTCTCCGTTCTCTGCAGTTGTCAGCAGGAGCACAGATGGCATTGGTGTCTGTTTGGTGCCAGGATTCAGGAACCGATGTGCTCAGGGCTGGAGAAGTGGGAAAGGGAGGTTGCAGTGGGTGTGGTCCAACAGTGTCAGGAGGAGAGAGCCTCTGCTGAGGGCACATGAGAAGTTAGAATCTACTAGGACAAAGCAGAACATGAAAGCTCTGGGTGGCACGGTGGCTCAATGGTTGGTACCACTGACTCACAATGTCAGGGACCTGGGTTCGGTCCCACTCTTGAGCAGCTGTCTGTGTGGACTTTAACACGTCCTCACCCTTCTGTCTGCATGAGTTAACTCTGGGTGCAGTTCAGGGTGGATCGGCTGTGCTAAAGTGTCCACATATGTGCAACGGAGGGTCGGTTAACCATGGCGAACTGCAGGAAAAACGGGTGGGTCTGGATGGGATACTGTTTGGAAGGTCAGTCTGAATTTTATGGGCCAAATGGCCTGTCAGGATTATAAAAAAGGCAGAAAGGAGGTGCATGGTTTAAATGATAATATATTGGTATGTGGAGAAAGTGAGGACTGCAGATGCTGGAGATCAGAGTCAAGTGTGGTACTTGTAAAACACAGCAGGTCAGGCAGCATCCGAGGAGCAGGAGAGTCGATGTTTTGGGCACGAGCTCTTCATCAGGAATGATGTGTGGATGTACAAAGGGACCTCAGCGTCCTTCTACACCAGTTGTCAGACAGGTGCAGCAAGCAGTCAGCAAGGCAATAGGAATTCAGTTCAAAAATGGGGTTGACTTCCTGCAATTGGGGTGGGGTGGGGTGGGGTGGGGTGGTCATTGAATATATTCAAGGCTGAGGTCATCTGACTTTTGAACAACAAAGAAGTGGATGGTTATAGGGGAAGGGAAGAAAATGGTTTTGAGACCATTACAGCATCATACAGCACAGAAATAGACCCTTCAGTCCAACTACTCCATGCTATGTTCGCAAACTAAACTAATCCCATCTGCCAGTGTTTGGCCCATATCCCTCTGTCACAAAGCTGGTCTTTTTTCTAAAAGCTGGTCCTTCTTCTCAAGGATACCGTGTCCTTGGTTTTTTTCAGAGTGGTGGTAAAACGGCCCCGGGCTCCAAAATGGATGGTTTAGTACAGAAATGAAAAGGGTATTGGTCGGCTTTTTTGTTTACACGTCAACAGATGAGACTTTAGGCCCAAGCTTTTATGTTTTCGAAGTGATCTACATAATGAAAGACAAGTGATCTGTCGTGAAAGCTGAGGCCTTGTTTGAGTGAGTTCAGCAGTGGACTGTGTGGAGAAAGGAACAGCATAATTAAGTCTAGTTTAGATAGACTGAGTCCTGTGAGTATTCTATATTCTGTTCTTTGTGTTTCATTCTGTATTCTTGTGAATACGTTTATCTGTTTTAAATCCTGATAGTCAACCTAGCTAACTTCGGGTAATTTTCACTGTGCACTTACTGAAACAAATAGCAAAGTTACGGTCTGTGCTGCCTGCTTAAGAATGTTCTGAGTGGTCTGGCCTAGTCCATAACACCTCCAAATCTTTCCCATTCATGTCCTTATCCAAATGTCTTTTAAACGTTGTAACTGTACCTGCATCCCCGCTTCCTCTGAACATTCATTCCACATACAAACCATTCTCTATGGGGAAACAAAGGTGTCCCTCCTGTCTTTTTAAAATCTTTCTCCACTCACCTTCAAAATTTGCTCCCTAACCTTGAAACCCCCACTCTAAGGAAAGGAAACCCATCATTCACCTCATCTATACCCCTCATGACTTTATAAAGCTTGATAAGATCACCTCTCAACCTCCTATGCTCCAGTGAAAAAGGTCCCAGCCTATCCACCAAGATGTAGGTATATTCATATCCAGTTCAATGTTGGTGCAGGCTTGAAAGACCAAATGGCCTACTCCTGCTCCCAGTTCTCTCTCCCTCTGTCCAGGACAGCAAGAGACCATAAGACCTAGGAGCAGAAATTAGGCCATTCAGCCAATCAGGTCTGCTCCACCATTCAATCATGGCTGACATGTTTCTCAACCCCATTCTCTTGCTTTCTCCCCGCAACCCTCAATATCCTTGATACACAAGAACCTATTTATCTCTGTCTTGAATATACTCAGTGACTTGCCCAACACAGTCTCTGTGGCAATGAATTCCATAGGTTTCGCAGTCTCTGGCTCCAAAGGTTTCCCCTTTATCTGTGTTCTAAAAGGTCTTCCCTTTACTCTAAGGCTGTGCCCTTGGGACCTCGTGTATCCGACCAATGGAAGCATCTTCCCAACATCCACCCTGTCCAGGCCAGTCAGTATTCTGTATGTTTCAATTAGATCCCCCAAGTGTGGGCTGTAAATCAGCGTAAACCAGACCCTTCAGGATGAGCTACAGCACGGATTAGGTTTAGCAAAGTGAGAATGGAGGGAGAATGTGGGGATGGAGATTTTCAGCGTTTAGGAAATAAGAGAGGAAAGAAAGTTCAATCTAAATTAGAATTGAATGGATGGGCTGATGGGTTGAGGTGTGGCAGGTAAAGTTTCATTTAGATAAATGTGAGGTGTTGCATTTTGGAAAGGCACATCAGGGCAGGATTTACACACTGGCCGTGGAGAGTGTTCCTGCATCAAGAGACCATGGAGTGCAGATTTGTAGTTCTGTGAAAGTGGAGTCACAGGTAGACACGGTAGTGAAGAAAGCGTTTGGTGGCGCTTGCCTTTATTGAGCAGAGCATTGAGTACAGGAGTTGGGATTCATGTTATGGCTGTACATGACATTAGTTAGGCCACTTTTGGAACACTGCATTCAGTTCTGGTCTCCTATGTTGGAAAGATGTTGTGAAACTTAAAAAGTGTTTGGAAATTATTTACAAGGCTGTTGCCAGAGTTGGAGGGTTTGAGTTATAGGGAGAGGCTGAAAAGACTGCAGCTGTTTTCCCTGGAGCGTAGGAGGCTGAGAGATGACCTTATAGAGGTTTATAAGGGGCATGGATAGGAGTCCAAAATGAGGGAGAGAGAAAAAGAAATTTACATTGCAGTGAATCTGCACAGTTACTGGACATTGCAGTGCATCTGGGAAAGGTTAATGAACAGCAAAATTCACAGCTGACCATGGAGGAACCTGTGTGGGGGAGCTCACAGAACAGGAACAGAGAAGTGTATAGTCTTTAACTTGTAATTTAGCTGTAAGTCTGCAGTCATGAATGGAGTGGATTCTTTCTTGATTATATGTTTTACTGGCATCTGTCTCTTGATTAAATTTTAAAAATATAAACCACAAGTACTGTGTTAGCCCAGAGCACTTTTTTAGAGCAAAAAGACGGTGCTATTTTCTGGGTCTGTAGATTGTGAAGGAGCAAAGGTGGCCTTTATGAGAGTGATATGCTCTTCCTGTCAGATGTGGGAGATTAGGGAGAGTATCCATGTTACTGGTGATTATGTCTGCAGTAAGTGTGTTTGCTTGCAAATCTTATTGGATTGTGTGGATAAGTTGCAGTGACAGTTCGAGGTAATGAGGAATTTACAAGACCTGGGGGTATGATGGTTTGGCAATGATAGGAAGGGAGAAAAGCCGCAGCTACAGTCAGGGAGATGGGTTAACTCCAGGAAAGGTAGGAGGGGTAGGCAGGTAGTGCAGGAGTCTTCTGTGGCTGTCCCCATTTCAAACAAGTCTGCTGTTTTGGAAAATGTAGGGGGTGATGGTCTCTTAGGGAATGTAGCACGAGCAGCCAAGTTTCTGGTCTCGAGACATGCTCTCATGCAATGAAGGGAACGTCAGGTTCCAAGTGATCAATTGTGATAAGGGGCTCTCTAGTCAGAGGTACAAACTGACGCTTCTGTGGTTAGCAGCGAAAAATAAGAATGGTGTGTCGCCTCCCTGGTGCCAGGATCAAGGATGTCTCCGAGAGGGTGCGGAATGTTCTCAAAAGGGAGAGGGACTGGTTGGAGGTCATTGTACACATTGGAACCAATGACATAGGAAGGGAAAAGGATGCCATTCTGAAGGGAAAGTGTAGAAAGTCAGGCACAAATTTTAAAAAAGAGGTCCTAGAGTCAAGAAAAATCTGGATTACTGCCAGTGCTATGAGCTAGTGAGGGTTGGAATAGAGAGGATAGAGCAGATGAATGCATGGCTGAGGAGCTGGTGCATGGGAGAAGGGTTCACATTTTTGGATCATTGGAATCTCTTCTGGAGTAGATGTGACCTGTACAAGAAGGATAGATTGCACCTGAATATTGGAAGAGAGCTAATATACTAGCAGGGAAATTTGCAAGAGCTGCTCGGGAGGAATTAAACTCGCAAGGTTGGTGCGTGGAGAGGTACCCAGGGAAATAGTGAGGAAAGAGATCAATCTGAGACTGGTACAGTTGGGAAAGGAAGTGAGTCAAACAGTCAGGTCAGGAAGAGACAAAGCAGAGAGCAAGGTAGGATTGACCAATTAAACTGCATTGACTTCATTGCAAGAGGACTAACAGGGAAGGCAGTTGAACTCGGGGCATAATTAGGAAGATGGGATATGATATCATAGCAATTACAAAAATGTGGCTCAGGGATGGGCAGGACTGGCAGCTTAATGTTCCAGGATACAAATGCTGCAGGAAGGATAGAAAGGGAGGCAAGAGATGAGGGGGAGTGGTGTTTTTGATGAGGGATAGTATTCCTGTTGGACTTAAGGAGGATATTCCTAGGAATACATCCAGGAAGGTTATTTGGTTGGAACAGAGAAATAAGGAAGGGATGATCACCTTATTGGGATTGTGTTGTAGACACCCTCATGGTCAGTGGGAAATTGAGAAACAAATTTGTATGGAGATTTGAATTACCTGTAAGAGTAATAGGATGGTTATTGTTAGGGATTTTAACTTTTCAAACATAGACTGGGATTGCCATAGTGCTACGGGTTTAGATGGAGAGCAATTTGTTAGAAACGGACCTAAGGGGCAAGTTTTCATGCAGAAGGTGGTGTGTGTACAAAGCTGTTCGAGGAAGTGGTGGGTGCTGGTACAATTATGACATTAAAAGGCATCTGGATAGGTATATGAATAGGAGGGGTTTAGAGGGTTATTGGCCAAATGCTGGCAAATGGAGCTAGTTTAATTTTGGATATCTGGTTGACATGGATGAGTTGGACCAAAGGGTATGTTTCTGTGCTGTGTCTCTCTCTGACTCTGGCTTGCCACTAATGTTTGCCACGTCTCTATGTTCAGTTTCTTTCTGGTGTCAGTGTCAATACCTTGTTGTCTCATTCCGACCCCACCTCCCCCCGGATTGACAATGATGACTTTTGTAATCTCTTTTTACATACTATCTGAAGACGAAAGTTTCAAAATCAACAGCTTATGCTTGACTCTCCTGCTCCTCGGATGCTGCCTGACCTGCTGTGTTTTTCCAACACTACACTTTTCGAATCTGATATCCAGCGTCTGCAGTCATAATTTTCACATCAATGTCTGACAGTCACTCAATCCATCGGGACAGCAAAGATTTTCAACTCTGATTCTGTGAGATGGAGCAATGCTTTTTGGTTCCTGTTTCATAACGTTTTTAGCATCAGTTGGACTGGATGAGAGACCCTACTGTTGCAGTGCACTGAGTGTGGAGCCAGAAACAGTTATACGGCCTGGAAAGAGGAATTCACACCGGGGAGGGGCTGTACACACGATTGTGTGCGGCTGAAGCTTCAGCCATGGAGAAACCCGAGGAATCCTGCCCCATGGAGAAACCGTGGAAGTGTGGCGACTGTGGGAAATGCTTCAGTTTCCCGTCTGCCCTGGAGACTCATCGGCGCAGTCACACCGGGGAGAGACCATAAGACATAGGAGTGGAAGTAAGGCTATTCGGCCCATCGAGTCCACTCCGCCATTCAATCATGGCTGGGCATTTCAACTCCACTTACCCGCATTCTCCCTGTAGCCCTTAATTCCTCGACACAACAAGAATCTATCAATCTCTGCCTTGAAGACATTTAGCGTCCCGGCCTCCACTGCACTCTGTGGCAATGAATTCCACAGGCCCACCACTCTCTGGCTGAAGAAATGTCTCCGCATTTCTATTCTGAATTGACACCCTCTAATTTTAAGACTGTGTCCACGGGTCCTAGTCTCCTCACCTAACGGAAACAATTTCCTAGCGTCCACCCTTTCCAAGCCATGTATTATCTTGTACGTCTGTATTAAGTCTCCCCTTAATCTTCTAAACTCCAATGAATACAATCCCAGGATCCTCAGCCATTCCTCATATGTTAGACCAACCATTCCAGGGATCATCCGTGTGAATCTCCGCTGGACACGTTCCAGTGCCAGTATGTCCTTCCTGAGGTGTGGGGACCAGAAGTACTGGACACAGTACTCCAAATAGGGCCTAACCAGAGCTTTATAAAGTCTCAGTAGCACAACGGTGGTTTTATATTCCAACCCTCTTGAGATAAGTGACCACATTGCATTCACTTTCTTAATCACGGACTCGACCTGCATGTTGACCTTTAGAGAATCCTCGACTAGCATTCCCAGATCCCTTTGTACTTTGGCTTTACGAATTTTCTCACCGTTTGGAAAGTAGTCTATACTTTTATTCTTTTTGCTAAAATGCAAGACCTCGCATTTGTTCACGTTGAATTCCATCAGCCATTTCCTGGACCACTCTCCCAAACTGTCTGGATCCTTCTGTAGCCTCCCCACTTCCTCAGTACTACCTGCCTGTCCACCTAACTTCGTATCATCGACAAACTTCGCTAGAGTTCCCCCAGTCCCTTCATCCAGATCATTAATATATAATGTGAACAGCTGTGGCTCCAACACTGAACCCTGCGGGACACTGCTTGTCACCGGCTGACATTCCGAAACCATTCCCCTGCCCAGAGTGCGGGAAGGGCTTTACCAGCTCCTCCAACCTGCTGGCCCACCAGTGAATCCATACTGGGGAGAGTCCATTCTCTTGCCCCGCGTGTGAGAAGAGCTTTGCCCAGGCCTCTAACCTCGTGGCTCACCAGCAGGTCCACACTGGGGTGAGATCCTTCCCCTGCCTTGAGTGCGGGAAGACCTTCAGCAAATCCTCCCACCGGCGGGTCCACACTGGGGAGAGGCCCTTCATCTGTTCTGAGTGTGGGAAGGCCTTCAGTAATTCCTCTGCCCTGCTGAGGCACCAGCGGGTCCACACCGGGGAGAGGCCATTCCCCTGCCCTGAGTGTGGGAACAGTTTAAACGTTCCTCTGACTTGCTGGACCACCAGCGGGTCCACACTGGGGAGAGGCCGTTTGCCTGCCCCAAATGCAGGTGGAGGTTCACGTCGTCCAGTAACTTGCAGAGACACCAGAGGGGGCACCAGCAGATTCCGCCGGCGACACTGATGAGGGTCACCCCCAGGAATGAACCTCCTGCCCGTTCTGACAGTGGGTGCAGTGGGAGCGTCAGCGAGCTCTCTTTGTTTTCTGCGAGACAGCACCCCCACATCCCTCCCATCTTCCCCCAACCCCAGGTTGGCTCACGGGTGGCACAGTAGCTCAGTAATTAGTGCCACTGTGTCACATCGCCAGGGACCAGGGTTCGATTCCACCCTCAGGGTGACTGTCTTTGTGGAGTTTGCACATTCTCCCCCCATGTTTGCAAGGGTTTCCTCTGGTGCTCCCACAATCCAAACATGGGCAAGTGAATTAGCCAAGCGAAATTGTCCCAGAGTGTTCAGGGATATGTAGGTGCAGTGTATTGTTTAGGGGGTAATGTAGACGAATAGGGTAGGGGAATGGGTCTGGGTGGGTTACTCTTCAGAGGGTCAGTGTGGACTTGTTGGGTTGAAGGGCCTGTTTCCCTGTAGGATTCTGTGAGCTTTGCTTGCAGTGCTGCTCACTGAGCCCGGGATTGCACGTTCCCACTGAAGTGATCCGCTCAAACCTCAGATGGCATCCAAACCAATGTACCAAACTAAAGGGGTAGCCATGGGCACCCGCATGGGACCCAGCTATGCCTGCCTCTTTGTCGGGAACGTGGAACAGTCCATTTTCCTCAGCTACACCTGTTCCTCCAGTACATCGATGACCATATTGGTGCCACTTCATGCTCTCACAAGGAGTTTGAACAGTTCATCATCTTTATCGACACCTTTCACCCCGACCTCAAATTCACGTGGACCACCTCCCTTTCCAGGACCTCTCCATCTCTGGCTACCGACTAACCGTGGACATCTACTACAAGCCCACCGACTCCCACAGCTACCTAGATTCCACCTCCTCCCACCCCACCTCCTGTAAAAACGCAATCCCTTATTCCCAATTCCTCCGCCGCATCTGTTCCCAGGATGACCAATTCCACCGTAGAAAATCCCAGAGGGCCTCCTCCTTCCAAGTTCGCAATTTCCCTTCCCACGTGGTCGACAATGCCCTCCAGCACATCATCTCCACATCCTACAACACCGCCCTTGAACCCCACCCCTCCCAATGGAACAAGGACAGAACCCAACCCCAAACGTCCTCACCTTCCACCCCACCAACCTCCGGATACATCACATTAGCCTCTGCTCCCTACAAACGGACCCCACCACCAGGTATATTTTTCTCTCCCCACCCCTACCAGCATTCCAGAGAAGCTATTTCCTCTGCGACTCCCTCGTCAGGTCCGTGTGCCCACAACCAGCCCACACCCCACTCCCGGCCCCTTCCCCGCCACCACAGGAAGTGTAAAACATGTGTCCATACCACTCCTCTCACCTCCATCCAAAGCCCCAAAGGATCCTTCCACATCTAACAGAAATTTACTTCGACATCCACTGTATCCATTGCATCCAATGTGGTCTTCTCTACGTCGGAGAGACAGGACGCCAACTTGTGGATTGTTTCAGAGAACCACTCTGGGACACCCACAAACCTGTGGCTGAACACTTCAACTCCCCGTCCCATTCCATCAAGATCATTGAGGTCCTGGGCTGTCTCTATCGCCAAACCCTTACCACCTGACGCCTGGAGGAAGAAGACCTCTTATTTCAATGTGGAATTCAAACGTTTCCTCATGTATCCTCCTCCTCCTCCTCTTTTTTTCCCCCCCCCCCACCTTATCACAGCCCCAAGCCTCCACTCACCCTCCTGACCTGTCCATCACGTTTCCCATCTATCCGCCCCACCCTCCTCTCCGACCAATCATCTTCATCTGCTTATCGCATTCTCAGCTACCTTCTCCCCAACACCACCCCCCCTTCCATTTATCTCTCAGCGTTCCCGGCACACAAGCCTCATTGCTGATGAAGGGTTTATGCCCTAAACGTCAATTCGCCTGCTCCTTGGATGCTGCCTGACCTGCTGTGCTTTTCCAGCACCACACTCTCGACTCTATCCACCTATGTTGTTCAGAGATATAGGACCTGCTCCAAACTGATCCACAGTCCAGTTGATAGGACATGGTAACTAGATTTAGCTTGTCTACACTAATATATATAAAGAGGAGGGGATCATAACATAGGTCATGTAAAAATGAATAAGGAATGGAAGGGGTGGGGGGGAATATTAGCTAAAATACAGTGAAATGGGGGGATTTCATTCAAACCTAATTTAGAGGTATGTATGAAAATATAGAGACTGCAATACTGAACATGACAGTAAAATGTCCCTTTCAGAAAGTAACATGTGCAAGAAATCAGACAGAGATCATAAAATCCCTACAGTGCAGAAAGAGGCCATTTGTCCCATTGAGCCTGCACTGACACACCAAAGAGCATCCCACCCAGGATCACCCCATTCTCCTGCATTTAGTATGACTAATCCACATAACCTACACATCACAGAGCAATTTCGCATAGTCAATCCACCTAACCTGCACATCTTTGGACTGTGGAAGGAAACTCATGCAGACAGGGAGAACATGCAAACTCCACACAGACATTCACTTGAGGCTGGAATTGAACCTGGGTCCCTCGTGCTGCGAGGAAGCAATGCCAACCACTGTGCCTCCCCAATATGATATCAAATTTAAACAAATGCTCTGAGCTGCAAATTTGTCCATGTGAAGAACTTACTGCAAATGATTTGAAGCAAGATCCATATGAATTGTGTTTTGGGAGCGATCCAGAACATATTTCATTAATGATTGAAAATCTTCGACCTTTGGAATGGTCTGCGAGAGTGTGTTGGAGTCAGATTCAATTATGGCATTCAAAAGATAGTTGGATCATTAAACTGAAAAGGAAAGTAATCAGTGTTCGGTGAAGAGTAGCACTGGATACTGTGGTGATTATAATTAGGTCAGTCAGGTGAGTTCCCTATTGGGGGTGTTCACCTTCTCTTCTTAACATTTCACTTCAATAACCTTAAGATTCCCAATATCTGTCGGGTGCTTTCTCTGTTCAAGTGTCTACTCGAGTGACTCAGTGTCAAATTTTGTTTATGAATTGTTCCTCTGATATCTCATGAGAGGGGCTATGATATTAACAGTGGTGTCTAAATAGTTGTGGGTCACAATGTGCCCAAGTGAGAAAGAATAAACTGACCATTCTTAAATATTCATTTTTAAACCATGGAAATAAAATTAATGTTTGGAAAATATACAACTTATCATGTATGAAGAAGATCAGAAATAGGAATGGGAATAGGTAATTGACTGTTGAGATGCTCTGTCTTTCATCACCATCCATGGCTGACCATTTATCTGAATTCTCTTTCCTGTACGTTTTGTTTTCCATGTCTTCACCTGATGAAGAGGCTACGCTCCAAGCGGGTGCGATTTCAAATAGACGTGTTGGACTATAGTTGTGTAACTTATGACTGAAAAAAATTGAGTATGTTATTACACATACTGGAGCAGTGGGATTTAAACCTGAGCCTCAGGGCTCTATGGGAGACTACAGCTGCATCACAAAAAAAACCTCTGTAGTAAATAGGTCCTCTTCTGTTGAATGAGAGGAAACACCTTCCTCCTCAACATAGACATGACCACTGTACCCCCACAGGCCATTACAGTAAATTGAGCCCATCTCCTGTTGAATGAATGAGTGAGAACACCTTCCTCCTGAACCCCTCGAGCCCATTGTAGTAAAGGGGCGGGGACAGTGAAGGGCCTGCGAACCTCTCCGCCAATCCCAAAGGCTGCGGTCGGGGCGGCCGAATCGGAGAGTGACATTCCGGGTTGTGGCAGCCTTTTTAACTGCAAAGCCGGCCGCCATTGGTCAGGTGGAGTAAGGTGCGCTCTGATTGGAGGGGGCTCGGATGACGCGCGTCACTGAAGGAGGAGACGGAAAGAAGAAGAAAAACAAAGATGGCGGCGCGAGGCTGCGGTTTTCTCATCGACTCAGCGGGCGGTTTCTGACGGAGGGAGGGGGGCAGACAGGCATCGTTTACCTCAGAAAATACCTTTAAAATACATTTCAAATTGAAGCCCCGGAACTTTTCAAACAAAAGTTGTGAAGAAAAGGAGACAGTCCCCGGTGGTGGGGGGTTTATTGTTTATTTTTGTATAATTTCCGGGGCCCGGGAAGGGGGAGGTGACGGTTACCGGGTGAACGAGAAAACAAATTAAAAATGTCGGCGGTGGAGGAGAGAGAGCCGGCGCCCGCGGCTTCTTCGGCGGCGGCCGGAGCCCAGGAGCTCAACAACCCCCCGGAGCTGGAGGAAGGTCCGAGCTCCAAGAAGCGGGGGGTCCGGCTGGAGGCTGGATTTGCTCAAGGCTTGTATCTATTAACTTATTTAAATGGTACCTACTGTATGGGGCTATGGTTTACATTAAAACCGGAGGATCATGTCAGAGTGTTTGTTTATATTGAGCAGTTGTAGTTGGTAAAATACACTCCCTGGAGGAGCACCTTCTCTGATGCTGCATTTCTTGCCTCCTGCCCTTCCCCCATTTGTTATTTCACATCTCGATTTTACATTTTATTTGGTCAAATTTAATTTTATATTAATGAGACTTGGTATTCACTGTGTTATTAATTTGTTTGTTGGATTATTGTAAGAAAAAAATAATGGTGTCATGTCATTTCTGATGTCAGAGTTTGACATTGAATGTGCAGATGTGAATATCAGTAAGTTGTGAAAATAAATCAAGAACTTGTGGTTCTTACAAAAAAGCAGTTCACTGATATTAATGGCATTGTCTCATTTGAGGATGATGACTTGAGTCTGACTAACAAACCGTTTCATGTACTCACCCAATTTAATTAAAATTTTCTTTAACTTAATTAAAGAAAATAACTCTGGCAATCTAAGATTTGTACAATTTGTTTATAAGATTTATTTATACGTCCATTGCTCTCGATGTGGTCTCTGCCACATTGGGGAGACTGGACGCCAACTTGCAGAACATTTCAGGGAACAGCTCTGGGACACCAAAACTAAACAACCCCACCGCCTTGTGGCTGAACGCTTTAACTCCCCCTCCCAATCCGTCAAGGACACGCAAGTACTCTGCTGCCTCCCCCTTCAAGCTCTAGCAACCTGATACTTGTTGGAAGAACACCTCGTCTTCTGCCTTGGGACCCACAAACTACATAGGATCAATGTAGATTTCATCAGTTTCCTTATTTCCCCTCCCCTTCCCCCACACCACACACCTTGTCCCAGATCAGAGTTGAAAAATGTGGTACTGGAATAATGCCGAGAGGCCATGCGTCTCGGAATTCCCTGGCTGTTCTCTGGCATGGCACTCATCCACAGATTCTATCAACAAACAGATTGACCTGGACCCAATATATTGGCCACTGCAGCGGACAGTTGGAACTGACAAAGGGAAGCGGCAGAGACAAACCACTATAAATGCCGGAGGAAACATCACAGAAGCACTTCACAAGAGGCTCCCAAGCACTGAGGATATCACGTAGACAGGGGATGAAACGTCTGCAACAAAAATTCCCAGCTCGGCAAACACAATCACAACGAGCACCCGAGCTACAAATCTTCTCACAAACTTTGAATTGAGCATAGGAGTTGGGACATCCTGTTGCAACTGTCACACATGCCACACAACACAAGGCGTGGTCCTTCTCTGACTTACCATCCCTTTGAATATCAGGGGGAAGACACCCTTTTAATTGTAACATTCAGGAAAGATGCCTTACTTCAACAAAAATGTGCTGTGCTCACAGATGCTTGGACAGAGAAAGGAAGTTGCAGTCTGGGGTGAAGCTCAATCTTCATTCAGAGAGAGAGAGAGGAGCAGCAGTAGCTTCAGAAGCTCATGGTCCAACTTGTGCATTCAGACAATGGGGGGGAGGGGGGGATTCTGCGCAAAATCTGGGAATGAAGCAATGTGTCCACCTTTCCATTCCTTATCCTGGGAGGGAGAGAGAAGGGGGGGAAGCACTGTTCACTTGCAGCAACGGGAGGCAGAGATTATGAATCCAAGCAGGGAGCAGACTCTGCAAATGTCAGTTTCAATCGGCTTCTTCTGAAATATTGTGTGCAATTCTGGTCTCTCGCCTATAGGCAGGATGCTGTGAAACTTGAAAGGATTCAGAGAAGAGTCACAAGGCTGTTGCCAGGGTAGGAGGGTTTGAACTACAAGGAGAGGCTGAATAAGATGGGGCTGTTTTCCCTGGAGCATCGCAGGCTGAGTGTGTGTTTTTTTAAAGAGGTTTATAAAAACTTGGAGTGTGGACGGGGTGAGTAGAAGAGGTCTTTTCCCTGGGATAGGGGGAGTGCAGAACTAGAGGGCATAGGTTTAGGGTGAGAGGGGAAAAATTTAAAAGGGACCTTGCAGTCAACCTTTTTTTGCAGAGGGTGATGAGTGTATGGAATGAGCTGCCAGAGGAAGTGGTGGAGGCATCTGGATGGGTATATGAATAGGAAGGGTTTAGATGGATATGGACCAAGTGATGGCAAATGGAACTAGACTAATTTTGGATATCTGGTCAGCATGGACAAGTTAGATTGAAGGATCTGTTTCTGTGCTTTATGTCTCTGACTCTGTGACTAGTGAAAAGCATTTGTCGAAACATTTATGCAACAGAAAATTATAAGAGAGTAAAGATAAGCCTCACGTCGTTGATCCATGAATCCTGGTTGTATGGATGTATTTCCAGTAATAGAGTCAGTATAGCATGGAAGGAGTCCAAAAGACAGCTTCTTTTACAAAAAGTCACACTTAAAACTTAAATCTGAGTCTTCTGGAAATGTAAGACAACCGTGCGTTAATATAAGACAGATAAGTCTGGGGTATATGTTACATATTTGATGGAATGTTTATGGCTCTAAAAGCATGATTTGCAGTGTTTCTGGGCTCATAATTTTGTACTGCAGAATATTGTATATCTTCAGTAAGAACGTCAATACCGCACGATAGATGTTCATTCAGCAACTTGAGTGAACTCTTCATGGAGTATGCAATCCACCACATTACCCTGCTGTATACATTTACATATAGATCAACACAAAGATCTTGGGTATTAAGAGAGGAAAGAATGTTCCACAGAAACTAGAATTGTGTGTTCTGATTTTTGATTGTGGACTGACAGCGATTACCTTTGTAATATTCCTGTGGAAAGAGATTGCAAGAGAAGAATTTAGAGGCAGAAATCTCAGACCAAACAAGTCTGACAGTTGCTTGATTCACCAGGACTTGGATATTGATGGCCTTGAAAACAAAGGGGAGAAGGTCTGCCTGCCTTGTTAGGTTTTAAACGTCAGTGTGACTGGAAACTCAGAGTCTCACATACCCACACACCAGAGTCGTGACTGGAACATGCTTTACAGACTGATTGAGAGAGTCCTCCAATGATCAGAGGGTTCACCAGTAACACCACGCATATGCTGTAAGTGTGAGTGAGTTACAACTGATTGTTGAACCTGGAGAAATATGAGGACACCTGCACCATGGAGAAATCATGAAAATGCAGGGAGTGTAGGAATGGTTTCCCTTCCCCGCCTGCGCGATATTCATCAGCATTTGCACACCGGGCAGCGGCCATTCACCTGCATTCAGCACGGGAAAGGCTCCACTCAGTCGCATCACCTCTTGGTCCACACCGGGGAGAAACTGCTCATCTGCCCTGTATGCTGAAGCAGATGAAGGACATTTTTTTTTATCCTGGATGGAGCATACTGCAGGTATACCTGAAATAGATACATTTGTCTCTATCCCACTGAGTCTCCAGCACAGGGCCAGGCCAAGCTGCTCAATTGGTCTCTGTGCTTATTCTCCACCGGAGCCTCCATCCACCCCTCTTCATTGCCCCCCATCTTCCCTCCATCAACATAAAGGTATCCCCCACTTTTCGTAAGTTCACTTTACACTACTTCACTTTTACAAAAGACCTACATTAATACCTGTTCTCACAAACAGAAAGAAATTTGAAGAGGATTGTCGCTTTTACAAAGAAAGGCATAATATAAATTAATTCATGGTAATTGCTTCTTTGCTTTAGGCCATTTCGGCTTATGAAAGGAACACTCTACTTTCAAATAGTGGGGGAAAGCTGTATCAATACAATACAGCACAATCACAGGCCGTTCTTATTTAGTTTAGGCACCACCTCCAAGCCTGTGCTAATTCTTAATCCTTACTTAGATCTGCTATTTATTGCCCATGTTTAGTTTCTGTTCCTCTGTTCACCTCCCGTTCATGCGTCTTAAATGTTGTTAAGGTGCCTGCTTCCACTACCTGCACTGGCAGTGCATTCCAGAAACCCACCACCCCTCTGTGTAAATTCCCCACCCCCACCACTTCTCCCCCAAACAGTCCCCCTCTCACCTTGAACCTCTTTTAGTTGACTTTTCCACTTTGCAGGGAAAAAAACACCTCTGACTATCACAGAATCCCTCCAGCATGGAAACAGACCATTCAGCCCAACAAGTCAACACTGGCCCTCTAAAGATTAACACGTGGAGTCCCGTTTTCTTACCCCCATTATCGACATTTACTCCTGACTAATGTACCGAACTTTCACATCCCTGAACATTGGGGCAATTGACACACAGACGATCCAACTTAACCTGCCTCTCACTGGACGCTTCGCTAATCCTAACCTATACAAGTTTGGATTGTAGGAGGAAGCCGGAGCACCCGGAGGAAGCCCACACAGACACGGGAGGTGGGGTGCAGGGACAATCTGCCAACTCCACACAGATAGTTGCCTGACACTAAAATCGAACGCAGGTGTGCAGAATAAACAGCTGTAATGTAACTCAGCACGCTTCCTTTAGTGTAAGTGTACCTTCTTGACCACCGTGCCGACCTGCATTACCACTTCCACGGATCTATATGCCCAGATCCCTCTGTATGCCAGTGCTCCTATGTGTTCTGCCATTTATCATACAATTCTTATATTTTCTTCGTCTCTATCGAGCTTCACCTTAACTGCCTTTCTCTCTTCATCTCTTTTTTTCCCCCTCCTCACCCCTCCACACATCAGCATATCATAAGACCATAGGAGCAGAAATTAGGCCATTCAGCCCATTGAGTCTGCTTCGCCATTCAATCACGGCTGATACGTTTCTCAACCCCATTCTCCTCGTAACGCTTGAACCCTTTGATACTCAAGAACCGATCTATCTCAGTTTTAAATATACTCAGTAACTCGGCCTCCGCAGCCTTCTGTGGCGGTGAATTCCATAGATTCACCACACTCTGGCTTAAGAAGTTTCTCTTGCCTCTGTTCTAAAGGGTCGTCCCTTGACGCGAAGGCTGAGCCCTCAGGTTCTAGTCTCTCCTCCGAATGGAAACATCTTCCCAACATCCACGCCATTCATTATTCTGTAGGTTTCAATTAGATCCCCTCTCATCCTTCTGAACTCCATGAAGTATAAACCTAGACTCCTCTAATGTTCTTCATATGTTAAAGTCTTCATTCCTGGACCATTCTTGTGAACCACGTCAGAACATGTTCCAGGGCCAGTACATCCTTCCTGAGATATGGGGCCTAAATCTACATACAGTACTCCAATTGTGGCCTGACCAGAGCCTCAGAAGTACATCCCTGCTTTTATATTCAAATCTGATCAAAATATTTACCTTCCTAACCACTGACTCAACCTGCAAGTTTACGTTGAGAGAATCCTGGAGTAGAACTCCATAGTCTCTTTGCACATCAGATTTCTGAATTTTCTCCCCATAATCCTTCTGTTCCAGAGTAGCAGCAGAGATTTCCAGACACCTCGATTGTTTTCAGGGATATCAAAGGATCTTAGGAATTGCCAGTATCTCAGGCGGAGGCAGATGGGAATGTGGCGTGGTCCTTTAAACTGCAGAACTTTCCAAATTCCCTGAGTCAGCAGGTACTCTTTCTGGACCAAGAAACAAAACGGCCACTGAGAAACTGCTACATCAGAAGACCTCAGAGGCAGGAATTAGGCCATTCAGCCCATTGAATGGTGGAGTAGACTCAATCATTCTAAAGTATCAAGGGTTACGGGGAGAATTGGGTTGAGAAACGTATCAGCCATGATTGAATAGTGGAGCAGACTCAATGGGCTGAATGGCCTAATTTCTGCTAGTTAACCATCCCTGGGAAGAAGGACGCAAAACAACAAGCTGTTTCCTGGGACAGATGAGCTAAGTGTTTAATAAGCTCATGACAAAAGGACAATTAAGTTTGTCTGTGGAAGGAAGGCCCTGACGTAAAGGGGTTTTTTTGCAGGAAAGGCTGTACCAAGCAAACCACTAAACCTCGAGGATAAGAAGGTAAACGACAGACCGGAGAAATCCAGAAGTGTGGGGAGGTGGTGTTAGAATCGAAAGAAGCATCACATCACAGATTTGAAAGCGAGGAATCTCCACCAGAGTTCAACCTCAGAATGATGTGGCAGCAGTACTTGGAAGAAGAATGCTGCATTGAATCCCTGGACACTTCCAGAGACAGATTCTTATGGTGGAAACTCAGTTAAATTCTGCCATCAATTGGGTGATAGCCAAATTGTGAGGTTGAACTTGGTTACTTGAGGAGTTTTATTTTTGGTTGCTACATACAATAAAGTGTAAATCATTGTTTCAGCAGTTAATTGTGTGCAGTTTCTGAGTTCAGAGCCAAATTAAGGCGATTCACCCACAACCACAGAGAGGGGCTGGGATTCATGTTGACTCCATTGCATTCAGCAGTACATCACGTCAATACTCTTATAAAGCGAAGGCTGACAGCACCACCTTTCTCAAACAGAAACACCCAGAGGACTATGTCACCTAATAATCTGTAAAATTAGCATTAAAAGTGGTGTAAATGTCTCTAGTGATAAGAATAAATCCCCAACACTTTAAAATCAACAATCAGCTATTTATTTGTCCAACTCTCACGTTGAACAAAACTATTAACAAACTGGATACAGGCCAGGAACAGATGGGTGGCACTAGTTTAGTTCGGGATCATGGACTGGTTGGTCTGATTCCAGGCTGCATGACTCCATAGCACGGAATGAATGGGGATCCATCCCAAAGATGATAAAGGTT
This sequence comes from Chiloscyllium punctatum, assembly GCF_047496795.1. Classification (NCBI taxonomy): domain Eukaryota; kingdom Metazoa; phylum Chordata; class Chondrichthyes; order Orectolobiformes; family Hemiscylliidae; genus Chiloscyllium; species Chiloscyllium punctatum. The sequence goes on from NC_092774.1 coordinate 73,087,834, forward strand.
TCAACCACCACCTTAGGCAAATGTGTGGACTCCCTCCAGATAACTGAGGGTAGTGGGGCACTGTGAGGGTCAGTAGATCAGTCAGCCAGCCAGTTCTTTCCAGGAGACTTGTCTCTCAAGAAAGGAAGTGGTTTCCTGCCCCATCAGCCAGATTATCCAGTTTGGATTAGGTCCTATATTTCCAACAAAATATGTAGACAGGGCAGTGTCTATAACAAATATGTTATTAAACTTGGAAGAGTGCTGAAGACATACACAAGGATGTTACCAGGATTCAAGGGTCTATGTAAAAGGGAGAGGTTGGACAAGCTAAGATATTTTTATTTAGAGCATTAGAGACTGAGAGAGGGCCTGAGAGAAGTGAAGAGATCGTGAGAGGGTGAATGCACTCAGACTTTTACTCCAGGGTTGGGGAAGTGAGGGCTAGAGGGCATCAGTTTAAGGTTCGAGGAAAAAGAATAAAAGGGAATGTGAGGGGCAATGTTTCTTTTTACGCAGAGGGTGGTACACATATGGAATGAAATGCCAGCGGAAGTGGTTGAGGTGGGTCGATTAACAACATTTAAAAAGGCATTTGGACAAATACGTGGATAGGAAAGGTATGGAAGGAAACGGGCCAAGTGCAGGGAAATGGGCTTAGTGTTGATGGACAGTTTGTTCGGCGTGGACCATGTTGGGCCGAAGGGCCTGTCTCCTGCTGTGGGACTCTATGATTCGCATCTCTTTGTCGGTCCGACAGTTTTGAGTTTCCAAATGAACATCTCACTAAATCAGGCCGAATAAAATCCAATCTCATTCGTCAACTCTGATGCAGAGGTGCTGGTGTTGAATTGGGGTGGACAAGGTCAGAAGTCACATGGCGCCAGATTAAGTGATGAAGGAGCAGCACTCATGAAAGAGCAATGCTCCTAAAGCTTGTGATTTCAAGTAAATTTGTTGCACTGTAACATGGTGTCATGTGACTTCTTCAACTCTGGGTTTGTCTCAAACTTGACGGGATACTTTGTCCAACTCGGCATATTTTATCAATATTGCTTGGAGGAATTTTTTTGAAAGAATAGATTCCCTACAGTATGGAAACAGGCCCTTTGGCCCAACAAGTCCACATTGGCCCTCCGCAGAGTAACCCAGCCAGACCCATTCCCCTATCCCTCTACATTTACCCCTGTAATGCACCACACCTACACATCCCTGAACACTATGGGACAATTTAGATGGGCCAATCCATCCTAACCTGCACACCTTTAGACCATGGGAAGGAAACCAGAGCACTCAGAGGAAACCCATACAGACGTGCTGGGGCGGGGTGGGGCATCGTGAAAGCTACACACAAACTGTCACCCCGAGTGTGGAATTGAACCCAGGTCAGCATTGTGAGGCAGTGGTGCTAACCACGGAGTCACCATGCCACCCCTGAGCCATGTAGGTGGGCTTGTTGGGGGGGGGGGGGGGGGGGGAGGGGAAGAGGGTGGTGCGAGTCCAGCACAAAACAAAAAAAAGCTCACTGCACCCACTGTCAGAATGGGCAGGAGGTTCAGCCTTGGGGGTGACCCACAGCAGTGTCACTGGTGGAATCTGATTGTTGGATGCACTGGTGCCCCCGCTGGTGCCTCCGCAAGTTGCAGAACAATGTGAACCTCCGCCCACAATCAGGGCAGGCAAACGGCTTCTCCCCGGTGTGAACCCATTGGTGGGCCAGCAGGTTGGAGGAGCGGGTGAACCCCTTCCCACACTCGGGGCAGCTGAATAGCCTTTCCCTGGTGTGGACCCGCCGGTGGGACAACAGGTCAGAGGAATTGCTGAAGGCCTTACAACACTCAGAGCAGGCAAAAGGCCTCTCCCCCGTGTGGACCCGCTGGTGTCTCAGTAGGGTGGAGGTACTCCTGAAGACCTTCCCGCACTTGGAGCAGCTGAAGGGCCTCTCCCCAGTGTGGACCCGCTGATGGGCAAGCAGGTTGGAGGACCTATTGAAGGCCTTCCCGCACTTGGGGCAGCTGAAGGGCCTCTCCCCCGTATGGACCCGCTGATGGGAGAGCAGGTTGGAGGAATTGCTGAAGGCCTTCCCACACTCTGGGCAGCTGAAGGGCCTCTCCCCCGTGTGGACCCGCTGATGGGCCAGCAGGTGGGACGATTTCCTGAAGGCCTTCCCACACTCTGGGCAGCTGAAGGGCCTCTCCCCAGTGTGGATTCGCCGGTGGGTCAGCAGGGAGGAGGAATAGCTGAAGGCCTTCCCGCATTCTGGGCAGCTGAAGGGCCTCTCCCCCGTGTGGATTCGCCGGTGGGTCAGCAGGGAGGAGGAATAGCTGAAGGCCTTCCCGCACTCTGGGCAGCTGAAGGGCCTCTCCCCCGTGTGGATCTGCTGATGGGCCAGCAGGTGGGACGATTTCCTGAAGGCCTTCCCACACTCTGGGCAGCTGAACGGCCTCTCCCCCGTGTGGACCCGCCGGTGCCTCAACAGGTTGGAGGAGTCGCTGAAGGCCTTCCCGCATTCGGGGCAGCTGAAGGGCCTCTCTCCCGTATGGACCCGCTGATGGGCCAGCAGAATGGAGGAATTGCTGAAGGCCTTCCCACACTCATGGCAACTGAAGAGCCTCTCCCCTGCGTGACATCGCTGGTGGGTCTGGAGGTTGTCCACCCAAGTGAACCCTTTCCCGCATACGGAGCAGTAAAACGTCCTCTCACCAGTGTGTATATGCTGGTGGGCTAGCAGGACACAGGAGCAAGTAAAGCCCTTTGCCCGCTCGGGGCAGGAGAATGGCCTCTTCCCAGTGTGATTGCACTGATGAGCCGCCAGGACAGATGGGACACAGAAGTCCTTCCCGCAGTCGCCACAATTCCATGGTTTCTCAACAGGTTGTGTTTCCTCGGGTTTCTCCATGGCCGAAGCTTCAGCTGCACACACACGTGTACAACCCTGCCATGAATTCTTCTTTCCAGGCAGTAGAGTTGTTTCAGGCTCCACACTCAGTGCGCTGCAACAATAGGGTCTTTCAACCAGTGCTCCTTCTCACAGAATCATAGTTGAAAATTGTTGTGGTCCTGATGGACTGAGTAACTGTCAGACACTGACGTGAAAGTGAGGACTGGAGACGCTGGAGAGTCAGAGTCAAAAACTGCATCGCTGGAAAAGCGTAGCATCAGAGAAGCAGGAGAATCAACATTTTGAACATAAGCCCTTTATCTGTTGACTTTGAAACTTCTGTCTTCAGATAGTCTGTAAGAAAAGATTACAAAAGTCATCACTGCCAGTCCGGTTAAGAATGAGATATCAAGGCATTGACACTGACACCAGAGAGAAACTGTACACATAGATGTGGCAAATGTTAGTGGCAAGCCAGAGTGATAGAGATATTAGGCACAGAAACAGACCCTTCGGTCTAATTCATCCGTGCCAACTAGATAACCTAACCTAATCTTGGCCGATTTGCCAGCATTTGGCCCATATCGTCTCAACCCTTCCTAATCGTATACCCATCCAGATGCCTTTTAATGTCATAATTGTACCAGCACCCACCACTTCCTCTGACAGCTCTTTCCTTAAACACGCCACTTTCTGCATGAAAGACTCATCCCTTAGGTTCCTTTGTTAAGTTCTTTTGCTTGAGCTTCTTACACTGCAATACGCCAACTTCTGTGAACAACCAAACTTTATTAAGTACAGTACAAGCTGTGGAGAAACTATTAACACTCTTTGCAATGCTTGTACACAACAGTACCAAACAAAAACCCCTTAAACAAAGTAAAACTGAAACAGAGGCTGACAGGTGAAGTTAGAAGGCCAGAAGAAGGAGAGAATGTTAGCAGTCATTCTCCACATAGTCCACTGCTTAACCCAAACGAGACTTCAGCTTTCAGGACTGACCACACCCTTTCATTATACAGGTCACTTCTAAAACATAAAAGCTTTGGCCTCAAGTCTCATCTGTTCACATATAACCAAAAATGCCTCCCAATACCGTTTTTCATCTCTGTACTAAACTAGTCGCTTCGGAGCCCGGGTTTTTTTTACCATCGCTCTGAAAAAAACTAAGGACACAGCATCCTTGAGAAGAAGGACCAGCTTTTAGTAAAAGGACCAGCTTTGTGACAGAGGGATATAGGCCAAACACTGGCAGGTGGGATTAGATTAGTTTGAGAACATAGCATGGAGTAGTTGGACTGAAGGGACTGTTTCTGTGCTGTTTGACTCGGTAACTGTTCTGCAATGGTCTGAAAACCATTTTCTTGCCTTCCCCCATAAACATCCCCTTCTTTGTTGTTCCAAAATCAGATGAACTCAGCCTTGATTATATTCAATGATCCCATAACTGCAGGAAGACATCCCCACTTCTGGACTCAATTACTCTTGCTAATATAACACGTGCTTTGCTCATTGCTTGCTACATCTATCTGACAACTGGCATTGACTGGTATGGAAGGATGCTGAGGCCCCTTTATACACATTCCTGATGAAGGTCTCGTGCCTGTAACGCCGACTCTCCTGCTCCTCGGATGCTGCCTCATCTGCTGTGCGTTTCGAGCACCACACTTTTCGACTCTGATCTCCAACATTTGCAGTCCTCACTTTCTCCACATCCTAATATATCACCAGTTAAACAATGCATCTCCTTTCTGCTTCCCCACCCCACAAGCGAATGATATCACTACACATCATGGTACTGCATTTTCCATGAGTTTGCCAACTGAGACACAGACCTGGCCCAACTTTTCCAGAATCTGCCTCCTCCATAAATTGAGATTGTGAGAGAGAGAGACAATAGGGTGTCTCTGATTAGCAGGAGGACGACGCTCCTTCCGGTCCTCCAGTGCTTCCTATTGGCCCAACAAAAGGAGATCACGCGCAGTTTCCGCGGACAACCAGGAGCATGCACAGGTTTTGTTGACACCGGCAAACATGCATAGTGTGCGTTGTCACCGAGGAGCATGCGCAAGACGCTCTGTGAAGTTGCTGGTGTTACTGACAGGTTTTGTGCCCAAATGACAACTGGAGACAAGAAAGGCTGGAGCGACATTTTATATTTATCCTGCGACTCGACATTTTATTCCTTTTGCATTTTATTTGACTACTCATCTTTTTCTCAGGGTAGGGGACTCCCAAACTGGAGGGCATAGGTTGAGGGTGAGGGGGGAAAGATTTAAAAAGGACCTAAGGAGTAGAAAAAAAAGTGTGAAAGTTAATTCCCCTGAAGAAGTGCCCTGTCCAAACCTGCACATCTTTGGATTGTGGGAAGAAACCGGGGCACCCAGAGGAAACCCAAGCAGACACGGGGAGAATGTGCAAACTCCACACAGTCACCCAAGGCTGGAATCGACCATGGTGGTGTGAGGCAGCAGTGCTAACCAATATTCGCAAAATACTAAATTCAAACTTGATTGGAATTCAGTATTTTGGGGCAAGATTTAAATCAATTGGCCAAAATTGAGTATATTTTAGTCTCCAGGCAACCCAGCTACTGAGCTGTTAAAATGTTAAATTGTTAACTTGTTCAGAACGTTTGGTGCTATGTCAGCTGGTTCTGCTCACTTTTCAACTCTCTTGAAGGTAGAATACACCTCTACACCTTCTAACAGAACCAATTTTTCAAGACTAGGAATCGGCCATTCACCCCTAACAGGCGAAAGTGAGTACTGCAGATGCTGGAGATTAGAGTCAAGACTGTGGTGCTGGAAAAGCACAGCAGGTCAGGCAACATCCAAGGAGCAGGAAAATTGACATTTTGGACAAAAGCCTCATTCAGCCCGAACAGCCTGTCCTCAACTGCACATAGTTCAAAGCAAGTTTGAGAAAGATGGCTGCAGCTTTGTCTTAATATAAAATTGAACATGCGTTCAAACTTTAATGCTGTTTCTGAATATATTATTTTAGCTATACTCAGTTTGAAAGATCAGCCATTTCTCGTGCACCCCTATCTCCCAGGCAGTGTCATCACCAACCATTCTCTCTCTCTCTCTTCTGAGATGAGCTTGATACAGCGATCAAAGAGAGCTCGAGGCATGAGAAAGTTTAGTGGGAGTTGGAAGAGATACAGAATGGACAGGGTGACAGAGTGTGGGGGTCATTGAGAAACTGGGGGGAACAGAGGGTGGTGGGGGTGGAAAGGAAAGACTCGGGGATCAAAGGGTGGAGGAAGACAATGAGGGCGAGAGAGAGAAAATGGGGGGCAGAGAGTTGCGGGGCGAGAGAGAATGGATGGGGGCAGTGGGTGGGGAGAGAGACAGCACAATTCCCACCTTCCCCAGGACTGGGGCAGTGTCCCATGAACTGGAACCTACTCCTCCCACAGCAGTCATTTCTCAATCCACATGTGGCTAAAGCAGAAGAATTATATATTCCCTGCAGGCCATTTCACCCAGACTCATCAACTTACTCTACAGCCCTGCAGTTCCCCATAGCTAACCCACTCTAACCTGCACATACCTGGACACTTTAGCACAGCCGATCCATCCGAAACTGCAGATCCTTGGACTGTGGGAGGATACCGGAGCACCCAGAGGTAACCCACGCAGACAGAAGGGGGAGAACATACCAAAGTTCACACAGACAGTCACGAGAAGGTGGAATCAAATCGCTTCTAACAATTCTCCCACACCTGCAAAACCCTGATCACTATGGGTAATTTAGCAGGGCCAATCCACCCTAACCTGGGCAAAGATAAAAATCACATGACGCCAGTCCAACACGTTTATTTGGAAGCACTAGCTTTCTGAGCACTGCTCCTTCATCAGGTGGTTGTGGAGTATAAGATCATAAGACACTGAGTTTACAGCAAAACATTAGAGTCATGCCACTGAAATGATACATTGAAGAAACCTGGATTGTAAAGTCTTTCATCTTTTAGAAAGAGTTGCTGGTGTCATTAATATGGAAACCCCAGAACTTCTTATAAGACACCTACTCGAGATAACTTAAGGTTTTATTAGAAAAGATGACAACTCAGCTCAGACAATGCATTAAAGGTGTGAGGCCAGAGTCTGTCTGTATCCCAGTTTTTGAATCAGACTGGTTCTATTTCCAAAGTGGAATTTATAAAATATTCTATGTATTGTCTGCCTGCAGATTGTGCATTTTTTGAGCAAAATACATGGTAACTGCAAATACAAATTCACCCCATAGACCTTGGTGTGTGTGTGTGCGCACGCACACACGAGAGAGAGAAAAAGTCTAGTTCCATACTGTATATCTCTAGGTCTATTGCATAACAGGTGCTTTATTTCTGTTGATGTAAATATTGTTATAAATCATAGCTGGGTCCTAATACATAGATGTAAGGGAGAGACAATTCTTCAATTAGGGCACTATAAGATTCTTGGCAGACCCCTATTTCTAGTTTACTTGCCAATGAACAGACACAAGCACCTATTTAATTCTAACTTTTCATCTTTTTTGTTATATTTTCTGGTATGATACTCTATGTCTGGATGGTTGACAGGCTGGGAGATTGTGGGTTGGACTTTGATTGACTGAATGATTTATTGTTCCGGAAGGTGTCAAAGGAGGTTAAAGCTTCAGCAGAAATGAAGCAGAGCTGAGAACAGACAACAACTGTGTGGGAACAGGGAGATCAATAGAGGACAAATAAACCAGGACCTGAAATCCGAGCTGACACCAGACTACCCTGTGATCAGTGCTTTGATTAGCAGTGTCAACCCTCTACCTTTACCTAGCTTCCCATTCGACTTGAATGCCACATCTCCCCTCAATATTTAGGATCCAATCCTTGTCATCCTGAAGCCATGTCTCTGTAAGGAGTCCCAGATCAAAATCATTCTCTTCATTGTGTACAGTCAATTCATTCACTTTTGTTATGTTGCAGCACTGGTACGACACGGGGTAACCCCCTCTGCTAAATTAAACCATCAACACAGAAGTGATTCACCCCATGCAGTAATATGTAAAAGTTTGAGAGGCAAAGAACTATCCCAGAGGTAAATATTTAAAAGTAAAAATTAACAACTTTACTCTTTATGTCCAACACAGAGAATATTAAAACTCACAAAAATGCCTGGTGTTATAGTCCAAAACATCGGATCATTTTATTGGTGTTAATATTATCAAAATATTTAATTCAAACTTGATTGGACTTTGGTATTTTGGGGCAAAATCTAAACTGATTGGCCGAATTTGAATTTGTTTGTGCCTTTTGGCAACCATTTATTAAGATCGTGGCTGATCTATCCATCATCTCAGCTCTTCTTACTTGCATTATCCCGAATCCTTGATTCCCTAAGGGGTGGGGGTGGGAGGGGTGTATGAGCAGGATGCTCTTCGGAGGGGTCAGAATGGACTTGATGGGCTGAATAGCCTGCTTCCACACTGTAGGGCTTCTATGATCTACCGCAGTTGTGTTTGCCTCAGATCACAGCTCCCAGAATCTCCCACCTTCTGCAAATCGAAAGACAAATCCCACCCTGCCCTCTCGTATGTATGTTATCTAAATGCTTAATCGTTTCTCGTGAACACAGCCCACACCTCCCTCTGCTGCCAGTAACCTTTACAATGCTGATGAAACAATGCCATTCCTGCAGTACTGAAAACCGTAAGGCTTCTAACGATACCAGTTACACACAGCTCCTTCTGATGGACAGCATTGGAAATACAATGTTGGAGGCTGGCCGAAATGAGCAGTTTAAAACAAAAATCCACCTAATCCTTCACTGGGCACCCCAATCAGCACACTGTCCTTACTGCTGGGAAGCCTTAAAGCACTTCACCCCCACAGTGCAATGAATTCCCACTTTCCACCAAAATCCTAAACGTGCTCACGTACTCAGTTGCTGTCTCACCAATGAAATACTTCATTGTCACTTCTTCTGCTTCCAGTAAAGGCAAAACATCTTTGAAAGCTGCTCTGAAAGTTCAATCTTCACAACAACACTTCTGCTTTCACGCAAGATGATTAATGTCATACAGCACAGAAACACAGCCTTCGGTCCAACTCATCCATGCCGACCAGATATCCTAAACTCATCTAATCCCATTTGCCAGCATTTGGCCTGTATCTCTCTAAATCCTTCTTATTCACATACCCATCCAGATGCCTTTTCAATGTTGTAATTGTAGTCGCCTCCACCACTTCCTCTGGCAGCTCATTCCAAACATGCACTATCCTCTGTGTGAAAATGTTGCCCCTCAGGTCCGTTTTAAATCTTTCTCCTTTCACGTGAAACCTATGCACTCTAGGTTTGGAGTCGCCTATCATGGGGAAAAGATTTTGGCTATCCAACCTATCTATACCCCTTATCAACTCTTGTAAGGTCACCCATCAGCCTCCAATGCTCCAGGGAAATTATTCCTGGTATATTCAGCATCTTCATATCGCTCAAACCCTCCAACTCTGCCTACATCTTTGTAAATCTTTTCTGAACCCTTTTAAGTTTCACACTATTCTTCCAGAGGAGGGCAACTGGAATTGCACAGTTTTCCAAAAGTGGCCTAACATGACCTCCCAACCCCTGTACTCAATGCTCTGACCAATAAAGGAAAGCGTACCAAATGCCTTCTTCACAATCCTGTCTCCCTGCAATTCCACTTTCAAGGAATTATGAACTGCAAGGACACTTTGTTTAGCATCACTTCCCGTTAATTATGTAAGTCGCGCCCTGATTTGCCTTCCAAAATGTAACACCTCACATTTATCTAAATTAAACTCATTTTGCCACTCCTTGGCCCATCAGCCCATCCGATCAATTCTAATTTATATTGAACTTCGCTTCCTCTCTCATCCCCTAAAAGCTGAGAATCTCCATCCCACACACACTTCCTCCATTCTGACTTTGCTGAACCTAATTCCTGCTGTAACTCATCCTGAAGGGTGTGGTTCATGCTGATTAACAGGCCCCCACTCGGGGAGGGGTGAGATCTAATTCAAACAGACAGAATTCTGAATGGCCTGGACAGAGTGCACATGGGGAAGATGTTCCTATTGGTCGGAGAGTCTAGGACCTGAGGGCACAGCATCAGAGTAAAAGGAATATCTTTGAGAACAAAGATAAGGTGAAACGTTTTCAGCTGGTGAGTGGTGAATATGTGGAATTCATTGCTACAGAAGGCTGTGGAGGCCAGGTCACTGAGTAGATTTAAGATGGAGATAGATAGGTTCTTGAGTATCAAGGGGATCGAGGGTTACAGGGAGAAAGTGGGCGAATGGGATTGAGAAACTAATCAGCCAGAACGTAATAGTGCAGCAGCCCTGATGGGCTGAGAGGCCTAATTTCTGCTCCTGTGTTTTATGGTCTCTTGCTGTCCTGGACTAGGAGTGTGCAAATTGGGAGCAGGAATAGGCCATTTAGCCTGTCAAGCTTGAATCAGCATTGAACAGATCATAAGTAGATATGAGTATACTGACGTAAAAGGTAAAAACAAGGACTGCAGATGCTGGAAACCAGAGTCTAGATTAGAGTGGTGCTGGAAAAGCACAGCAGGTCAGGCAGTTCCTTGGATGCTGCCTGACCTGCCATGAATATACCTACATTCAGGTTAATAGGCTGGAAATTTTTCCACTGGAGCAGAGGAGGAGTATAAAATTGTGACGGGTATAGATGAGGTGAACGGCCAAAATCCTTTCTCTAGAATGGGGGTTCAAGACTACGGAGCAAAATTTGAAAGAGAGAGAGGAGAAAGATTTTAAAAGGACATGAGGATCGCCATTTTCCTCCCCCCCCCCCCCCCCCCCCAGAGAGTGGTTTGCGTGTGGAATGAATTACCAGACAAAGGGGTGGATGCAGATACAGTTAGAACATTTAAAAGACATTTGGATTAGTATATGAATGATGAAGTTTAATTTAAATAAGTGTGAAGTGCTGGATTATAGAACATAGAAAAATACAGCGCAGTACAGGCCCTTCGGCCCTCGATGTTGCGCTGACCGAAGCCTACCTAACCTACACTAGCCCAATAACCTCCATATGCTTGACCAATGCCCGCTTAAATGACCATAAAGAGGGAGGGTCCACCACTGCTACTGGCAGGGCATTCCATGAACTCACAACCCGCTGAGTAAAAAATCTACCCCTAACATCTGTCCTATACCTACCACCCCTTAATTTAAAGCTGTGTCCCCTAGTAACAGCTGACTTCATTAGCGGAAAAAGGTTCTCACTGTCAACCCTATCTAAACCCCTAATCATCTTGTACACCTCTATCAAATCTCCCCTAAACCTTCTTTTCTCCAATGAGAAAAGCCCCAAGTGCCTCAGCCTTTCCTCATACGATCTTCCTACCATGCCAGGCAACATCCTGGTAAACCTCCTCTGCACTCGTTCCAAAGCCTCCAGATCCTTCCTATAGTATGGCGACCAAAACTGCACACAATACTCCAGATAAGGCCGCACCAGAGTCTTATACAACTGCAACATGACCTCAGGACTCTGGAAATCAATTCCTCTACCAATAAAGCCCAGTACACCATATGCCTTCTTCACAGCACTACTTACCTGGGTGGCAACTTTCAAAGATCTGTGTACATGGACACCAAGATCCCTCTGCTCATCCACACTACCAAGTAGTCTACCATTAGCCCAGTAATCCATCTTCTTGTTACTCCTACCAAAGTGAATGACTTCACACTTAGCTACATTGAATTCCCTTTGCCACCTTACTGCCCAGCTCTGCAACTTATCTATATCCGCTGTAACCTGCCACATCCTTCTTCGCTGTCCACAACTCCACCGACTTTCGTGTCATCTGCAAACATGCTCACTCAGCCTTCAAGCCCCTCCTCCAGGTCATTTATACAAATGACAAACAGCAATGGTCCCAAAACAGATCCTTGTGGAACACCGCTAGTAACTGCACTCCAAGATGAACCTATACCATCAACTCCTACCCTCTGTCTCCTTCCAGCCAGCCAATTCCTAATCCAAACCTCTAATGCACCCTCAATGCCATACTTCCATAGTTTTTGCATTAGCCTGCTATGGGGTACCTTATTTTGGAAAAGCAAATCAAAGCAGGACTTATGCACTTTATGGTAAGGTCCTGGGGAGTGTTGCTGAACAAAGAGACCTTGGAGTGCATGTTCATAGTTCCTTCAAGGTAGACTCCCAGGTAGATAGGATAGTGAAGGCAGCATTTGGTATGCTTTCCTTTATCAGTTACAGCACTGAGTAAAGGAGTTGGGAGGTAGGTGATGTTGCAGCTCTACAGGACATTGGTGAGGCCACATTTAGAATATTGCGTGCAACTCTGGTCTCCTGCCCATCAGAAGGACGGTGTGAAACTTGAAAAGGGTTCAGAAAAGATTACCAGCATGTTGCCAGATTTGAAAAAATTAGCCCTCGGGAGAGGCTGAATAGGCTGGGGCTGTTTTCCCTGCAGCGTCGGAGGCTCAGGGATGACCTTAGAGGTTTATAAAATCATGAGAGGCATGGATAGGGTAAATAGACAAAGTATTCTCCTGGGGTGGGGGAGTGCAGAACTAAAGGTTTTGGGCGAACTGGGAGAGACATACAAGAGCTCTAAGGGGAGCCTTTTCACACAGAGTAGTGCATATATGAAATGACCAGCCAGAGGAAGTGGTGGAGACTGGTATAATTACAGAATTTAAAAGGCATTTGGATTGGTCTATAATAGAAGGGGTTCGAGGGATATGGGCCCAGGGCTGACAAATAGACTTGATTAGGATAACTAATAGGCAGTAACAAATTGGACCGAAGGGTCTGTTTCTGTGCTGTACATCTCTATGACTGCAATATAAAAGGTTCAGAGGGATAGAGGTGAAACACAGGCAGGTGGGTGGGTCCAGTTTAGTTTGAGAACATAGTCAGCATGGCCGAGTTGGACTGAAGGGTCCGTTTCTGTAAGTGATCTGTATTGGTCTTGCTTCCCCCATAACCATCACAGCTTGTTGTTCAAAACTCAGATGAACTCAGCCTTGGATATATTCAGTTACGCCCAAACTGCAGGAAGGCGTCCCCACTTCTGAACTCAATTCCTCTTGCTAATATACCACTTGCTTTACTCACTACTTGCTGCACCTGTCTGACAACTTGCACTGACTGGATTAGAAGGATGCAGAGGCCCCTTTGTTCATCCACACATCATTACTGATGAAAGGCTCGAGCCTGAAATGTCAATTCTCCTGTATTTGCCATTGAAAAAAGACCTGGACTAACTTTTCCAGAGGAGGGTGGGGGTGGGGAGAGAGTAGCATAGAGTACAATGGGTGAGTGGGGGAGGAGATGAAGGTGATAGGTCAAGGAGGAGAGGGTGGAGTGGATAGGTGGAGAAGAAGATAGGCAGGTCGGACAAGTCCAGACAAGTCAAGGAGACAGTTACTGAGCTGGAAGTTTGAAACTAGGATGAGGTGGGGGAAGGGGAAATGAGGAAGCTGTTGAAGTCCACATTGATGCCCTGGGGTTGAAGTGTTCCGAGGCGGAAGATGAGGTGTTCTTCCACCTCGGAACACTTCAACCTCAGGGCACCAATGTCTCCTTGACTTGTCCGACCTGCCTATCTTCTTTTCCACCTATCCACTCCACCCTCTCCTCCTTGACCTATCACCTTCAACCCCTCCCCCATCTCACCCATTGTACTCTATGCTACTCTCTCCCCACCCCCACCCTCCTCTAGCTTATCTCTCCACGCTTCAGGCTCATTGCCTTTATTCCTGATGAAGGGCTTTTGCCCGAAACGTCGATTTCGCTGCTCGTTGGATGCTGCCTGAACTGCTGTGCTCTTCCAGCACCACTAATCCAGTATTTGGTTTTCAGCATCTGCAGTCATTGTTTTTAACTTTTCCAGAGTCTGTCCTCTCCCTGGATTCACTCCGTTTCCCTTCAGTTCCTGCAAGTCAACAGCTCAACCCCAGAATGGAAAAGGGGTTGAGAAAAGTGTGTTGTACTCACAGCTGTTGGACAGAGGAAGGAAGTTGCAGTCTGGGGTGAAGCTCAATCTTCATTCAGAGAGAGAGGAGCAGAAGCAGCAACCACCTCAGAAGCACATGGTCCTACTTCCGCATCCAAACGATGGGTTTGCTGTGATTGGCAGGAGCACCAGTCTCCATCCGGTCCTCCAGAGCTTCTCATTGGTCCATCAAAACAAAGTCACAGAGTGTTTCCGCTTTTTGCGTGATGATACGTAATGTCTTGCTGACACTGTAGAACATGCGCATTTCGTTGCTGACACCGCGTAGCAAGCGCAGTATGGAGATGTTGGCATGACTCAGATTTTCAAAGTTAAAAAGTACACAATGCCACGTTGTCGCCCAACAGGTTTATCTGGAATCACTAGTTTTCGAAGCGCTGCTCCTTCATCGGTTGGTTGTGGAGCAGAATCATAACACACAGACTTTATAGCAACAGGATTGCAGTGTCATGGAATGGAATATTAAACAACTTTAGCTGACCTCTACCATCTTTTAGAATGATCATGTTAGTTTTGATTACTCCACATGTAAATCCCAAAACTTTTCAAAAGTTACGTTGTCAAGCTAGCTTTTAATAATAGGCGTCATCTCAAACAGATGTTAAGTTAAAGTTTGTCTGTGTCCCAGTGTTAGGTCAGATGGATTCTATTTCTATCGTGGTATTACAGAATATTACGTGTATGAGTTTTTGAGCAAATTAAAATGCGATTCTGCAAGTACAAATTCAACCCACAAACTTTTATGTGTGAGTGTGTGCAGGAGAAACCGAGTGATCATGTGTGTGAGAGAGAGTGTAATGGGGTATAAGTCTGCGAAAGGGTGTGTGTGAATGTATGCTTGTGTGTTTGAGTGAGTGAGTGTGAGAGAGAGAGAGAGAGAGAGAGAGAGAGAGAGGGAGAGAGAGAGACAGAATGTATAGTGTAGTGTGACATGAACCCAAGGTCCTGGTTGAGGCCATCTCCATGGGTATTGAACTTGGCTATCCTCTGCACAGCCACTTTCCGTGATTGCCTGTCCTGAAGTCTGCCTTGAAGGATAGTCACCCGAAGGTCCAAGTCTGAATGTCCCAGACCACTGTAGTATTTCCCAACTGGGAGGGAACACTCCTCGCTGGTGATTGTTGTGCAGTGTCCATTCATCTGTTGCTGTTGCCTTTGCTGGGTCTCACCAATATACCAAGACTCAGGGCATCATTGCCTGCAGCGTATGAGATAAACAATGTTGGCTGAGTCACATGAGTACCTGCTGTACTCATGGTGGGTGGTGTCACACGTGTAATGGTGGTAATTGTGTCAACACTCTGATACGTCTTTCATCATCTGCCGTGACAGAGTTGTATTGTGTTGTCCTGAAGGCCAGGCAGTTTTCTGAGAACAATTATCTGTTTAAAGTTTGCCGGTTGTTTGAAGGCGAGAAGTGGAGGCGTGGGGAAGGTCTTGGCGAGGTGCTCATCCTCATCAATAATGTGTTGCAGGCTGTGAAGAACATGGCGTAGTGTTTCTGCTTCTGAGAAGTACTGGACAACAAATGGTACCATTTTGGTTGCAGCTCGTATCTGTCTCCTAAAGGAAGTCATTCCAATTTCTTGCTGTGACATTGGAACTGGCAGTTGATAAGTTGAACATTGTACCCCCTTCTTATGAGAGCATGCTTGTGTACTTCCAAGTGTCTGCCACGTTCCTCCTCACCTGAACAGATCCTGTGTATGTGAAGGGCTTGTCCAGAGGGGGTGGCTGTTTTAATATGTTTCACTAGAGAAGTGTAGCACTGTCAGGTTATCCGTGGGTTTGCGGTACAGAGAAGTGCTGAGATACCCATTCTTGATAGAGCTGCATGTGTTCAAAAATGAGACAGATACTAAAGAGTGTGGCGAGTGTGATGGTGGGATGAAACTTGTTAATATCACAGTATCGTTGTTTCAGTGACTCCTCAACATGGGTCCAGAGGAAGAAATGTCATCAATATATCTGGTGTATAGTGTTGGTTGGAGGTCCTGTGCAGAAAAGAAGCCTTATTCGAACCCCTGCGTGAAAATGTTGGCATACTGGGGTGAAGATTTGGTCCCCATGGCTGTTCTATGTGTCTGGATGAAGAACTGGTTACCAAAGGTGAAAATGTGGTTGAGAATGAAGCAGATGAGTTGTAGGACAGTGCTCAGAGATTGGCAGTTGTTGGTATTGAGTACTGAAGCTGTTACCGTGATGCCATCATCATGAGGAATGCTGGTGTAGAGGACTGACACATCCACGGATTCAACTAGTCCGTGGATGCTGAGCTTCTGGAAGGATTGGATCAGAAGCCTTGATGAATGCTGTCAGTTCACGGTTGTGCTCTTTGGTCAGATCAGCTGGTAGTTGCCTGTCGTGTTCCTGGTCAGTTGTTTGTACACTTCCTTGCAGAAGTCCATTTATTCCGAATTACTCAAAAACTGCATAAATCCATGTAAGATTCTGTAGCTCCCACTTTAGAAATTCAATCAGTTTCAGCTAACATTGGGACACAGACAGACTTCAATGTCTCACCTTCAATCCATTATCTGAGCTGAGATGACAACTATTGTTAAAAGCTATCTTGAGAATGTAAGTTTAAAAAAGTTCTGGGATTTACAAATGAAGGAACCAAAACTAACATGGTCATCCAAGATGCAAGCTCACCTGCACACCTTAGCACAGCTGATCCACCCTAAAGTGCAGATCTTTGGACTGTGGGAGGAAGCCAGAACACCCAGAGGTAACCAACACAGACACACGGGGGAGAACATGCCAAACTTCACACAGACACTCACCCAAGGGTGGAATCAAACACAGGCTCCCGGCGTTATTAAACAGTACTGCTAACCACTGAGCCACCATCCCACCCAGTGCTTTGAGGTACTGCTTTGTCTTTGCAGCTTTTAACTTCTCATGCAGCCTCAGCAGAGGCTGTGTCCTGCTGACATTGTTGGACCACACCCATTGCACTTCCCTTTCCCACTTCTCCAGCCTAGAGCACAGCGGTTCTTGAATCCTGGCATCAGATTCTGATGCCATCTGTGCTTCTGCTGCCAACTGCAGAGAACGGAGGCAATCCCCGTCACTATTCTGTCCGTTATCTCCCCCTCCCTAACATTGTTCTTACTCACACCACCCCACAGTTAGCTCCTCTCCCCTGCAGCCTTCTCTCAGATCCCCTTTACCTGCCTGACCCGGGCTCACACCCTCCTGACCCTGTCCACTGATCCCATCAGAAGGCTCTGTCCAGAGGGAAAGACCATCTCCCGAAATAAAAAGCATCTGATTAACTTTCCTCCTTGCCCTCCCAGCGTGTCAGCAACCTGGCTTCCAGCTCCACCTCTCTGAGCCGAAGGTCCTCCAAGTTGTGTTTGCCCTAGATCACATCATCCAGAGCCTTCCACCTTTTGCAAATCGAAAGACAAGTCTCACCCTGCCCTCTCCCGTGTCTATTGTGTAACTGCTTAATCATTTCTAGTGGCTGAGCAGAGACTGATAGCCAAGTTTGGAACCCATGAGGATGGCCTCCACCAGGACCTTGGGTTCATGTTGCATTACAGGTGACCCCACTACACTGGCTGTCTCTCACAGACAGCCATACATTCTCACATACTCACGCAGGCACTCTCTCAGATATACGCGCTCTCTCAGATGCACACACATGTACCCACCCACACACACATCCTCTCACAGACTTATACTCCTGCACACTCTCACTTTACCAAGCATGCACACACGCAAACACACAGTCTCTCAGCCAGACCCGCGTGTATGCACACACACACTCACTCTCATGCATGCACACATAGATAAGACCATGGGGTGAATTTGCATTTGCAGAATTATATTTGTAGATACATTCTATTTTGCTCAAAAAGTGCACAATCTGCAGGCAACCACTCCATGTAATATTTTCTAAATTCCTACTTTGGGAACAGAACCAGTATGACTCAAGACAGACTCTAACCTTACATCTTTCATGCATTGTCTGGGCTGAGATGGCACCTCTTTGTAAAACCTTAAGTTATCTCGAGACTGTGACTTAAAAGAAGTTTTGGGATTTACATACTAATGAACTGAAACCTGCAACCCATTCTAAAGATGAAACACTTAAAAGCAGTCGAGATTTGTTCAATATATCATTTTGCTTCAAATTCTGTGTCTTATGATCCTGCTATACAGCTACCTGACGAAGGAACAACACTCCGAAAGCGAGTGCTTCCAAATAAAACTGTTGGACTATAACTGGATTTTTAACTTTGTTTCCAGTGAAGACAGCCCACCCCTCCCACTGCTGCCAGTAAACTTTACAATGCTGAGGAAACAATGAACCATCAGTCCTGAAAAATGTACGATTCTAATACTAAGAGCTACACACTGACTGCTCCTTCTGAGAGAAGACATTAGAAACCTTGCGCCGGAGATTGAAAGAAATGAGCAGATTTTTAAAAAAACCTGTTGGATCTCATAGCCTTCAATGTCTGAGTCCGACGGTAAGTTCAGGTAACTTTTTTGGGAACTAACTTTGTTGCAGCTTCAGGTCGTCCCAGCAAAAAGGTGCACAAAAAGTAGCTTTTTTTTTAAACACACACACACACACACACACACACACACAGTCCCCTGCATCCCACTTTCTCCACTATTGGTCAGCTGAGTTGTCCCTTTGTAATTCGATCCTTGGTGCAGCCTTAGCCTGGAGGAAGTATTGCTTCACTCAGCAATTGCAACCCATAGCCTGTATGCAAGTAAGATTCCCCCCGCGCACTTGCAGAGGGGCTGTCAAGAGTCAACCGCACTGCTGTGGGTCTGGAGTCACATATAGGCCAGACCAGGGAAAGGATGCAGCTGGGACGACTGAGTGAATCCTTTCCCACAACGGCAGTTTCCTCCCCTAAAGCATGAGTGAATCAGATTGGGGAGTTTGTTCCCCGAAAATGGTTTCATAATGAGATTCTGAACTCCAGATTTCTGACTGAACTCCAAATCCGCCATCTGCTTTGGTGAGATTCAAACCCGGGAGTCCCCAGAACTGGGTTATTAATGCAGTCGATAACGGCACTCGGCCGAAGCTCCTTCAATCCCCCTGTGATGGTTGGTGAACTCACTGATGTCTCTGCAGGTGGGAGGAGCGGGTGAAGCCCTTCCCGCACGGAGAGCAAGTGAACGGTCTCTTTGATCCTCCAAGCTGAGAAACTGGTGTGAAGTACTGTACTTTTCACAGTCACTGCACTGAATCTCCCTCATTCGGGTGTATCAGTATTCTTCCTGCCACACCAGTGTCCGAGCAGACAAAAGCAAACATTTTTTCTCAACTGGAATGGCTGCTGATATTCAAGTCCCAATGAATCAAGTGGCTCTGTCAGAAGCTGTTGTATCTTGTGGGCGGCACGGTGGCACAGTGGCTAGCACTGCTGTCTCACAGCGCCAGAGACCCGGGTTCAATTCCCCGTGTCTGCGTGGGTTTCCTCCGGGTGCTCCGGTTTCCTCCCACAGTCCAAAGATGTGCAGGTCAGGTGAATTAGCCATCCTAAATTGCCCGTAGTGTAGGTAAGGGGTAGATGTCGGGGCATGGGTGGGTTGCGCTTCGGCAGGGCGGTGTGGACTTGTTGGTCCGAAGGGCCTGTTTCCTGTAAGTAATGTAATCTTTTGGTTTCAGATTTCTTTCCCCATGTCTTCCTGCAAAAGAAATCACGAAATAAGTCACAGTCAGTACAGTCAAATGAACATAACATCGGTGACAATTCCTTAGATTGCCAGATATATGATTGCTGATCATATATTATCCATGACACAGAAACCTGAAAACCCTCATTCAGCAAGGTAGCATTAGGTATATAAAGAGGAAAGCTTCATTTAGGTGACAATGACCTGGAACAACCTTCCTACAAAGGTGCTGGAAATGGAGCTGAATCAAGGATATGAAAATGAAATGTCAAGGCTGCTTCAGGAAAGAAAGCCAGTAAAGTTGCTGAAAGACTTCCTGCTGACCTGTTCAATAAAAATGAATACAAGAAATACACGATGTAATTCCATTACTATATTAGAAGGTGAAAAATCATAGCCATGCAGCGTGTACAACAGCGAATATCAGAAAATCCCTGCAGTGCAGAAAGAGGCCATTTGGCCCATCGAGCCTACTTCGCCATTCTTTAAGGTCATGGCTGATCTATCCATCATCTCAGCTCCTCTTACCTGCATTATCATGACTACCCTAAATTCACCTACCATCCAAAATCCCATCGAACTGTGTCTTCAATATGCCTGCTTCTATTGCTTCATTGGGCAAAGAATTCCACAGATTTACCACTCTCTCTAGGAAACGTAGTCCCTCCTCCTCTGCCTTAAACCTACCCCTAATCTTTTTACCTAGTCTAACCCACCAGCAGAAACGACGGGATAAGGTGGGTCTGGGTGGCATGCTGTTCAATGGGTCAGTGTGGACTTGATGGGTTGAATGGCCTCCTTCCACACTGTAGGGCTTCTATGATTTACTACAGTTGTGTTTGCCCAGAACCACAGCTCCCACAACCTCCCAACTTCTGCAAATTGAAAGACAAGTCCCACTCAGCCCTCTCATATGTGTGTTATCTAACTGCTTCATCGCTTCCAGTGAATAGAGCGCACACCTCCCACTGCTGCCAGTGACCTTTACAATGCTGATAAAATAATGCAATACCTGCAGTACTGAAAACCGTAAGACTTCTGATGATACCAGTTAATGATTCACCGCTCCTTCTGATGCACAGCATTGGAAATACATTGTTGGGGGCTGAAAGAAATGAGCAGTTTAAAACACAAACCCACCTAACCCTTCACTAGGCTTCCCGCTCAGGACACTTTACTTAAAACACTTAAACCCCACATTGCAATAAATTCCCACATTCCATCAAAATTCTGGATGTCCTCACTTACTCAGTTGCTGTCTCTCAAATGAAAGATTTCATTGTAGCTTCTGCTCCCAGTAAGGACAAAATATCTTTGAAAGCTGCTCTGAAATTCCAGTCTTCACAACAATACTTCTGCTTTCCTTCAGTCCAAATTGTCTGTGCTGACCAAATATCCCAAAGTAACATAGTCCCATTTGTCAGCACTTAGCCTCTCTCCCTCTCAATTCACCCTGTTACCAGATGCCATTTAAAATGCTATAATTATACCAGCTTCCACCATTTCCTCTGGTAGCTCATTCCATGCTTTTGCATCACTCTCTGTGTGAGAAAGTTGTCCATAAGGTTCCTTTTAAATCTTGCCCCTCTCACCTCAAATCTATGCCCTCTAGTTTTGGACTTCCCTACTCTGGGGAAATGTTTTTGGCTATTCACCCTATCCACGCTCCTTATGAACTTCTATAAAGTCACCCCTCAGCCTCCAATGCTTCAGGGAAAACAGCCCCAGCCTATTCAGCCTCTCCCTATAGCTCAAACCCTCCACCTCTGGCAATAGCCTTGTAATTCTTTGCCAAACCCTTTCAAAGGTTCACAACACTTTTCCTGCAGCAGGGTAACCAGAACTGAACACAGGATTCCAAAAGTAGCCTCATCAATGTCCAGTACAGGGGCAACATAACCTCCAACATCTGTACTAAATTGCACTGACCTTTTAAGGCAAGCACATCAAACACCTCCTTCGCAATCCTGTCTACCTGCGACTCAAGAAACTATGAACCAGCACTCCAAGGTAATGGGTCAACAACACTCCCCATTAACTTTGCAGATCCTGCCCTGATCTGCCTTTCCAAAATCAACATTTCAAAATGGGGTTGAGAAACGTATCAGTTGTGATTGAATGGTGGAGTAGATCTGATGGGCTGAATGGCCTAATTTCTGCACCGATGTCATTTGGTCTCTTTCTGTCCTGGACACAAAGTGTGAGAATTAGGTGCAGGAATAGGTCATTTGGTCTTTCCAGTCGGCACCAGCATTGAACAGTTCATAACTGGATATAAATATACCGGCATCTGGGTGGACAGGGTGGGATTTTTTTCCACTGTAGCATCGGATGTTGAGAGATGACCTTAGAGAGGATTACAAAATCTTCAGGGGTATTGATGAGGTGAACTGCAGGTATTCTTTCCCCGAGATGGGTGTTTCAAGGTTCGGAAGGAAACTTTGAAGATGAGAGGAGAAATATTTTAAAAAGACATGAGGGGCACCTTTTTATTTTAAGACAGAGAATGGTTCTCATGTGGTATCAATGTCCAGAGGAGGTGGTGGATGCAGGTACAGTTACAGTGTTTAAAAGACATTTGGATAAGTACATAGAGTCATAGAGATGTACAGTATGGAAACAGACCCTTCGGTCCAACCCGTCCATGCTGACCAGATATCCCAACCCAATCTAGTCCCACCTGCCAGCACCCGGCCCATATCCCTCCAAACCCTTCCTATTCATATACCCATCCAAATGCCTCTTAAATGTTGCAATTTTAATAGGAAAGGTTCAGAGAGTCTGGGCCAAACACTGGCAGGTGGGACGAGTTTTGTTTCAGAACACAGTCAGCATGGACTAGTTGGACTTAATGGTCTGTTTCTGTGCTGTGTGACTGTAACTGTTCTTAAAACCATTTTCTTACCTTCCCCCAATACCCATCCACTTCTTTGTTCTTCAAAGTCAAATGGACTCAGCCTTCAATACATTCAATGACTGACCTAACTGCAGGAAGACATCCCCACTTCTGAACTCAACTTCTCTTGCTAATATATCACTTGCCTTGCTGATTGCTTACTGGTCCTGTCTGACAACTGGCAGTGACTGGTGTGGAAGGACGCTGAGACCCCTTTGTCCATCCACACATCATTCCTGATGAAGGGCTCGTGCCCAAAACATTTACTCTCCTCCTCCTCAGTTGCTGCCTAACCTGCTGTGCTTTTCCAGCGCCACACGTTTCAATTTTGATCTCCATCATCTCACTTTCACTACATCTCAACATATCACCATTTAAACAATGCGCCTCCTCTCTGCGTTTTTTAAAACACATCAAAGGCTATAGATTGTGTCACTGCATTTGCCATGTGTTTGCAAATTGAGACACAGACCTGGATCAACTTTTCTGTCCCCTCCATCGATTCACTCTTTCCTTTCAGTTGCTGCAAGTCAACAATTCAACCCCAGAATGAAACAAAACATGGAAAAAGTGGTGAGAAACAGACTGTTGTACTCACAAAAGTTAGACAGAGGAAGGAAGTTACAGTCTGGGGTGAAGTTCACAGAGAAAGCAGCATCTTCAGAGCTCACGGTCCAACCTCCACATTTCGAAAATGGCCGGCTCTGATTTGCAGGAGGACCAATCTCCTTCCGGTCCTCCAAGGTTCTTCATTGGTCCATGGAAAGGAGCTGACGCGCAGTTTCTGCGGGCACCAAGGAATATGCGCAGTGCTTTGCTGACACTGGCGGTCATGCACATTGATTACTGACACCGCGGAGCATGCTCAGTGTGCAGGAATTTGTTACAAATTTTACAGTTAAAAAGCACAAAACACCTGGTCATAGTCCAACAGACTTATTTGGAAGCACTAGCTTTCAGAGCGCTGCTCCTTCATCAGGTGGTTGTGGAGTCTAAGATCGTAAGAGACAGAATTTATAGCAAAACATCAGTGTCATGCAACTGAAATGATATATTGAACCATCCAAGATTGCTGTTAAGTCTTTCATCTTTTAGAATGGGTTGCAGGTTTCAGTTCATTAATGTGCAAATCCTAGATCATAAGACACAGAATTTATGATCTTATCCTCCACAACCACCTGATGAAGGAGCGGCGCTGCGAAAGCTAGTGCTTCCAAACAAGCCTATTGGACTGTATCCTGGTGTTGTGTGATTTTTAACTTCGTACACCCCAGTCCAACACGGGCACCTCCATATCATGACAAATTTTAAGTGTCCAAATGAGAATACGAGAGAAAAATACCAAAGCAATTTTTTGTCGAAATGTTTTTTCCCCTGTGCCTCGACATGTTATTCCTTTTGCATTTTGTCTGGCTGCTCAACGTTTCTGTCTTTTCCCCAGGGTAGAGGTATTCCAAAACTACAGGGTATAGGTTTAAGGTGAGGGGAAAAGATTTTAAAAGATTTAAAAGACTAGGAATATAACATTCACCCCCTACAGGGCGAAAGTGAGGACTGCAGATGCTGGAGATTAGGGTCGAGAGTGTGGTGCTGGAAAAGCACAGCAGGTCAGGCAGCATCTGAGGAGCAGGAGAATCGACGTTTCGGGCAAAACCCTTCATCAGGAAATAGCCATAGGGAACTGCAGGGCTGTAGCGTAATCGAGTGAGTCTAAGTGGGATGCTGTTGGGAAGGTCGGTGTGAATGGCCTGCAGGGATGATATGCCTTCGCCATGCTTATATTGAGAAATGGTTGCCCCAAAACTGCTGTGGAAAGAGTGGGTTCCAGTTCGTGGGACACTGACAGCAGTCCTGGGGAAGGTGGGATTTGTGCTGTCTCTCGCTTCCCATTCTGCACCTTGTCCATTTTCTCCCCACCCACTGTCCCCGCCCTTTCTCCCCTCTTCATACTGCACCCCAATTCTCTCCCCAACCCTCTGAACCCCAGTTATTCTCTACTCCCCAACCTCTGTCCCCTCTCCATTTCTCTCCCTTCTCCACCACCACCAGTGCCCCCGCCCGTCCTTTCTCGTACCTCAGCCCTCTTTGATCGAATGGCCGAGCAGAGGCTGATAGCCAAATTTAGAACACATGAGGATGGCCTCAGCCGAGACCCTGGGTTCACGTCACACTACAGGAGACCCAGCGACACAATACACTCACACACACAAGCACACTCTCTTACATACTCACACGCTTGTGCAGACCCTCTCTGATAGACATGCTCTCTCTCAGACACACAGTAATACATCCCCACACTGAAATCTTCGCATACGCCATCTCACATGCTTATACTCCATCACACACACACACACTGTACCCAGCATGCACACGCACACACACGCTCTCTCTCATGCATGCACTCACATATAGAAGTCTTTGGGGTGATTCTGCGTTTGCAGGATTATATATTTGGAAATTGGACCAGTCTCACTAAAGATTAGGATACAGATAGACCCTAACCTCACAGCTTTCATGCATTGTCTGACCTGAGGTGTCACCTCCTTTTATAGAACCTTAAGTTACCTGGAGAATGTAACTTTTAAAAAGTTCTGGGATTTGCAGATTAATGAACCGAAATCTACAACCCGTTTTAAAAGATGAAAGACTCAACAGCAATCTCGGTTTCTTCAATATATCATTTAAGTTGCTAACACTGTAATATTTTATTCGATATTCTGTGTCTTATCATCCTCCTCCACAGCAACCATAGGTCCAAGGAGATCTGTCCCAACTTTCCAATCTACCTTCAGAACTGACACTCCTCAGGCGCGGCACCATTCACGTCAACCTGTTCATACCCTGAGACCAACGAGCCACATGCCATGGGCGCAGAAGCAGCTGAGACTTGCTCAGCACGAAATACATTGTACATTGCTCCCAGAATTTCAAGCAGCAACGAGCTTCAAGAACATCTGCTTCTCAGTCTGTCTCCCTGCTCCCAGGACACTGCTGTTTGTCCCGTCCCCAGGGACCGGGCTCTCCTCACTAGCGGATAATTGAACCATTTTGTTTCTCCTTACAAGCTGTGCTGGTGGAAGACAGAGCCCATTCGCTCTTCTGCTCTCTCTCCCTATCACTTGGGGTAGGAGACGTCATTGACACGAATACATCAAATGGCAACTTTGAACTTGTTCCAACGGTCTGTTATTGGAGAAATGGCAAGGTGATGTGCTATCGGGACAGACAGAAATGGACACCGGAGACTCTTCCCTCAGGTAAATTGATATGAGTGCCTTCTTGTGCAGCCTGTTTGGTGTTCAGAATTTGCCTTGACACAGCAATCCTGCAGAAAGTATTTTGTTACAAGGGTGTCTGTTTCTTTACTGCAGGAAATGGACAAAAACAGCAAGTCATGTGTTTCTACTTCACCAGTTCATTACCATCTGAGGGAAGAGGTTTCACCCTTGAGATCAGAACACAGCGACAGAAGGGGACAAGACAACTCAGAGCTCTACAAGGGTGCCAGCGCAACTGTGTAAATCTGACCCTAACCACTCTCTGCACGAAAACGTTCTTCATAATGTCATTTTTGCTTCCTTTGCTCAAGACTCTGCCTCATTGTTAGCGATCCTTTCAGGCGTGGTACCATTTTCACTATATTATTTTCTCTGTCTGGACCCTTCATATCTTGGAAAACATCAACTGGGCCAGATTTCAAACTTCTGTTCTCCAAGGAGAACTGTCCCAACTTTCCGATCTGCCTTCATTATTGACATTCCTCATACACGGCACAATTCACGACAACCTGTTCAGCGCTCTCTCCAATCACTTCAACTCCCCGCTTCCTGAAATTTCACTCTCAGATTTTTAGCAATAACGCAGCTGGAGAATTCATTCAGACTCGGATTGTGTGGGCGAACAATCTGCAAAACATGTTCTAACTTTGAACAAATGTTTCCCTTCGCTGTGTTCGCTGCAATGGTAGCTCAGCCCCATCCCCTACTTCTGGCAGTCCGATCTCGTTTAACGAAGATGCTTTTGTGGAAAAGTGATCTAGCACTTTTGCACTTCTGCTCTCTCCCTCTCTCTGAATCCCTTGGGTGAGAGGTGTCAGTTTCACTAAAAAGGCCCTGACCTTGCGGTTGCCTGCCACTTTAACACATCACCCTGTTCCCTGGCCAACATCCCTGTCTCAGGCTTGCAGCAGTGTTCTAGCTCCAGATGAAAGAACAACACCTCATTTTCCACGTGGAGCCCTTCCAGCCCTCCGGTCCCAGAGACAGGCAGTGGGACGGCATAAACACGAAGCATCATCCTCGCGCAGACAGAGGCCATTCAGTCCATGGATTCCACGGCGACTGTCTGTCAATTGTCCCTCTCTCTCTTTGAGGTTATTCACAATCGGTGGTATCCGTCCTAACAGTGGGGGACGATGTCTGAGTCGTGATGCGGTTTCTGACATGCTTGTCATTCACGTCTGAACCAGGGTGGCGAATTACTGCAGGGAATGGCCGAAACCGCAAGGCATGGGTTTCAACTTTACCAGCTCATTAGCATCATAGAGAACTGGTTTTGCGATTCAGTTCAGAGGAAACCGACCAAGAACAGAATACCACTGAGACCTCTAAAACCGTGCCGCTTGAATGGAGTAGATTTGGCGAGTGCATCGATATAAACATGCATTTGGACATTCGGTAAGTAGATGCAAAGACAGTTTGCTGAAGAGAGCACCGATCCAAAGGAAAACAGCTCCAGGTGACAGTGAACGATAAGGTAAAAACAATGACTGCAGATGCTGAAAACCAAATACTGGATTAGTGGTGCTGGAAGAGCACAGCAGTTCAGGCAGCATCCAACGAGCAGCGAAATCGACGTTTCGGGCAAAAGCCCTTCATCAGGAATAAAGGCAGTGAGCCTGAAGCATGGAGAGATAAGCTAGAGGAGGGTGGGGGTGGGGAGAGAGTAGCATAGAGTACAATGGGTGAGTGGGGGAGGAGATGAAGGTCAAGGAGGAGAGGGTGGAGTGGATAGGTGGAAAAGAAGATAGGCAGGTCGGACAAGTCAAGGAGACAGTAACTGAGCTGGAAGTTTGAAACTAGGAGCAAATGTGGCTGTGGTACCGAGTTTGTTTCACAACATGGTTGAAGAGCTTCAGAGCAGAGGAAATGACCTGGGAGTTGCAGTGGGAGAGGGACTCCCTGAGATTCTTGTAGAGAGAGGAGGAAAACTTCTTCAAGGCAGGCATCCTTGCAAGAGGATTCGCAGTAGGGTTAAAATCAACAAGGTAAAAACAATGACTGCAGATGCTGAAAACCAAAGACTGGATTAGTGGTGCTGGAAGAGCACAGCAGTTCAGGCAGCATCCACCAAGCACAGTGAACGATAGCAGAGGATGATTTCGATCCATCGACCTCTGGGTTATAGGCCCAGCATGATCCCGCTGCGCCACTCTGCTCCCGCATGCCAGTGGAGTTTTTTTAAAACTGAAAAGCAACGAAATTAACACAACCCAAACCGAAAATAAATGATGTTTAAACGATCGACTTTTAAAAAAAATAACACCAGAAAATAACCAATCTCTGGAGACTGATTTTGTTTTACTTCTGAAAGCAACGAAGTTCGGGAAAAAGAATTTTTTAAAAAAAACCAAAACTTAACAAAGCTTGGGAATTCAGATTCCAACCCTCCCCTCAGAGTTCAGCAATTTTCGAAGACCATTGTCCGTAAGTACCAAAGCACCCTCAACTTCAATTAATCTTTTCCCTCTTTTTAATCATTTAACAAGTCCCCCAGACTCAACCATTGCTAAGACCGATCCTTTCGGGCTGGGCTGGTCACGTCAGACACCACTTGAATGACATGAAAACCAAACGTTCTAAAGATAATCACGTCTGGCAGGCCGAATTCCTCAACACTCGATAGTGAAGGACATTTAACTCGTACACTGCTGTTCACAAACTGTCGGAGACGAAACGTGTCACGGCACCAGAATGAAGATCTGCGTCTCCTAAATTCCAATTTTGGATCCTCACACCCACCTCCCAAATCAGTCTATCACGACCAGACTAGGCAGCAGTTTCTTCCCCCAAGCCATCAGGCTCCTTACCACTATATGATTGGACTCTTTTCCATCTAAATATTTTTGCACATCTTCGAATTTCTGTTTGAAAAATGTCTATTATTTATCATTCTTTTATTATGCTGTAACTTGCGTGTTTTGCACTCGGGTCCCTCGAAGTAGAGGAGATGACAGAAACATTGGAAACTGGTGAGAGAGCGTTCACAAAATTAATCCCTGGAATTGACGTGTTTGCTAATGATGCAATGTTGAGTAGCTCAGTTGAGCATTCGTTCGAGTTTGGAAGAATGAGAGGAGATCTGAATGAATACATATCAGAATCTGAGTGGGGCCTGAAAGGTTAGTTGCCAAAAAGGAAGTGTTCATTCGTGGGAGAGTATCAGACCAGAAGGAATAGCCTCTAACTTTAAGTGTTTGCATATTTATTATGGAGATGAGGTGGATATCTTCTCTCAGAGGGTAATGAATGACAGGGCTATGGAAGTTCTATCACTAAGTATAGTTAAGGCAGATGTTGGGCAGAATTTTAATCAATAAGGGAATCAATAATAAGGCATGAATGTGGATTTTTGGATTATAATATTAATCATTATGGTAATAAATGGTGGAGCAGATTCGATGGGGTGAATGGATTATTTTGGCCGAAGGTCTTATAAACATCCTGTGGGACCTTGACAGGGGAGATATGGATAAAATGCTTCAACTTATGTATGATACTCAGACTTAGGATTCCACAGAAACCAGAATTGTCTATTTTGAGTTTCTATCCTGTGCAGATGGTGATGCTTTCTGTAATCTCCTTTTACAGGATATGAGAAAGGGAAGGAATTGCAGCCAGAAATCTCAAAACAGGATCTGACAGAGACAATCAATTCATTGACATGGGAATATCATCGGCCTTTGAATCTAGTAGAATATTTTTATTTCTCTCCTGTCCTGTCTGCTTCACAAGGTTTCAAACATCAGTGAGACTGAGGTATGCATACCTGAGTGAGAGTGTTCCAATGAAATTACTATGGGAAGAGCTTTAAGTGGGTACACAGCCTGAAATAGCAACACCCCATTCGCAGCAGCAATAGATGGAACATGTTTCGTACATGAGTGGTCTTTCAACTAATTGTCAAAGCTGGAGAGAGACAAGGATTCCCACATCATGGTGAAATCATGGGAGCAAAGCAATATCTTCGCCCTTTCCATTCCTCATCCTGGGAGGGAGAGGGAGGAAACACTATTCACTTGTAGCAACTGAAGTGAATCCAGGGAGGGAGCAGACTCTGCAAAGGTGTCAGATGCTCTCTGTTCTTCTTAACGGTATATTAATTTTTTCCCCTCAGTTTGACACGTTTATTTAAGTACAATTTGCATTGTGGAAAAAGATCGCTTCTTTCCTCATGTTCAGATTTAAAAGGGTAGTTACTCATGGGATGGAGCAGAATCTAAGGGATTGGCACGTTGATATAAAATGTAGACGTATATTGCTTCATATGGTGTATATCTGATATTATTCGCTGTTATAAAAGCTTTGTGGCTATTATTTTTCAAACTCTAATCTAGCACTGAAGTTATATTCTGTATTTCTTGTCATCTTTTTTATTGAATAGGACAGCAGAAAGTCATTCAGCAACTTTACTGGTTTGGTTTTCTCAAGTGGCCTTGAAATTTCATTTTCATTGTCCTGGATTCAGCTCCATTTCCAGTGCCTTTGTAGGCAGCTTATTCCAGGTTATTGTCACCGAAATGAAGATTTCCTCCATACACACTTAAGGCTATCTGGCTGCATGAGGGTTTTCGGGTTTCTGTGTCCTGGATAATATGCGATCAGGCATCTAACAAACTACAGGAATTGTCACCTATGTTGTTCATTTAACAGTACTGACTGTGATCACGTATTTTGTGAATTTATTTTTGCAGGAAGACATATAGAAAGAAATCTGAAAGCAAATGGTACATCAATTCTGACAGAGCCACTTGATTCATTGGGACTTGAATATCAGCAACCGTTCCAATTGAGAAGAAATATTTGCTTTTCTCTGTTTGAGCGATTTTGGACACTTTAGCAGGAAGAATACGGAGACACCCGAGTGAGGGAGATTCAGTGCACTGACTGTGAAAGGTGCTTGAAACCAGTTACACAGTTTGGGAAATCAAAGTCTCACCCCTCACGGTGTTGGTAATTTCAAACCCAGAGCGACACAAGGAAACCTCTCCCCATGGGGAAACTGTGGAAATGTGGGGACTGTGGGAAATGGTTACCTTCCCCGTCAGTGCTGGAGACTCATTGAAGCATTCACACAGGATCGAGGCCATTCTCCTGCTCTGTGTGTGGGAAGGGATTCAGTTGGTTGTGCAACCAGCTGATGCACTGGCATGTTTACACCGGGGAGAAGCCATTCACTTGCTCCAAGTACAGGGATACATTCGTCAATTCTCCTGGCCTGCTGAAACATCCTTGAATCCGCACTGGGGAGAGGCCGTTCACCTACTGTCATTGCAGGAAGGGGTTCATGAGTTCATCCACCCTGCAGACATACCAGTGGGTCCACAGTGGGAGAGGCTGTTCTCCTGCCCTGAGTGCAGGAAGGGATTTGGTTGGGTGGAAAACTTCCGGAGGCACTAGCAAGTTCATGTGCCATCGCACCGACTGAAGGAACAATAGCGAAGTGGTATTGTCAACTAAATTACGCACTCAACCCTGGGAACTCCCGGGTTTGAATCCCGCCACGGCAGATTGGAATGTGGTCAGAAATCTGGAGTTCAGAATCTCATGATAAAACCATTTTCAGGGGGAAAACATCCTCATCTGATTCACTCATGGTTTTTTTTAGGGAAGGAAACTGCTGTTGTGATAAAGGATTCATTCAGTCATCCCAGATGCATCCTTTACCCGGTCTGGCCTACACATGACTCCAGACTCTCTGCAATATGGTTGACTTTAAACCACTGTCCCCACCCCTGCCCCCGGAAAATGAGTGGGGAGAAACTTACTTGGATACAGTATATGGGTTGAAATTGCTGAATGAGGCATTACTTCCTCCAGGTTAAAACTGTACCAAGGATTCGGTTACAAAGGGACACCTCAGTGCTAAACAATAGTAAAGCAACTGGGGTGGCAGGGGAGGTCAGGGATGTGTGTGTGTGTGCTTTGAGTTTCAGCTGTTGAAGAAAAGGAAAGCTACTTTTTGTAATTTTTTTGCTGGGGAGATCATGAAGCTGTAACAAAGTTGGGTCGCAATAAAAGTTATGTAAATTCGGACTCAGACATTGAAAGATTTAAAATTCAACAGGTTTCTGTTTTAAAGCTGCTCACTCAGTCCAGCACTAAGTTGCCAAAGTCTTGAATCAGAAGGAGCAAGTATTGTTAGAAACTGTTAAGATCTCTGCAGGTACTGCATCGTTTCATCAACATCGTAATGTTTACTAGCACCAGCAGAAAGTGTTGTGGCTGTGTTCATGAGAAACAACGTTAAAAATCACATAACACCAGAATATAGTCCAACAGGTTCATTTGGAAGCACGAGCTTTCGAACCGCTGCTCCTTCAGCAGGTAGCTGTGGAGCAGAATCATAAGTCACAGAATTTATCGCAAAAGATCAGTGTCTTGCAACTGAAATGATATATTGAACAAACCAAGATTGCTGTTAAGTCTTTCATCTTTTGGAATGGATTGCAGGTTTCAGTTCATTAATATGCAAATCCTAGAACTTCTTTTAAGTTATATCCTCGAGATAACTTAAGGTAATTAGAATAGTGAAGAAGGCGTTTGGTATGCTTTCCTTTATTGGTCAGAGTATTGAGTACAGGAGTTGGGAGGTCATGTTGCAGCTGTTCAGGACATTGGTTTGGCCACTGTTGGAATATTGCGTGCAATTCTGGTCTCCTTCCTATCGGGAAGATGTTGTGAAACTTGAAAGGGTTCAGAAAAGATTTACAAGGATGTTGCCAGGGTTGGAGGATTTGAGCTATAGGGAGAGACTGAACAGGCTGGGGCTGTTTTGCCTGGGCGTTGGAGGCTGAGGGGTGACCTTATAGACGTTTACAAAATTATGAGGGGCATGGATAGGATAAATAGACAAAGTATTTTCCCTGGGATCAGAGAGTCCAGAACTAGAGGGCATTCCTTTTGGGTGAGAGGGGAAAGATATAAAAGAGACCAAAGGGGCAACTTTTTCATGCAGAGGGTGGTACGTGTATGGAATGAGCTGCCAGAGGATGTGGTGGAGGCTGGTACAATTGTAACATTTAAGAGGCATTTGGATGGATATATGAATAGGAAGAGTTTGGAGGGATAAGGGCTGGGTGCTGGCACATGGGATTAGATTGGGTTGGGATGTCTGGTCGGCGTAGACAGATTGGACCGTAGGGTCTGTTTCCATGCTTTACATCTCTAAGACTCCATGACTCTATTTTATAAAAAGAAGTGATAGCTCAGACAATGCATGGAAGGTGTGAGGTTCAAGTCTGTCAGTATCCCAATCTTGAGTAAGACTGGTTCTATTTCCAAAGTAGGAATTTATAAAATATTACATGCATTGACTGTCTGCAGATTGTGCACTTTCTGAGCAATGTACAATGTATTTGCAAATATAATTCCGCAAATTCACCCTATTGACTTACGAGCAAGTGTGTGTGTATATGAGTGTGTGTGTGTGTGAGAGAGTGAGACTGTATAGTGTAGTGGAGTCACCTGTAGTGTGACATGAACCAAAGGTCCATTTGAAGCCATCCTCATGGCTATTGATACCCAAGTTTGGAATCCAAGTTGAACTTAGCCTCTGCTCAGCCACCAGAAATGATTAAGCAGTTACAGAACACACATTGGAGAGTGTAAGGTGGGACTTGTCTGTTGATTTGCAGAAGGTGGGAGGCTCTGGATGCTGTGATCCAGGGCAAACACATGCTGGTGGACATTTGGCTCAGAGAGATGGAGCTGAAAGCCAGGCTACAGACCTTTGATGAAAAATATAACCAGACATTTTATTCCAGGAGTTGGTCATTCCTCTCCGGACAGACCCTTCTGATTGAGTCAGTGGACAGGGTCAGGAGGTGTAAGCGTGGATCAGGCAGGTAAAGGGGATCTGAGAGAGGGCTGCAAGGGAGTGGAGGAGCGAACTGGCTGGGTGCTGGGAGTATGAACAACAGTGGGGAGGTGGTGGTAAGAGACAGAATAGTGACAGGGATTGTGTCCGGTCTCCGCAGTTGGTAGCAGGAGGCCAGATGACATCGGTGTCTATCTGGTGCCAGGATTCGGGAACCAATGTGCTCAGGGCTGAAGATGTGGGAAAGGGAGGTTACAGCAGGTGTGATCCACAAATGTCAGTAGAGAGTCTCTGCTGAGGGTGCGTGAAACATTAGAAGCTAACTCTGGACAGCACAGTGGCTCAGTGGTTAGTACCGCTGCCTCACAGTGCCAGGGGTCCATGTTTGATTTCATCCTTGGGCAACTGTCTGTGTGGACTTTGGCACGTCCTCCTCCTTGTGACTGCGTAGGTTACCTGCTAGTGCTCTGGTTTCCTCCCACAGTCCAAAGGTCTGCAGTTTAGGGTGGATTGGCCATGCTTAAGTGTACAGATTAGAGTGGGTGAGCCATGAGGAACTGCAGGGCTGTAAGGTCAGCAGATGGGTCTGAATAGGATGCTATTTCGAAGGTCAGTGTGAAGTTGATGGGCCGAATGGCCTGTCAGAATTATGATTCTACGGCTTTCGCCACGTATATATTGAGAAATGATTGACACAAGTCTGCTGTGGGAGGAGTGGGTTCCAGTTAATGAGATATCAACACCGGTCCTGGGGAAGGTGGGATTTGGGCAGTCTCTCCCCCCCCCCCCCCCCCCCGCCCCCCTGTCCAATCTCTCCCCACCCACTGTCCCCGTCCATTAACTTTCAACCCCCACCCTTCTGCCCTGCATTCTCTTCCTCCCCACCTCTGCCCACCAGTCTTTCACTTCCTCTCACCATCGGTCCCCACAATCTTCTCCATTCCCATCACCCTCTGTTCCCCCCAGTCTTTCTCATCCCCCCACCCTCTGTCCCCATGTCAATTATCTCTCTCACTCCCTGACACTCTGCCCCTCCGTCCATTCTATCCCCTTCTCTTCCAGCCACTCCCTGTCCTTGCGGATGCCTCAAACCGTCTTCGATCGCTGTATCAAACCCTTCTAGGAAGAGAGAAAGAGAATGGATGTTGATGACTCGACCTGGTAGACACGGCTGCACGAGAAATGACTGATATTTAAAATTGAGAATAGCTAAAATGATATTCAGAAGTATTATGAAAGCATGTTCAACTTTATAGAAAAGCTGCAGACATCTTTCTGGGATTTGCATTCAACTATGTCTAGTTAGTCCACAGTTGAGGAGAGGGTGTAAGTTGTGGATGGCCTATCCCTAGTCTTGTGAAATTGATTCTGTCTATGCAGAAATAGAACCATAGAGTTGAACAGTATGGAAACAAACCCATCGGTCCATGCTGACCAGGTATCCTAAATTAATCTTGGCCCATATACCCATCCAACTGACTTTTAAATTTTGTAATTGTACTGGCCTCCACCACTTCTTCTGGCAGCTAATTCAATACATGCACCACCCTTTGCATGAAAAATTTGCCCCTAAGGTCCTTTTTATATCTTTCCCCTCTCACCCAAAATGAATGCCCTCTAGTTCTGGACTCTCCCACCCCAGCGAAAAGACCTTGTGGATTTAACATATCAATGCCCCTCATGATTTTATAAATCTCTTTAAGATTTTATAAACCCTCAGCATCCAATGCTGTATGAAAAACAGCCCCAGCCTATTCAGCCTCTCCCTGCAGCTAAACCCTTCCAACCTTTGCAACATATTTATAAATCGTTTTTGAACCCTTCTAAGTTTCACAACATCATTGCTACTCATGATTAATAGGCTGTGAACAATCTTGTTCAGGGTATAAGAGGGGGCATTTATTGAGGTGAATTAACTTTCAAACTGTTTTTTCTGACCCTGAGGTCCCTTTTATATCTTTTCCCTCTCAACCGAAATCTATGCCCTCTAGCTTGGGATTCCCCAACCCTGGGGAAAAGACATTCAAAAGTTGAGGAGTCACACAAAATGCAAACGCAATAAAATGTCGAGCTACAGGTTAAAAAAAAATGTGGCTTCAGCTTTTTTTTAAACTCCTGTTGACATTTGACATTCGGGTACAAAATCTTGTCAGCAACACCAGCATCACCACAGACCACACTGCGCATACTCCTCGGTGACAGTAAGTACTGAGCATGTTCAGCGGTGTTAACAAGAACTGCGCATGCTCTGTGCTGTCCGCAATTACGGACCGCGAACTTCTTTTGATGGGCCAATGGGGAGCTCGGGATGACCAGAAGGACCCCGGTTCTTTTGTCAATCAGAGCCCCGCTATTGTCTGAATACGGAAGTTTGACCATGAGCTTCTGAAGATGCTCCTGCTGTTGTTCCTCTCTGAATAAAGATTGAGCTTCACCCAGACTGCAACTTCCTTCCTCTGTCCAACATCTGTGAGTACGGCACTTTCTTTTCTCACCCCGTTCCATTTTTTTTCA
The DNA here is from genome assembly GCF_047496795.1 of Chiloscyllium punctatum. Classification (NCBI taxonomy): domain Eukaryota; kingdom Metazoa; phylum Chordata; class Chondrichthyes; order Orectolobiformes; family Hemiscylliidae; genus Chiloscyllium; species Chiloscyllium punctatum. The sequence continues at coordinate 73,123,860 of NC_092774.1, forward strand.
TTCTGCGGTTCAATTTTTGTTTTGCAGTAATTGAAAGGAAAAGGAGTGAATCCCGGCGAGGGGAGAGACTCTGGAAAAGTTGGTCCAAGATTGTGTCTCAGTTAGCAAACACATGACAAATGTAGTAGCACAATGTGAAGTTATCGCATTTGCTGTTTTAAAAAAAAGGAGAAAGGAGACGCATTCCTTAAATAGTGATATAATGGGGTGTGAAGAAAGTGAGGACTGCACATGCTGGAGATCAGAGTCGAAAAGTGTAGGGCTGGAAAAGCATAGCAGGTTCAGGCAGCACCTGAGAAGCAGGAGATTCGACATTTCAGGCAAGAGCCCTTCATCAGGAATGATGTGTTGATGTACAAATAGGCCTCAGCGTCCTTCTATATCAGCAAGCAATGAACAAGGCAAGTGGTACATCAGCAAGAGGAATTGAGTTCAGAGGTCGAGATGTCTTCCTGCAGTTGGGGGTGGGGGTGGGGGGTCACTGAATATATTCAAGGCTAAGTTCATTTGAATTTTTGACAATGAGGAAGTGGATGGTTATGGGGGAGGCAAGAAAATGGGTTTAAGACTAGTATAGAACAGTTAGACAGTGCAGAAACAGACTGTTCTGTCCAACTAGTCCATGCTGACTATGTTCTCAAACTAAATTAGTTGCACCTGCCAGTGTTTGGCCCATATCCCTCTGATCCAAATGCTTTTTAACCCTTTTAACTGGACTACGTCCACCACTTGAAGTGAATTGAATTTATTTATTGTCACATGTACTGAGGCACAGTGAAAAGCGTTGTCTTGCGATCAAAAAGTAGGATCACATAGTGAAGTGGCATAGTAAATAATAGGTAAACGGTGGCAAAAACAAAGACACAGGTTCAAGCAAATCCTGAGAGTTTGAGAGTCCATTCAGTGTTCTAATAATAGTAGGGTAGAAACTGTTACAAAACTAGCTGGTGCGTGTATTCAGGCTTCTGTACCTTCTCCCCGATGGTAGAGGTTGTAGACAAACATTGCCAGAGTGGGATGGATCTTTAAGAATGCTGGTGGCCTTCCCTTGCCAGCAGGCCTGGTAGATGGATTCTATAGATGGGAGGTTGGCCTTTGTGATTGTCTGGGCTGAGTTCACCAGTCTCTGTTACCGTCTCCAATCTTGAATGGTACAGTTGCCATACTAGGTAGTGGTACATCCAAGACAGCTTGTTGTGGATGACCACTCCCAGGAGCTTGACACACTCCTCTCATTCCACCTCTGTGCTGTTAATGTGTATGGGGGCATGAGTAACATCCCGCCAAAAGTCAATAACGAGTTTCTTGGTTTTGCTAGCATTGAGATCTAGTTTGTTTTCAGTGCATCATTTTTCCAGGTCTTTCACCTCCCGTCTGCAGTCTGTTTTGTTGCCATCTGAGATTTGACTGACTATGGTGGTGCCAGTGAACTTGTAAATGGCATTAGTCTTGTATTTGTTGACGCAGTCATGGGTATACAGTGAGTACAGTAGGGGGCTGAGTATGCACCCCTGGAGGCCTCCAGTGTTGAGTGTTAGTGAGGATCAAATATTGTCCGCAGTCTTCACTGATTGTGGCCGGTGGGTCAGGAAACTGAGGATCCAGTTGCAGAGAGTGGGGCTTAATCCGAGATCATGAAGTTTAGTAATCAGTCTCGAGGGGATAATAGTGTTGAAGGCTGAACTGTAGTCAAGTAGGATTCTTACGTACCTGTTCTTAGTGTCAAGATGTTCTAGGGAGGAGGGAAGGGCAAATGATATGGCATCTGACGTGGATCCCAATTTGCCAAGAGTAGTGGGAAGGCTGGAAGATTAATGCCATGACCAGCTTTTAATTGCAATTCATCACCACCAAAGTTAGGGAAACTGGGCGGTAGTCATTGAGACATGTTGCATGAGTCTTCTGAGGCACAGGGATGATGTTGGCCCTCTTGAAACAGGCAGGGACAATCACCTGCTGCAGGAAGAGGTTGAAGATATCCGAGAAGACCTCTGCCAGTTGATCTGCACATGCTCTGAGTGCACGGCCTGGTCCTATATCTGACCCATCGCTTTCCTTGGATTCACACGGAGGAAAACTGATCTGACCTCTGGATTTTCTCTGGACATTCATTCCACACACAAACCACTCTTTAAAAAGGGTGCTTCTGATGTCTTTTTAAAATCTTTCTCCTCTCACCTTAAAAATTTGCTCCCTAATCTTGAAGCTCACATCTGAGCGAAAGGACATCTCTATCCTTCATGATTTTATAATCCTCTGTAAGTTCACCTCTCAGTATCCTATGCTCCAGTGAAAGAAAATCCCAGTTTATCCACCTAGATGTAGGTAGATTAATATCCAGTCATGATCTGTTGAATGCTGGTGCAGGCTTGAAAGACCAAATGGCCTACTCCTGCTCCCAAGTTTCTCTCACTGTGTCCAAAACAGCAAGAGCCTATAGGACACAGGAGCAGAAATTAGGCCAATCAGCCCACTGGGTCTGCTCCACCATTCAATCATGGCTGATCAGTTTCTCAACCCCGTTCTCCAGCTTTCGCCCCTTGATACTCAAGAACCTATCTGTTTCAGTCTTAAATATACTCAGTGACTTGGCTACCACAGCTTTCTGTGGCAGTAAATTTCATAGATTCGCCACTGTCTGGCTGAAGAAGTTTCTCCTTATCTCAGTTCGAAAAGATCTTCCGTTTACTCGAAGGCTGTGTCCTCAAGTCCTCATCTCTCCTACCAATGGAAACATCTCCCCCAACATGCACTCTGTCCAAGCCATTCAGCATTCTTATGTTTCAATTAAATCCCCCTTGAGTGTAGGCCTGTTAATCAGCATGAACCAGACTTTTCAGGATGAGGCAGAGCAGGGATTAGGTTCAATAAAATGAGAATGAAAGGAGAGTGTGTGGGATTGAGATGTTTAGCTTTTAGGGAATAAGGGAGGAAAGAGTGTTTGCTATAAATTATAATCGATTGGACAAGATAACGGACCGAGGATTGGCAGATGGAGTTTACTTTAGACGAACGTGAGGTGTTGCATTTTAGGAAAGCAATCCAGGACTTAACCAGTTAATGGGGAATGTTGCTAGTGAGGGTGAGAATAGGTGGACAGGGCAGATGAATGCGTGGCTGAGGAACTGGTGCATGGGAGAAAGGATCCAAAAATGTGAATATTGGAATCTCTTCTGGGGTAGAAAAGACCTGTACAAGAAGGATGGATCGCACCCAAATTGGAAGGGGTCTAATATATTGCTGGGAGATTTGAGAGCTGCTCAGGAGGATTTAAATGAGTAAGGTGGGGGTGGGTGGGGGGCAGGGATTGCTAGACCCAGAGAAATAGTGAGGAAAGAGATCAATCTGTGACTGGTCCAGTTGGGAAAGGGATTGAGTCAAACCTTCAGAGCAGGAAGTAACAATGCAGAGAACAAGGTAGGACTGGTAAATTAAACTGCATTTATTTCAATTACAAGAGGCCGAACAGGGAAGGCAGATGATGGTTAGGAACTTGGGACTGAGATATCATGGCAGTTACAGAAACATAGCTCAAGGATGGACAGGACTGGCAGCTTAATGTTCCAGAACACACATGCTATTGGAAGGATAGAAAGGGGGGGCAGGAGAGGAGGGAGAGTGGCTTTTTTGAGAAGGGAAATATTACTGTGCTAAGGGAGGATATTCCTGGGAATACATGCAGGAAGCTTATTTGGTTGGAACTGAGAAATAAGAAAAGGGATGATCACCTTTATTGGGATTTTATTACAGACTCCCTAATAGTCAGAGGGAAATTGAGAAAAAAATTGAGATTTCAGTTATCTGTAATGGTGTTTATGGTCAGGGATTTTAACTTTCCAAACATAGACTGGGACTGCCATAGTGTTAAGGGTTTAGATGAAGAGGAATTTAAATGTGTACAAGAAAATTTTCTGATTCAGTAAATGGATGTTCTGACTAGTGAAGGTACAAAACGTGACCTACTCTTAGGAAATAAGGCAGGGCAGGTGACTGAGCTGTCAGTGGAGGAGCACTTTGGGGCCAGTGACCATAATTCTATGAGCTATAAAAGAATGATGATAAAGTATAGACCAGCTCTAAATTGGAGGATGGCTAACTTGGTATTAGGCAAGATCTTTCAAAAGCTAACTGGGAGCAGATGTTCGCAGGTAAGGGGATGGCTAGAAAATGGGAAACCTTCAAAAATAAGAAACTGAGTCCAGAGACAGTATATTCCTGTTAGGGTGAAAGGGGAAAAACTAGGTAAAAACAAGGACTGCAGATGCTGGAAATCAGATTCTAGATTAGATGAAGGGCTTTTGCTAAAACATCGATTTTTCTGCTCCTCGGATGCTACCTGAACTGCTGTGTTTTTCCAGCAGCACTCTAATCTAGAACCTAGAGTGAAAGGGGAGGTTGGTAGGTGTAGTGAATGCTGAATGACTCGAGGAATTGAGCTTTTGGCTCAGAAAAAGAAGGAAGCATATGACAAGTATAGACAGGAGAGATCGAGTGAATCCTGACAGTACAAAGGCAGTTGGAGTATACTTAAGAGTAAACTCAGGAAGGCAAAAAGGGACCATGAGATAGCTTCGACAAGTAGAGTTAAGGAGAATCCAAAGGGTTTTTATAAATACATTAAGGAGAAAAGGGTAACTAGGGAGAGAACAGGCCACCTCAAAGATCAGCAAGACAGCCTATGTGTGGAGCTACAGGAGTTGGGGTAGATAATAAACAATTATTTTGCATCAGTGTTGACTGTAGGGAAGGACATGGAAGAAATAGAATGTATGGAAACAGATGATGATATCTTGAAAAATGTAAAAATGTCCATACTACAAAGGAGGTTGTGCTGGATGTATTGAAATGCATGCAAGTGGATAAATCCCCAGGATTTGATCAGGTGTACCCTAGAACTCTGTGGGAAGCTAGAGACGTGATTGTTGGGTCCCTTGCTGAGATATTTGTATCATTGTTAGTCACAAGTGAGGTGATGAAAGACTGGAAATTGTCTAACGTGGTACCAATATTTAAGAAAGATTGCAAGGAAAAGCCAGGTAACTATCAACCCAATGAGCCTGACATTGCTGGAGGGCAAGTTGTTGGAGGTAATCCTGAGGGACGGGATTTACATGTATTTGGAAAGGCAAGGACTGATTAGGGATAGTCAGCATGGCTTTGTGCGTGAGAAATCATGTCTCACGAACTTGATTGAGCTTTTTGAAGAAGTAACAAGGGATTGATGAGGGCAGAGCAGTTGACATGATCTCCATGGACTTCAGAAAGGCATTTAACAAGTTTCCTCATGACAGACTGGTTAGCAAGGTTAGATCTGAGAAATACAGGGAGAACTAGCCATTTGGATACAGATCTGGCTTGAAGGTAGAAGACAGAGGGTGGTGGTGAAGGGTTGATTTTCAGACTGGAGGCCTGTGACCAGTGTTGTACCGCAAGGATTGGTGCTGGTTCCACTACCTTTCATCATTTATATGAATGATTTGGATGTGAGCATCAGAGGTATATTAGTAAGTTTGTAGAAAAAAACAAAATTGGAGGTGTAGTGTACAGCAAGTAAGGTTACCTCAGATCACAACGGGATCTTGATCCGATGGGCCAATGGGCTAAGGAATGACAGATGGAGTTTAATTTAGATAAATGAGAGGTACTACAGTTTGGAAAGGCAAATCGGGTAAGGTCCGAGGGAGTGTTGCTGATCAAAGAGACCTTGGAGTGCAGGTTCATAGCTCCTTGACAGTAGAGTCGCAGGTAGATAGAACAGTGAGGGAGGCATTTGGTATGCCTCCCTTTATCGGTCAGAGCATTGGGTAGTAAAGTTGAGAGGTCACGTTGCAGCTGTATAGGACACTGGTTAGGCCACTTTCGGAATATTATGTGCAGTTCTGGTCTTCATCCTATCAGGAGGATGCTGTGAAACTTGAAAGGGTTCAGAAAAGATTTACAAGAATGTTGCCATGTTTGGAGGATTTTAGCTATGTGGAGAGGCAGAATAGACTCGGGCTGTTTTCCCGGACCGTAAGTGGCTTTTGAGGGGGTGGTGGTGACCTTCCACATGTTTATTCTATCCATAATCCTCATGATTTTATAAACAGACAAGTCCAGAATTAGAGGGCACAGGTTTAGAGTGAGAGGGGAAAGATTTTAAAAGGGACCTCAGGGGCAAGTGTTTCATGCAGAGGGTGGTGCATGTGTGGAATGTAAGTGATGGAGGATGGTACAATTACTGCATTTAAAACGCATCTGGATGGGTATATGAATAGGAAGGGTTTAGAGCAATAGTGGCCAAGTCCTGGCAAATGGGACGAGATTAGACTAGGATAACTGGTCGGCATGGACGAGTTGGACTAAAGGGTTTGTTTCAATGCTGTACACCTCTACGACTTTACTTCAGAACTTTGAAATTGTTCATGAAAACCACTTCAGTAATCTGCCCAGTTTTAAGACTACAATATACAGGAGCAGAATGAGGCCATTTGGCCCACTGAGTCTGCTCCACCAGTCGATCATGGCCGATATGTTTCTCAAACGCATTCTGTTGCCTTCTCCTCATAACCCTTGATCCCCTTATTTATTAAAGACTTATCTATCCCTGTCTTAAATACCCTCAATGACTTGGCCTCCACAGCGCAGTGCAGCAATGAGATCCACAGATTCACCATCCTCTGGCTGAAGAAATTCCTCCTCCTCTCAGTTCTGAAGGGCATTCCTTCACCCTGAGCCTGTGTCCTCTGGTCCTTGTTTCTCTTACTGGTGGAAACCTCTTCCCCACATCCACTGTATCCAGTCAGAGTCACACAGCACGGAAACAGATCCTTCGGTCCAACCAGTCCATGTCGACCATAATCCCAAACTAAGCTAGTCCCACCTACATGTGCTTGGCCCAATATCCCTCTGAACATATCTTATTCATGTATTATTCCAAATGTCATTTAAATGTTGTGGCTGTCAGCGCATCTACTACTTCCTCTGGAAATTCATTCCACACATGAAGCACTCTCTGTTGCCCTTATTTTGTTTTTAAATCTTTCTGTTCTCACCTTAAAAATATGTCCGCTAGTGTTGAAATCCCCCATTCCAGGGAAATGACTCCTGAGATTCATTTTCTCTGTATCCAGCAAGATTTTATAAATCTCTAAGAAGACCTGAAATGTTAGCTTGCTCTATGTGGACGCTGCCTGACCAGCTGTGATCTCCAGCATTTGTCGTTTTCAGGATGGATTCCAGTATCTGTAGCAATGCACTCCTAAATGTTGGCTACCTCTTCCCAGATCCTTCGAAACTCGACCTTACTTAACAATCCACTGTGCGGTGCAGTCAATAAAGTTCCACATTGCATCTCTTTCAGCACATATGGGCAGCACGTGGCTCACTGGGAGCACTGCTGCCTCACAGCACCAGGGATAAGGATTTGACTCCAGCTTCAGGTGACTGTGTCTGTGTGGAGTTTGCACATTGTCCTTCCCCTCCCCCCTGCCTGGTGGCTGTGTGGGTTTCATCCAGGTGCTCCGGTTTCCTCCCACAGTCCAAATATGTGCAGGTTAGGGTGAATTGGCCATGCTAAATTGTCCCATCGTATTCAGAGATGTGTGGGTTAGGTATATTAGTCGGAGGTAAATGGAGAGTGATAGGAGTATGGAAATGGGTGTGGGTGGGTTACTCTTCGGAGTGTTGGTATGTACTTGTTGGGCCAAATGGCCTCATTCTGCACTGTAGGGATTCTAAGTGGCAACCCCCAGCTTTTTGCATTTCCCGGAGGGGAAGTGGGGACGGGCTGAAAGTTCAATGAACGTGAAGCGAAAATTAAACGTAGTGCTTTGCTTGAGCTCAAGCTGAGTGACTTGGTGGCGGGACTGGAAAAGGAAGGTACGGTGTCTCAGTGGTTAGTGCTACTGCCTCACGGCACCAGAGCCCCAGATACAATTCCAGCCTTGGGGCCGTTGTCTGTGTGGATATTGCACATTCTCCAACTGACGTTTGCAGCGGATTTCTTCCAGTGCACCTGTTTCTTCTCACTATCCAAAGATGTGCAGGTTTGGGTGAATTAGCCATGTTAAATTGTCCATAGTGTCCAGGATGTGTAGGTTAGATGGATTAATCAGGTGTAAATGTAGAGCAATCGGAGTAGGGTAAATGGTGCTTTCAATTTCATGGAATTACAAAAGAAAAGAATGTTCCGCATAAAGTAGAATTGCTTGTTCTGAATTTCTACCCTCACTGCCAGTGATGACTTTCATAATCATTTCTTTCCAGTGCATTTGAAGATCTGAAGACTAAAGTTTCAAATTCAATAGTTGAAGGGCTTATGCCCGAAACAGCAACTCTCCTGCTCCTTGGATGCTGCCTGACCTGCTGTGTATTTCCAGCACCACACATTTTGACTGACTCTCCAGCGTCTGTAGTCCTCATTTTCACGTCAATGACAGACAGTCAATCAATCCATTGGGACTGTAACGATCTTCGACTATGATTCTGTGAGAAAGAGCAAAACTCTTTGCTTTCTGTTTCAGTCCACTTTCAGCATCAGTGAGAGACGCTTCTGTGGCAGCGCATTGAGTATGCAGCCTGTAACAATTATACAGCCTGGAAAGAGGAATTCACGGCAGGGAGGGATTATACATGCGTTTGTGTGCAGCTGAAGCTTTGTCCATGGAGAAACCAGAGGAAGATCGCCCCATGGAGAAACCGTGGAAGTGTGGTGACTGCGGGAAAGGCTTCAGTGTCCCATCTGCCCTGAAAATTCATCAGCGCAGTCACACCAGGGAGAGGCTGTTCTCCTGCCCAGAGTGTGGGAAGGGATTTATCCGCTCTTCCCACCTGCTGGACCACCGCCGGGTCCACACTGGGGAGATACCATTCACCTGCCCTGTGTCCGGGAACAGCTTCACCCACTCCTCCCACTTGCTGGCGCACCAGCGTGTCCACACGGGGAGAGGCCCTTCCCCTGCTCTGATTGTGGGAAGGCCTTCAGCAAATCCTCTGACCTGCTGATGCACCATTGGGTCCACACTGGGGAGAGGCCGTTCGCCTGCCCTGTGTGTGGGAAGGTCTTCAGCAGTTCCTCCTCCCTGCTGACACATCAGCGGGTCCACACCGGTGAGAGGCCGTTCTCCTGCTCAGTGTGCAGGAAAGGCTTTGCGGTCTCCTCCAACCTCATGGCCCACCAGCGGGTCCACACGGGGGAAAGGCCCTTCAGCTGTCCCGAGTGCGGGAAGGCTTTCAGCAATTCCTCCCACCTGCTGAGGCACCAGCGGGTTCACACCGGGGAAAAGCCTTTCTCCTGCCCAGAGTGCGAGAAACACTTTAACCGCTCCTCCCACCTACTGACCCACCAGTGGGTCCACACAGGAGTGTAGCCATTCTACTGCCCTGAGTGCAGGAAGGGCTTCAGCGATTCCTCAAACTTGCTGACCCACCGGCGGGTCCACACAGGGGAGAGGCCATTCAGCTGCCCTGAGTGCAGCAAGAGGTTCACATTTTCCAGCAACTTGCGAAGACACCAGCAAGGGCACCAGTGCTCCCAACAAACAGATACCGCCAATGACGCTACTGTGGACTAAACCTTGTGCCCCACTCTGACAATGGGTGCAGTGGGAAAGTTGGTGGGCTTTTAAAAACATTTTCTGGACTGCACACCGCCTCGCACCCCCAAGTGCAATCCTAAAGTGGTTCGGGGCGACGTGGTGGCTCAGTGGTTAGCACAGCTGCCTCATAGAGCCATGGACCCGGGTTTGATTCTACTGTTTGATTCTCCCGTGTCTGCGTGGGTTTCCTCCGGTTGTTCCGGTTTTGCTCCCACAATACAAAGATGTACAAGTTAGGGTGAGTTAGCCTAGCTCAATTGTCCATAGTGTTCAGGGATGTGTAAGTGTGGTGCAGTAGTCAGGGGTAAATGTAGACTGGTCAAGAGTGTGGTGCTGGAAAATCATAGCAGGTCAGGCAGCATCTGAGGCGCAGGAGAATCGACGTTTTGGGCAGAAGTCCTTCATCAGGAATGATGCCTGAAACGTTGATTCTCCTGGTCTTCGGATGCTGCCTGATCTGCTGTGCTTTTCCAGCACCACACACTCGACTGTGATCTCCTGCATCTGCAGTCCTCCCTTTCTCCAAGTAAATGTAAAGTAATAGGGTTAAGAGAATGGGTCTGGGTGGGTAACTGTATGGAGGGTTGGTGTTGCCTTGTTGGGCCAAAGGGCCTGTTTACAGTCTGTAGGGATTCTGTGATTCCATAAACTTTGCTTCCAGTGGGCGACACTACTCTGAGTCCGGGACTGCACGTTCCCATTGAAACAATCCGCAGAAAGCTAAGACCACTGGAGCAGACATTAGGCCATTCAGCCCATTAAGTCTGCTCCGCCATTTGTTAGAAACAAAAAAAAATTGAGGTTGCTGGAATCCAAAGTAGGCAAGCAGGAGGCTGGGAGAATGCAGCAAGCCAGGTAGCTTTAAGAGGTGAAGTTAGTGTTTCGGGTATAAACCCTCCTTCAGGACTGAAGAAGGGTTCTTCCCAAAACATTGACTTCTGTATGAGAAACAATTTACCAGGATGTCGCCAGGGGTTGGAGGGTTTGAGCTGCAGGGAGGCTATTTGGCTGGGTGAGAGATTTAAAACAGACATAAGGGGCAATGTTTTCATGCAGAGGGTAGTGCGTTATGGAATGAGTTTTCAGAGAAAGTGGAGGCTGGTACAATTATACCACTTAGAAGGCATCTGGTTTCGGACATGAACAGGAAGGGTTTAGAAAGATAATGGACCAAATACTGACAAATGGGACCAAATTAATTTAGGATGTCTTGTCAGCATCGATGAGTTGGACCAAAGGGTCTGTTTCCATGCTGTATATCTCTTTGTCTACCTGTCCTGATGTAAGTTTTAAAATGGAGTCCAAGTAACTTTGAATAGTTCAGTCTTGTTGAACTCCCCTCTTGAAAGGTTTCAAATTAATCCCTCCAAGTGATACTGTTTAAAAATGCCGTGTTGGACAAAATATCCCATTAAGTTTGACTCAAACCCACAGCTGAAGACATCAGAAGTCACACAACACCAGCTTACAGACCAACAGGTTTATTTGAAATTACAAGCTTTAGGAGCATTGCTCCTTCTTCAATGCTGCTGCTTCATCACTTCACCGACAAAGGAGCAGTGCACTAAAATCTCGTGAGTTCAAATAAACCTGTTGGACTCTAACCTGGTGCCGTGTGACTTCTGACCTTGTCCCAGCCCAATCCAACACCAGCACTTCCAAATCAGAGTTGACTAATGAGATCGGATTTTATTCGGTGTGATTAAGTGAGGTGCTCATCTGAAAACTCAAAACTGTTGGAGTGACAAAGAGACACGAGTCAGTGTTACAACACGGAGACAGGCCCATCGGCCCAAACTGGTTCATGCCGACCAAAATGTCCATCAATAGTAACCCCATTTCCTTGCACTTGGCCATTATCCTTCTAAACCTTTCCTCTCCATGTATTTGACCAAATGCCTTTTAAATGTTGTTAATGTATCTACCTCAACCACTTCCACTGGCAGTTCATTCCATACACAAACCACTCTCTAAAATTTGTGCCCTACATATTTTTTCAATCTCTCCCCTCTCACCGTACAAATGTGTCCCCAGTCTTGAAATTTCCCCATCCTAGGTAAGAGGCAACAATCCTTAACCCTATCTATAACCCTCACAGTTTTATAAACTTCGCCTCTCATCCTCCTCTGCTCCACGGGGAAAACATCCCAGTCTTAATTCCAATTTGCTAATAATGGCGCAGTGATGATTCCAGCTGTGTGTGTGTCAAGGATCTCTCATTTCTAAGCCAATGCAGTGCCTCTTAAGTTTACCTGACCTTAAAACAAATGGTACCCCATTCATTTAAAATGTCTATGGTTTCTGTGCAAAGTCAGTCCTTTCTGGAAAACAGCCAATGGTGTCTTAAATCCCATAGGCTGCTTCTGACCAGGTGTGTATGCTCTGTTTGGAGATGTAGGAGTAAAACTTCACAGTAAAAGATTAATACAGCCTTTATTCATGACTCATTATTAAACACACTTTCTCCATTTACAGCTGTAATTGAGAGGCTTCTCTGAATTAGTGACGTGTTTGTAACAAGTTGTGAAACATGAAAGGGTTCTGAAATGATTTACAAAGATACTGCCATGGTTGGAGGGTTTGAGCTGTTGCAAGAGGCTGAAATAGACTAGTGCTATTTTCCCTGGAGGGTCAGAGGCTGAGGGGTGACCTTACAGACTGTTTCACTGTAGAGTGTTTCAGAAAAAAAATCTCAAACCTTTTTCCGATTGTTGCCTTTGCCAATATCTGTTGGCCATTAGTGAAGTCCCTTAGCCCAGTCGAATTGGACCCTCTGCCTTTTACAACCCCTCTTGGGGAAAAAAAATCAAGATGACATAATCTTCTTAAAGGAGTAACATCATCACAAAAGAGAGCACACAAGCAGAAACATTTCTATCACAAGGTTGTACAGTTAACAGGCCAAGATAATGACTTTTCAATTTAGCCAATCAATTTAAGTCAGGTCCTTTGGCTACCAATACCTATTAAACTTAAATCTGATAGGATTGGTCCTCTGTTATCAAAACCATTGTAAAAACTCAATATGGCATCAAGGGTATAAAAGAAGGGGACAGTTGGACAGAGCCGCAGAGCTAACTCCCCATTGCTACAGCTAAGAGTCCTCAGCACTCGAGCGAGACATCAGCTCTGACAGTCATCTGTGAATGAGACAGCATCATTTACAAAAATACCAGAAGAGCAGGAATTGGAGGAGGCATTCCTGAGAAAAGATTCAATAGAAGGATGCTTAGAATATTCTGGAAGACGTAACCTGGCTGTAATCTGAGAGACTAAATTCTATTTCTTGTTGTATTAGTGAGTCTTGTATTTAGTGGAACAGCATATGACAAAAATCCTGTTTTATGCCAGCATAGTCAGTCGTTTGAAGGGATTTATTCGGTTTGTTAATAGTTTAGTTCAGTTGTTCACCACTCAAGTTGGATACGTAAATTACTTTTTGTTGATTTTAAAGTGTCAGGTATTTATTTTTGTTTTTAAGACTAGAGCAGATGACACCACTTTTCACACTAATTTTATGTAGATTATGGGGCAATGCACTCCTCTTTTGGTGTTTTGGTTTGAGATCTCAGAGAGGGGGAGGGAGTTCAGCATTCGCTGTAACAGTATTGACGTGCCATCCTGCTGAATGCAAAGGAGTCATTATTAATCCCAGCCACTCACTCTGGTTGTGGGTGAATCGCTTTAATTTGAATACTGACTCAGAAACTGCACAGACAACCAAGTGTTGAACCATGATTTACACTTTATTGTCGGTAGCAACCAAAATATAAAAACCGTCAAGTACGCAAATTCACCCTTACCACTCTTTCTCCCCCCGCAAAATCTTGGTTATCACCCAAGTGATGGCGGAATTTAACATTGTTTCTACCAACAGTGCTCATCTTTGGAAGTTTACAGGGGTTTGATGCAGTGTTGTTCCTCCAAGCACTGCAGCTGAAACGTGCTGGAGTTGAATTCTGGTGGAGTTCCATCACTTTCAGATTTGTGGTGTAACGTTTCTTTAGATTCTAACCACCATCTCTCCACACTTCTGGAGACCTCAGGTCTGTAGCTTACCTTCTTATCCTTGAGGGTTTTCCACCTGTTTGAAACAGCCTGTCCTGCAATTAACCCCTTTACGCCAAGGTAAAAACAATGACTGCCGATGCTGGAAACCAGAGTCAAGATTAGAGTGGTGCTGGAAAAGCACAGCAGTTCAGACAGCAGGAGCAGAATCCTGTATTCCTGATGAAGGGCTTTTGCCCGAAATGTCGATTTTCCTGCTCCTTAGATGCCCTTCACGCCAAGGCCTTCCTTCTCCAAGCAGAATTAATTGTCCTTTTATCACACAGTTATTAAACACCATTATTTCATCTGTCCAAAGAAACAGCTCATTGTTTTGCCTCCTCCTTCCCAACGATAGTTAATGTATGTTATTTGTTAACTGTCTTGTAGCAGTTTCTCATTGGCCCTTTTGTTTTTTAGTCCAGAAGGAGTTATTGCTGACTCATTAAGTTATCAAAGTTCTGGAGTTTACAGGACCACACCACATTTCTCTCTGCCTCCTCCAGGAATAATGATTGCTCCTGAGATACTCGCAGTTCCTGACATCCCTTGGTATCCCCAAATACAATCCACATGTCAGGAAATCACTGGTGCTACCCTGACACCAGACAGTCACTGTTGGAACAGAAGGATTATGGGAAGAAAATTCAGAAATCCGAAATGCAAAGAGACTTGGGAGTTCAAGATCAGGATTTTCTCAAAGTAAACTTGCAGGTTGAGTCAGTAGTTAGGAAGGCAAATGCAATGATGGCATTTATTTTGACAGCACTTGAATACAAAAGCAGGGATGTACTTCTGAGACTCTAAAAGGCTCTGGTCAGGCCACATTTGGAGCATTGTGCAGTTTTGGGCCTCCTATTTAGCAAGGATGTTTTGGCCCAGGAGGGTGTTCAGAGGAGGTTCACGAGAATGGTCCCTGGAATGAAACATTTAACATATGAGGGACTTTTGAGGACTCTGGGACTATATGGAGTTTAGAAGGATGAGGGGGGGTTGCAATTGAAACCTACAGGATATTGAACGGCCTGGACAGAATGGATGTTGCGAAGATGTTTCCATTGTTAGGACAAACTAGGACCCGAGGGTACAGCCTTAGAAGAAAAGGAAGACCCTCTAGTTGGGAGATAAGGAGAAACTTCTTCAGCCAGAGAGTGGTGTATCTATGGAATTCACAGCAACAGAAGGCTGTGGAGGCCAGGTCATTAAGCATATTTAAGATGGAGACAGAAATGTTCTTGAGTATCAAGGGTTCCAGGACGAATGGGCTAGGGAAAGTTAACAGCCACGATTGAATGGTGGAGTAGATTCAATGGGGCGAATGGCCTAATTTCAGCTCCTATGGTCTTATGATATGCTAATGTGTGGAGGGGTGATGAATGGGCAAAGAGATGAAGAGGAGAGTAGAATTAAGGGGAAGCTGGATACAGACACAAGGGAGAAAGAAATACAAGAACTGTACAATAAACGACAGAACTCTTAGGAGCACTAGCATGCAGAGGGATCTGGGCGTATAGATCCCTGAAAGTGGAAACAGAGGTGGGTATGATGGTCAAGAAGGCACACAGCACGCTTGCCTTTCCTGGGTGTAAGAGTTGGCAAGTTACGTTACAGCTATTTATTTCAACCACATTAGGGATATTGTATGCAGTTCTGGTCACCACACTATCAGAAGGATATGGATGCTCTGGGAGAGGGTGCTTTAGTCAAGGGCTAATGTTGCGTAATAGGAGTAGGTGAATAAGTCTGTGTCGGTTACTCTTCAGAGGGTCAGTGTGCACATGTTGCGCCGAATGGTCTTTTCCACACTAGGGATTCTATGTTACTCAGAGATTTATTTTATTTTCCAGGGTGAAAAGATCAACTACAAAAGGGCACAGGTTCAAGGCAAGAGGAGGGCAGTCTACAGGAGAAGTGGAGGGGAAGGTTTTTCAGACAGAGGGGTAATGGGTGGTGGAAGCAGGCACCTTAGCAACGTTTAAGGTGTATCTTGATAGACACATGAACGCGAGATGAACAGAAGGATAGAAACCGCACGTGGGCAATAAATAGCAGGTCCAAGTGAGAATTAAGAATTGGCACAGGCTTGACAGGGGTGCCTAAACCAAATAAGAAGGGCTTGTGACTGTGCTGTATTGTACTGATACAGGTTTCCCCACTATCCAAAAGTGGAGTGTTCCTATGAAACCTTTCATAAGGCAAAATAGCATAAGGCGAAGCAGTGAACATTAATTCATTTATATCGTATATACTCAAGTAATAGTCAATTTTTTGACGACTTTTTAAGGTTAAATTTAGGGGGTCGACTGTTACTTGGATACTACTTGAGGGGCTGAAATTCATGCCTGTCAAGATTCATACCGTATCATAAGGAGAAGCTCAACTGACGAATAAAGCAAAAAAAAATCAATTATGGTAATTCTGAAAACTGAGTGGAACATACAGAGAACGGACTGGAAGACGGGAACAGAGCCGAAAAACCGACAGACTGCAAAGCTGGAGTGGAACATGACGGCCATCACACTGTCTCACAAACATTGGTCTGTTGTCTATGAAGAACTAGGGTCGACTTTTACACGATCAGACTACTTTTCACAGCACTTGCAAGAAAAAAAATCAAACACGTCCAATTCGCCATGCATGGAGCACAGGAAATATACAAAAGGATTTTAAAAAAAAAAATTTCCATCATTCAGACACAACTATACATATGCACATGTCCATTTAAATACTGGGTAGGTTGATTCTTTGGAAGATGACAATTGCAAAGAAATGAAGCTCTTCAACAAAATGCTGGATTTCGCAGAAAGATTAATTAGTATGCCCACTCTCCTCCCCCCCTCCCCACAGCCAAATCATCACTGGACAAGACAAAACCCCAGGATCTAAATAACATACCTACACACACACAATCCTACCCATTTTACGTGCGATTACCTCAAATCACAATAATAAAACATAACCATAGAGGTTTACACAGGCTCTCGTACACAATATTGCCTGTGACCTTGTACAGCGCTCTGTGAAGTGCTGCAAATCCCATGATGATAGTATTTTATATCCAAATGTGTTAAATAACATTGTATATCTTATAAAAAGAAGTATATGTACACACGTTATACACAATTGAATATCGGAACAGTTCAGTCAGATGGTACAGCCTGCCCTCCTACATGGATTACAGAAGGTGTATGGAGAATTAGATGGTGATTCTAATATAAATTATGTTTGTTTTAGGAATGGCAGTGATTGTGGCTCCAGGTTAATGGTGATCCACCTTATCCCCCGGGTTCTCCCTCAGCCCAGCCCGGTACCTGGTAGAGTGAAGCCGCGGGTAGCTCCAGGGACACGGTCCAGCACAGCACCGAGTGCAGCCTCTCCTCCAGCTTGTGATCCGCGCCGGACTTTACCCCCCGCCGCCGCCGCCGCCGCCGCCGCCGCTCCTCCACCTCCCGCCGCGGGCGCCGGCTCTCTCTCCTCCACCGCCGACATTTTTAATTTGTTTTCTCGTTCACCCGGTAACCGTCACCTCCCCCTTCCCGGGCCCCGGAAATTATACAAAAATAAACAATAAACACCACCGGGGACTGTCTCCTTTTCTTCACAACTTTTGTTTGAAAAGTTCCGGCTTTAATTTGAAATGTATTTTAAAGGTATTTTCTGAGGTAAACGATGCCTGTCTGCCCCCTCCCTCCGTCAGAAACCGCCCGCTGAGTCGATGAGAAAACCGCAGCCTCGCGCCGCCATCTTTGTTTTTCTTCTTCTTTCCGTCTCCTCCTTCTGTGACGCGCGTCATCCGCGCTTCCTCCAATCAGAGCGCACCTTACTCCACCTGACCAATGGTGGTCGGCGCTAGTTGTTACGGACAGATCTTGTGTCCAATTGGCAGTTTGGGGTAAAAATGGCGGGAGCCACAATTTCTTTTCCCTGGGGTTGCACATCTCATTCCCTTTGCTTTTCTCTTCCGAGGGGGGAGGGGAAATCCCAAACTGGAGGGCACAGGTTTAGGGTGAGAGGGGAAAAATTTAAAAGGGTCCCAAGGGGCAACATTTTCACGTATAGGGTGGTGTGTGAACTGAATGAGCTGCCAGAGAAAATGGTGGAAGCTGGTACAAATGCAACATTTAAAAGACATCTGGATAGGTATATGAATAGGAAGATTTAGAGAGATATAGACAAAGTGCTGGCAAATGGGACTAGATTAATTTAGGCTATCTAGTCAACACATACTGAAGGGTTGTTTTTGTGCTATACAACTCAATGGCTCTGTTAGAAACAAAGCCCACTCACTTCAATAATTTCAGTCCGAGACAAGATCTGAATCAGTAGTGCCATTTATTTTACACTTGCAAGTGGGTGTAATGTCCAGTGCCTATAAGGTAGAGGACATACACACACCAAATTCAATTCATACACAACATTTATATGATTTGATGTCTGTTGTTTTACATCGCTCCCTCCCCTGTTTACATCGTCCACTTCCCTAAGACCGGCCCCCGTTACCCCTGTTTATCTCTTGCCTTATCCGGCCTTGTCTGTGACAAAATGCTTATTTCTGGCCTCACAAGGCCGTTTGACCTCATCCTGCTGTAGGTCATTGTTAGGCATATTCTTTCTTCATCATTATCTACCCCCTTCATCTGTGCCTTTCCCGAGGCCGTTCTGATCCCTATGACCCTTTTAATTGGGGTTTGTTCCTGTGTTTTTGTAAAAGTGGGAAGCACATGTTTATATCTACTGTTTGTACAGGCATATCTAGCTTAACTTCATCCCCTCACAACATCTTATCTATTTGTCCGTAATGTCTACCTTCTGACATACAGTTTTAGCTAATACAAAAACAAATATATATTTCCTCCACATCATTTCCATTCTTGTTGACTCAGCTCTTGGCTAAAACAATTACACACTGGTGTGAGTTCATTTTACTTTGTAAGATGGAATTGCAGAATTGCAGAAGTAACATTAATTTACCTATATCCCACAATTTCCCCCTTTTCTTTAATTACCATTTGTTATCTTCTGCATTTTTCTTTTAGGGGCACCTGTTTCATCAAGGCTGTTTCAATCAGTCTTTGGGTGAGCCCTCGTATACAGGGTATGATCATTTTTATTAATTGTTACCCACCAAAAGAGAGCTGACACAAAGCCTGCTGCAATCTGGTTACGAGCCTGGAATTCATCAGGTACCCCTAGGGACTCCTACCGAATCGAGATAAATCCTGTCATCGAAAGAAGTGTCTAACTGTAATCTCTTACCCCTTCCCTTTTTCCCTCCTATCTTTTCCTTCTCAAATGCCAGGGTAAATGGAATTGCCAATTGTACAATTGCACATATCCCTCTCCAATCCGGAGGCAGGGTGGGTCTCTATATTTTGCCTCCACACTCCCACCACAGATCCGCTCGGGGAACCTTCAGTGCTGAGTAGTTCCCTCCCTTCTCCATTTCGGTTACATTCTTAATTTCTGTACATAATTTCAGCTCCCCCCAAATCTTTCGACTGACTTGTACCCCGTCTACACACACGATGTGTGAT
Organism: Chiloscyllium punctatum; assembly: GCF_047496795.1. Classification (NCBI taxonomy): domain Eukaryota; kingdom Metazoa; phylum Chordata; class Chondrichthyes; order Orectolobiformes; family Hemiscylliidae; genus Chiloscyllium; species Chiloscyllium punctatum. The sequence continues at coordinate 73,143,019 of NC_092774.1, forward strand.
TTCCAACTGCGGCAGAAAACAGGGGGGGATCTTTTACATCTTTCTTCTCCAAGGGAGGGAACATCAGTGATAGGGAGGTACAATTCCTATCATTCCATGCAGTCTCATCCTGGTACAGGGCTATCATACATTTCATGCCCTTCCTGTCTCGCTTCCACCCGAGCGGAAAGGGAACCACCTGGGCCACTGGCCGACCGGAGGCACATGCATAGCAATTGCTCTTGTTCAGACTTTTTACAATATACTTTACCCATTCAACCCAGGCATTTGCATCCCCGTACCCAGTTTCTATTTCAATGGTCTGTTTCAAGTCCTTTACCTCTATAAATTTTACTACTTTAGGATCAGCGGGAGGGGTGAAAGATTGTATCTTATTACCCAGTAGTTCTACCCGTTTTCCCTGTCCTACACTAATTCAAAAACAATAGCCCAAGAAATCCTTCCCATTTGCTTTCATTTCTATCCCAAACATTTCATTTCATTGTATCTCATAGGTGCCCCCCCCCACCAGGATTGTTTCGTGCCATGTGGTTTTCCTTATCGTTAGGTATATTGGGTTACACTTTTTATCAGGACAATCACGAGCTGGTCGGAAGGGGGCCCGGTGTACTGTGACGAGACCATTATACTAAGTACCATCCCCAAGGTCATCCCCATAGGACTTAAGATGTATCTCAGAGCTGCGGTACTGTCTCTGATTATCTACATCCCCACAATTTACTACGCTGCATACATCAGCGTCTATTAGTTGTGGATTATCAGACTTGGGGACCGTTAATAATACATATGAAAATGATATTTGACAAAATCCCAATACTAAAAGGGCTAGCATCATATCTCTAGCAGCATTCCCAGTATTCTAACCATCATGCTGAATATACAATCTTACAGAAATAATCCCGCGCTCGCGTCGCCACTGTATAATCAGTTACTCAAAGTCTCTTTAGTCTGAGTTTCAGCGAATCTTGCGTTGATTCGGCTGTCCAGACTTCTTCCTCAACTGGAGGGTCCACTGGCCCTTTGATCCGAGTGTAGTGAGTCCAGCCTTTCTCTGCTGTCCTTATCGCTGTTTCAGGGGTCAAAAGAGCCTGGTACGGCCCTTCCCAGTCCGACTGCAATTTAGTCTCTGTCCATGATTTTACTAAGATTCAATCGCCCGGCCGGATGGGATGAATGGTGCATTCAAGGGCTGGAGTCTGTGCCAATAAACTCTGTTTCCTGAGGAAAAACAAAGAGGAGGACAAGCCCAGTATGTACTTCTTTAAAAACAAATCTTTAGTTTCGGGACTTGGCAATTCTCCATTCGTTCCCAAGTAAGGTAATCCAAATAAGATTTCATAGGGGAATAGTTCCAAATCTTTCCTTGGGGCTGTTCGTACTCGCAAGAGAGCTATAGGTAAACATTTGGTCCAAGGGAGTCTGGTTTCTATTATCAATTTAGAGAGCTGTCGTTTGAGTGTTTGGTTCATTCTCTCAACCCTTCCCGATGATGGTGGGTGCCATGGAGTATGGAACTCCCAGGAAATTCCCAACCCTTTCATTACCCCCCCTCGTAACACTTTAGAGGTAAAGTGAGTTCCTTGGTCGGAATCAATATGGTTCACGAGCCCATATCGGGGAATTATGTGCTCCAATATTGTTTTAGACACTCCACTCGCAGTGGCGGTAGCTAGGGGGTATGCCTCAACCCAACCAGATAGATGATCTACTATGACTAGCTTATGTTTTAGTCTCCCTACCCTGGGGAGTTCAGTATAATCTACTTGTATACTCTGGAAAGGTCTCAGTTCTGGGTCTCTTCCTCCCGGGGTCTGTTTTCTCAAGACTTTCTTATTTACCTTTCTGCATATGATACATCCCTCACATATTTGTTTAGCAATTGTATATATTCCTTTACATCCATATTCCCTAAGCACCAAATCACACATTGCTTGTCCTCCCCAATGGCTGCCTTGGTGTAGGACAGCCATAATCTCTCGCATCATCATTTTGTTCAACATTTCTCTTCCATCAGGTAACCTCCAATGCCCGTCTGCTGTTTTTACAGCCCCTAAATCTCTCAATTCATTTTCTTCGCTTTCAGTAAATATAGGAGCTTCCCGAGGACCTGGGACAGTAGGTATTAGGGAATGAATCACCACTTCTTGTGGGTTCAGGGCTGCTTCCTTAGCCACTTCATTGGCTAATCTATTTCCCCTAACCTCTGGTTCATTTCCTTTCTGATGACCATTTACATGCACTACTGCTATTTCTCGGGGAAGTAATAGGGACTCCAAGACCCGTTTAATCAATTCTTCATGTACTAATTCCTTCCCCCACCTCTGGGTCAATACTCCCAAAACCGCTCCCTTATCCACGGAAGCAAAGAGGTGGAAAGGTTTATCTAGGAAAGGTAAGGCTAACACGGGGCATGGATCAGATCTCTTTTGCCTCATCATCCCAACTTAGACATTTTGGTTCCCCCTCTAATATTTTGAGATATAATTTCTTAATCTTCTGTGCATAGGAATCAATCCACAATCTGCAATAACCCGTGAGACCCAAAAATTTGTGTAACTCCCGTTTAGTGCTGGGCAGCGGCATTCCCACTATTCCCTCTATCCGTTCCGGGCTTATCTTTCGCTTTCCCTCACTAACTAAATGTCCCAAGTATTTCACTTCTCGCGCCACATATTGTAGTTTGTTTTTAGATACTCGCAGTCCCTGCTGACCCAGGAAATTCAATAATTTGTTAGTGGCTTCTACTACTCTTTCTCTTTTTTTTCCTGTTACTAAGAGGTCGTCTACATACTGCAACAGGGTAGTCCCCTTGGGGCTGCTAAATTTCTCCAATATTTGTTCTAACATCTGTCCAAATAAAATTCAGGGATTCCGTAAACCCCTGGGGAAGCACAGTACACCGGTATTGCTGTTTCTGTCTTGTCTTAGGGTCTTCCCACTCAAAGGCAAACAAATTCCTACCTTCCTCTGCCAAGGGACAAGCCCAAAAGGCATCCTTTAAATCTATCACACTAAACCATTTGTGGTCATGAGGGATCTCACTTAATAACGTAGAGGGGTTTGGCACCACTGGGTGCATGATCTGTACTATTCAATTTAATGTTCTCAAATCCTGCACCAATCGATCAGTTCCATCGGATTTCCGCACTGGTAGTATTGGGGTATTATAAGGAGATATACATGGCTCCAACAGTCCATCTCTAATCAATCCTTCAATTACTGGCTGCAGTCCTCGTTTACCTTCTATGGAAATGGGATATTGTCGCTCACAGAAAACGTCCCCTTTCCTTCTTTTAAAAATTTACTTCAAGGGGAGGGATCTGTAGTTTTCCACAATTCCCTTCTCTAGCCCATACAATAGGGTCTATCTCTCTCTCCACATCCTCTGTCAACATTGCCTTTTGTACAACTAATTCTTTTTCCTGAATTCCAATCTCCAGTCCTAAGAGGATAATTAAATCTTTCCCTAATAAGTTACTTCCTATATCAGGGATATACAACAGTTCCCCTGTGACCCTATCCTTAGGACCTTCTATCATCATAGGTTCAAATACTGGAACAGTAAATCCTTCCTCTTTTACCCCTAAAACAGTAATTGACCGTGTTGACATTCCTACTTTCTTTGGTTTAAAATTCAGCGATGACCGTGCTGCCCCCGTATCTACTAGGAAGACTACCTCTTCCCTACAGAGTCCCACCTTCAGGTTTATCAAGGGTTCCTGGTGGGTCCCCGGGGGCAAGAACCCCTGACACCCCTATTCTTCATCAAAATTCATAAGCGGAATTGCCCTCTCTTCCCTTTTCAGAGCAGGACATGCCTGCTTAAAGTGCCCTATCTTTCCACAATAATAGCATCCTGCCTGTGGAGACCTCCAGCTCTGCCCCTGTCGCTCGAACCCTCTATCAAACGCTCCCCCTTGTCCTCTCTGTCCGACATGCTGCCACCCACCGCTCCGGTTGCTCACTATTGGTTCCACTCTTTTCTTAACTACCTCATCAACCGCAGCTACCATCATTTTCACCTTCTGCTTCTGTCTCTCATCCTCTCTCTTTACAAACACTTTCTGTGCCTCTCTTAACAATTCATCTAACGGCTTTTCACTCCACCCATCTATTTGCTGTATCTTTCTCTGTATGTCTGGCCATTCCTTTGTCACAAAAATGTACTTTCAAAAGACCCTGTGCCACTGGGTTCTCAGGGTTCATTCCAGAATATTTCCACATTGAGTCTCTTAATCTCTGCCAAAAAAAAAGCTGAAGGAGTCTCATCTTTCTCCTGTCTAACTTCAAAGACTTTAGTCAAATTCTGTGACTTCGGAACTGCCTCTCTTATACCTTTTAGAATCAGGTCTTTCAATTCCCTCATTTCTTCTCTATGCTCCGGATTTTGATTTTCCCACTGGGGGTCTCTGAGGGGAAACTTCACCTCTCCCTGTCCAGCATCCCCATCTCCAATGGGGTGTTCCCTGTCCCATATTTTAATGGCTGCTCCCCATATAAGTCCCCTTTCTTCCCCAGTAAATAGTATGTTCAAAATAGACATTAACTCAGCCCACGTACACAGACCGGGCCCCAAAAATTGATCAGTTTGTTCAGACAACCCTACCGGATCCTCAACCAGGACCTTCATTTCTTTTTTAAATTTTCTGACCTCCCCACTGCTGAGGGGGACACTTACAAACCCAATCTCTTTGTCCCCTATTGGTACCTCCCGAAGGGGATAAGTCATTACGTTCTTCCCCTTTTTCTTTTTTTTAAAAGAAATATTGCAATATTTCTAGCTCCCCATAACTTCAAACACCAATTCATCAATTCATGCTTGACTAACTTTAAAGCCTGTTCCAAACATGTAAATATATTTATATATTTACATTCATTTATTCAGTATTTAATATTCAAAATGTAAAATGCATACAGTTCTCAATTTTGAAATCCACTGTAATCACCCAGTTTTAGTCCCTTAATTTAAATCCAAAATTAGTTTTCTTAAGTAGTGCTGACCAATCAATGCTCAATTACAATACTATAGGTCTTGAAATAATCAGAGCTGCCTTAAAATTATTTGTCTATTCAAGTTAAAAAAAAACTTCTAATGCATGAACAATGGCCGAAACCAAGGTCACAGATATTAACCATAGGATCTTGTTTTTACTACAATCTAATGTTGAACTGAAACTTCAACTGTCCTCTATAAATCGCTTTTATGTAAAGATAAAAGAGATTAGTTAGAAACTGATAGTAAGGCAGTCATGACCTGTCAGAAGAACAGGAGTTATCATTTTTTTTCATAATCTCTATAGAATCCTTAACCTTAAAAGAAATCATGTTAAGTTTCCATCGTAAAAATCAGATTCAAAACAGTCCCGGAACTCAAGCTCCAGGGAATAAAACGCAAACATTCAATCACCAACAAACAAATGTGCATTCAAACCAAATCACAAAGGGTTAAACTTTCTACCAGCTGTACAGCTCTCTTCATTCTCGCTCTCTCTCTCTCTCACTCATTGACAAATAAATTCAGATATTTACAAACCCAGTCTTTGTCCGACCTGAATTTTGGCCAGAAGAGGCGGGACGAAGAATGGATTCCTTAGTCCATATGAAGCAACAATATTTAATCATCTTTTTCCCCTGTACAAGTATTATTTTGCCAATTCCACAACATCCTCCCCAAAGGACTTTCTGGAGGTATGTTGTAAGGGACCCCGCCTCCAATTCCATTGCTTTTTCCTTCTTTTGTTCTCCCGGAGGCTTTTTCCTTACCCACGGCACAACCCATATTGAGTTCCTTCGTTAGTCCCTTATTAACTACTAAAACTCAATCCTGGCCACGAAGGCAATACTTAAAAGTCAGGTTTCTTACCTTGGTCTGTGCACAGAGTTGCCTGGCCCCTTTGTGCCGTATTGACTATCGAGCTCCTATCACTGTCTGATTCAGATGTCGCTCTGGTGGGATTCGTACCAGTCGCCCAAGGGAGCGGACCAAACCAGGACACGAGACCGCTCCTCAATGGGGAACAGGACGCGTCTTCCCAGTGTCCAAGGCCAGTCACTCCCCCCGGTGATGGAAGAAAATCCCGGACGAGCCCCCAATTGTGAGAAACAAAGCCCACTCACTTCAATAATTTCAGTCCGAGACACGATCTGAATCAGTAGTGCCATTTATTTTACACTTGCAAGTAGGTGTGATGTCCACTATCTACAAGGCAAGGGACATACACACCAAATTCAATTCATACACAACATTTATATGATTTGATGTCTATTGTTTTACACTGCTCCCTCCCCTGCTTTCATCGTCCACTTCCCTAAGACTGGCCCCCATTACCCCTGTTTATCTCTTGCCTTATCCGGCCTTGTCTGTGACAAAATGCTTATTCCTGGCCTCACAAGGCTGTTTGACCTCATCCTGCTGTAGGTCATTGTTGGGCATATTCTTTCTTCATCATTATCTACCCCCTTCATCTGTGCCTTACCCGAGGCCGTTCTGATCCCTATGACCCTTTTAATTGGGGTTTGTTCCTGTGTTTTTGTAAAAGTGGGAAGCACATGTTTATATCTACTGTTTGTACAGGCGTATCTAGCTTAACTTCATCCCCTCACAACATCTTATCTATTTGCCCATAATGTCTACCTTCTGACATACAGTTTTAGCTAATACAAAAACAATTATATATTTCCTCCACATCGTTTCCATTCTTGTTGACTCAGCTCTTGGCTAAAACAATTATACACTGGTGTGAGTTCATTTTACTTTGTAAGATGGAATTGCAGAATTGCAGAAGTAACATTAATTTACCTATATCCCACACCTCCCACACTCTCCTCCTCCCTCCACTCTCCTCCTCCCCCCACTCTCTTCCTCCCCTCACGCTCCTCCTCCCCCCACGCTCCTCCTCCCCCCCACTCTCCTCCTCCCCCCCACTCTGAAAAATGGCATCTTGTGTTATAAAATCTTATTTATCTCGAAGGTGCCTTGCAGCAAGTTGTGGGATTTACATATTCGTGATACCTGCAACACATTCTAAAAGATGAAAGATTACACAATCCAGGTTTGTTCAATAGATCATTTCAGTGGCACGACACTGTGATGATTTTTCATAAATTCTGTGCGTTATGTTCTTATCCTCCACAACCACATGATGAAGGAGCAGCGCTCCAAATGCTACTCTTTTCAAATAAACCTGTTGGACGATAACCTGGAGTTGTGTGATTTTTAACTTTGTGCAGGTTAAGGTGGATTGGCGATGCTCAATTACCCATAGTGGCACGGTTGTGTAGGTTCGGGTGGATTAGTCAGGGGGTGAATGTAGAGGAATGGGTGTGGGTGGGTTACCCTTTGGAGGGTCGGTGTAGACTCGTTGGGCCGAATTGCCTGTTTCCACACGATGGGGATTTGTTGAAGGGAAGGGATTTTCCCAACTGTGCAGGGCAGCGCCGGTCGTCTGGAGCGGGCGTAATGCGGATCAGTCTGACACCGACCATAGCAGGCGCAGTGAGTACCAACTGGATGCCGTCCATCCGGAGCAGGCGCAGTGAGGGCCAGCCGGGTGCCGTCCGTCTGGAGCAGGCGCAGTGAGGGCCAGCCGATACCGCCCATCCGGAGCAGGCGCAGTGAGGGCCAGCCGGGTGCCGTCCGTCCGCAGCAGGCGCAGCGAGGGCCAGCCGGATGCCGTCCCTCCGGAGCAGGCATAATGCAGGTCAGTGGGACGCCGGCGTCTGGAGCAGGCGCAGTGCGGGGGCTGGGTGTTGGCCTAGGTCCGCCCTTGTGAATCATTATTGATGTCACAACGCGGAAGTGGCCCTGTCAGTTTCAGAGTGAAACTCTTTCCGTCTGGGCAACTCTTCATCCTGGGAGCGAGAGAGAGAAGGGAGGGACACTTATTCACTTTAGCAACTGGAGTGAATCCAGGGAGGGAGCAAACTCAGCTATGAATCTTCATTACCTGGGTGAGTGAAGATGGAAGTATAGGATGGAGTTGTTTTCCCTAGCGCGGCAGAGTCTGAGGGGTGACCTTATCGACTTGTATAAAATCATCAGTAGTATGGATCGGGTAAATAGACAAGGTCTTTTACCTGGGATAGGGGAGTCCAGGACAAGATAGTAACAAGATTTAGGGTGAGGGTGAGGGTGGGTGGGGTGGGCATTTAAAAGCATCCGAAGGGGCAAATTTATCACGCAGAGCCTGGTGCATGTTTGGAATGAGCTGCCAGAGGAAGTGATGGAGGTTGGTACAATTACAGCATGTAAAAGATATCTGGATGGGTGTATGAATAGAAACGGTTCAGAAGCATATGGGCCAAGTGCTGGCAAATGCAAATAGATTAATTTAGGGTATCTGGAAGACTTTGGCTGAAGGGTCTGTTTCTGTGCTGTATATCTCTATGACTCTGTCTTTCCACTAATGTTTGTCACATCTGTATGTTCAGTTTCTCTCTGGTGTCAGTGTTAATGCCTTGATGTCTCATTTTGTTCCCCTCTTCCTAGGGGCATTAACCATTTTGTGTCTGGTTGTTCCTCAAGAAGCTGCATGGCAGGTTCACCCTGAATTAACATTTTTGTTTGCTTCCCAAAATCAGACCTGCTCGCTCTCAGCAGCATCCCAATGTCGTGGAAGATATTAACTTTCAGGTGGAGTCATCCAAACTTCAAAGAGATGTCAGTCTTGATATTTTTGCTTTTCTGCCCCTGTAAGATCCTGAATCAATACCTTCAGGAGAATTAGTTAGAATGGAGTGAGAACAGAGAGAGAGAGTGGGATGGTGCTTTCAATTTTGTGGAATATTCTGCAGAAAGTAGAATTGCTTGTTCTGAGTTTCTATTCTGGACAGACAGTGATGACATTTGTAATCTCTTTTTACAGAGTATTTGAAGATGGAAGTTTCAAATCAACAGATGAAGGGCTTATGCCCAAAACATCAACTCTCCTACTCCTCAGATGCTGCCTGAACTGATGTGCTTTTCCAGCACACTTCTCGACTCACTGTACAGCATCTGCAATCCTCACTTTGACATCAATAGCTGACAGTCACTCAATCCATCAGGACCTCAGCAATTTTCAACTTAGATTCTGTGAGAAGGAGCAAAGCTTTTTGGTTCCTGTTTCAATACATTTTCAGCATCAGTGGGATTGGATGAGAGACCCTACTGTTGAACTGCACTGAGTGTGGAGCCTGGAAGAGTGATACGGCCTGGAACGAGGAATTCACAGTGGGGAGAGGCTATACACGTATTTGTGAGCAGCTGAAGCTTTGGCCATGGAGAATGCCGAGGAATCTCACCCTGTAGAGAAACCGTGGAAGTGTGGTGACTGTGGAAAAGGCTTCCGTGTCCCGTCTGCCCTGGAGATTCATCAGCGCAGTCACACCAGGGAGAGGCCATTCTCCTGCGCTGAGTGCAGCAAGGGTTTTACTCAGGCTTCTACCCTGCTGAGGCACCAGCAGGTCCACACGGGGGAGAGGCCATTCTCCTGCCCTGAGTGCAGGAAGGGCTTTACCCAGGCAGCCTCCGTGCTGAGGCACCAGCGGCGCCACACGGGGGAGAGGCCCTTCAGGTGTCCCGAGTGTGGGAAGGGCTTTACCCGGGTCTCCATCCTGCTGACCCACCAGCGGGTCCACACAGGAGAGAGGCCATTCCCCTGCCCCGAATGCGGGAAGGCCTTCAGCAATTCCTCCCATCTTCTGACCCACCGGCGTGTCCACACGCGGGAGAGGCCCTTCAGCTGTCCCGAGTGTGGGAAGGGATTCAGTCAAGTGGGCACCTTGCGGAAGCACCAGCTGCTCCACACTGGGGAGAGGCCCTTCAGCTGCCCCGAGTGCTGGAAAGCTTTCAGCGATTCCTCTGCCCTGCTGAGGCATCAGCTGGTCCACACGGGGGAGTGGCCTTTCAGGTGCCCCGAGTGCGGGAAGGGCTTTAGCGATTCCTCCAATCTCCAGACCCACCGGCGGATCCACACAGGGGAGAGGCCCTTCAGGTGTCCTGAGTGTGGGAAGGCCTTCAGCGATTCCTCTAATCTCCAGACCCACCGGCGAGTCCACACGGGGGAGAGGCCCTTCAGTTGCCTTGAGTGCGGGAAGGCCTTCACCTGCTCCTCCCTCCTGCGGAGACACCAGCGAGTTCATTTGCCATCGCAGGAGGTTGAAGGAATGACGGCCTAGTGCCATTATCAACTGGACTAACAACCCAGTTGCGGCGAATCCTGCTGCGGAAGAAGACGGAAATGGAATTCGGTCAGAAACCTGGAGTTCAGTATTTAACGATGAAACCACTTTTGGGGGCGAAGAAAACCCCCATCTGACTGACTCATGTCCTTTTTAGGGAAGGAAACTGTTGTTTTTTTTTATTTTTGTTTTTTTTTAACCCACCCCCCCCCCCCCCCCACACACACACACACACACACACACACACAACCGCCTAACTGTGGTAGTGCTTATTTTTCCCCAGCACCCATGGTGTGTGTGGGCAGGTGTGAGACACAGTGAAAGACACAAAGTGCACGAATCTTTATTCAATTTCCACCACCAGGAAGATAGGAAAACACCCGAGTGGCCAGTGACAAGCACTGCCCTTCACATCAAAGGGCAATGCTGTGTGATCAAACAGTGAAGGGGAGGGCAGGGACTAAATCAAAATAGAGTTGGAGGGAGAAATAATGCACTCCACTCCCTGCGGCACCCACCTCTCCCTGAACGACTCCAGAGTGTTGGTGGACACCGTGTGCTCCTTCTCCAAGGACACCCGGGCTCTAACGTAACCCCGGAAGAGGGGCAAGCAGTCGGCCCTAACGACCCCCTCCACGGCCCGCTGCCTGGACCTGTTGATGGCCAGTTTGGCCAGGCCCAGGAGCAGACCTACGAGGAGGTCTTCGGACCTGCCCTCCCTCCTCCGTACCGGGTGCCCGAAGATCAGGAGCGTGGGACTGAAGTGCAGCCAAAAGCAGAGGAGAAGGTTTTTAAGAAAATCAAAAAGGGAGTGCAAACGCCCACACCCAATATATACATGGTCCACGGACTCCACAGTGCCACAGAACAAGCAGTTGGGCTGGGAGTCCGTGAACCACCGCAATCTACGGTTGCAGGGGACTACAAGGAAACTGTTGTTAGGGGAAAGGATTCACTCAGTTGTCCCAGCTGCATTGTTTCCCTGATCTGGCCTATGCATGACTGACTCCAGACCTACAGCAGTGTGGTTGTCTACACGGCTCCCCCCACCCATACACAGGGAGAAACTTACTTGGATACAGGGTATGGGTTGAAATTATTGAGTGAAGCAATACTTTCTATGGGTTAAGGCTGTACCAAGGATCCAGTTACAAAGGGACAACTAGATGCTAACCAATAGCAAAGAAAGTGGAGGGAGTGTGTGGGTTTTGACCTTGAGCTGTTTAAAAAAAATCAGTTACTTTTTTCTATGCCATTTTGCTAGGGGGATCTGAAGCTGCAACAAAGTTCAGTCACAATAAAGGTTGCCTGAACTTACCGTTGGGCTCAGACTCACGTTGAAAGCTGTGAGCTCCAAGTAGTTTTTGTTTTAAAGCTGCTCATTTCTTTCAGCTTCCTGCACTAAGTTTCCAATGTCATGTATCAGATGGAGCAATGAATGAGGAGCTTGTATCATTAGAAATTGTAAATTTTTCAGGAGTGCAGGTGCTGCATCATTTCAGGGAGGTGTGGGATGTGTTCGCTAGAAACTGTTTTGAGGAGCCGATCTTGGACTGGGGTGGATAAAGTTAAAAATCACGCAACACCAGGTTATAGTCCAACACATTTATTTGGAATCACGAGCTTTCGGAGTGCTGCTCCTTCATCAGGTAGCTGTGGAGCAGGATCAAAGCACACAGATTTTAAAGCAAAATATCACAGTGTCATGCAACTGATAGGATATATTGAACAAACCTAGATTGCTGTTAAGTCTTTCATCTTTTCGAATGGGTTGCAGGTTTCCTTAATGTATAAATCTCAGAATTTCTTTTAAGTTACAATCTCATGATGACTTAAGGTTTTATAAAAATAAGTGAATTCTCAGCTCAGACAATGCATGGCAGGTGTGAGGTTTGAGTCTGTCTGTATCTCATCTTGAATCAGACTGGTTTCATTTCTAAAGTAGGAATTTATAAAATACTACATGGATTGACTGCCTGCATTAACTGTCTGCAGATTGTGTGCTTTGTTGAGCGAAATTGCATGTATCTGCAAATGTAATTCTACAAATGCAAATTCACCCCATAGATTTTATATATATGTGTGTATGTGTGTGTATGCATGTGACCTCGTGCATCAGAGTGCGCGTACCATGCTTCGTAAAGTGTGGGTGTGTTGGAGTATAAGCCTCAGGAGTTGAGAGTGTTGGGGTGTGTGTTTGAGAGGTATGGATAAAAGCAAGAGCTTGCATTTTGCTAAAACAAAGAAGTACAGGACTTGTACAGTTAATGGGAGAGCCCTGAGTTGTATTGTAGAACAGAGAGATCTGAGGGTGTTGAGGTACATAGTAGTTTGAAAGTTGCATCATTGGTAGACTGGGTGGTTAAGAAGGCATTTAGCACACGTGCCTTCATTGTTCACACCATTGAGTATAGGAGTTGGGACATAATGTTGAGTTTATACAGGATGATGGTGAGGCTACTATTGGAGTACTGAGTACAGTTTGTCCTGATATACGAAGAATACTATTGGAGAGGGTTCGGAAAAGATTTGCCTGGACTGGAGGGTTTGAGTTAAAAGGAGAGGCTGAGACTTCTTTCACTAGAGCAGAGGAGGTTGAGGGGTGACCTTATTGAGATATATAAAATCATGAGAGGTGTAGTAAAGTGATTAGCAAAAATAGCGAGGCGCACATATTGATATGTCGATCTATGGGGGGTGGGGGGAGGGGAGGTGTGTGTGTGTGTGTGGTGGTGGTGGTCATTGTGGCTCTATCTTTTTTTCTCCCATTGGCCTTTGGACAGTTAGAAACTGTCAGTAACTTCATCTCCACAGAGTCTACTACGCGTGCTCCTCAGTGTCAGCAAAAACACCGCACATGCTTGTAGCTGTCCGCAAAAACGGAGCTACATTGTTTTGATGGACCAATGAGGAGTACGGGAGGACCGGTAGGAGATTAGTCTTCTTGTTAAACACAGCCTCTCTATTGTCTGAAGGTGGACCATTAGCTTCTCAAGCGGCTGCTGCTGCTGCTTCTCTCTATGAATGAAGATTGAGATTCACCACAGACTGGAACTTCCTCTGTCCAACATCTGTGAGCACAGCGATCTCTCTTCTCTCCCCCCTCTTCCATTCTCTTTTTTTCAAGCTGTGGTTCAATTTTTGACTTGAAGCAATTAAAAGCAAAGGGAGGGAATCCAGGGAGGGGACAGACTGGAAAAGTTGGTCCAGGTCTGTGTCTCAATTGGCAAACACATGGCAAATGCGTTACCTCAGTGTGAAGTTATCGCCGGTGTTGTGGAAAAAGAAAACGGCACAAAGCATTGCTTAAATGATCATATATTGGGATGTGGAATAAGTCAGGATGGCAGAAGCTGGAGATCAGAGTCAAAAAATGTGGCGCTGGCAGCACAGCAGGAAAGACAGCATCCGAGGAGCAGGAGAGTTGATGTTTCGGGCACAAGCCCTTCATCAGGAATGCTGTGTGGATGGACAAAGAGGTCTCAGCGTTTTTTCACACCAGGAGAAATTGAGGTCTGCAGATGCTGGAGATCAGAGTTGAGAGTGTTGCTGGAAAAGCTGATTTTGGGCTGATTCTCCTGCTTCTCGGATGCTGCCTGACCTGCTGTGCTTTTCCAGCAACATGTTCTTCCATACCAATCAATGCCAGTTGTCAGACAGGTGCAGCAAGCAATGCGCAAGGCAAGCGGTATATTAGCAAGAGGAATTGAGTCCAGAAGTGGGGATGTCTTCCTGCAGTTATGGGGTCACTGAATACATTCAAGGCTGAGTTCATCTGATATTTTAAACAACAATGAATTGGATGGGTATTGGGGAAGACAAGAAAATGGTTGTGAAGACCAGTACAGAGGAGTTAGAGTCAAACAACACAGAAACAGACCCTTATCCGAGGATGGATGTGGTGTCCCTACATTGGACAAATCGGCAGAAAACTAGCCACTAGGATATATGAACATCAACTAGCCACAAAAAGACATCACCCACTATCCCTAGTATCCTTACATATGCATGAGGAAGGACATCACTTCGACTGGCATCCATCCCAGGACAAGCCAAACCAAGACACGCACGAGAATTCCTAGAAGCATCACATTCCAACCAGAATTCTATCAGCAAATACATTGACTTGGATCCCATTTACACCCCCCTGAAAAAGAACAGGAAATGACATCGCCATACGAAATGATGCCACCACAGGAAATGGCATCGCTGACCCAAAGAAACCCAAACATCTAAATAGAAAGTGAGCTACACCACTGGTGCTTCATCTGGAGGCTCACTGCAGATGTTACCTAGTACAGTGAGGAAATTGAACCTTCCAGCTCAGCGAGCAAACCTACATCCAGAACCTCACCCTGAGCTACAAACCTTCTCAAAACTCACCAGTTTCATGGTCCATTCTGGTTTCTGAGATTCTTCATATTGATGGATCCACTCCAATTAAACACTGGGAAGGATGAAGCTACTGCTTTCCAGTTTTTGCATCCATCTTCATTCCTGAGCTACTGCCTCCATCTCCCTCTCCCTTATAACTCTCAGATTCAGCCAGGCTGTTCATAACTTGCTGCATTGGATTCTGAGAGGAGCTTCTGACCTGTGCCAGCTAAATGCCTCCTGTATCCGCCTCTGTCATCTCATTCGAGCCTGTCCCATTCTCAAAGTAGCTTTTGCTGCTGGAATCATCTTTGGTCCCTTCCTTACCTCCAGGCTTGACTACTTCAATGATGCAATCAATAATTTTACACATTTGCCCTTCTGTAAACTTGAAATCATCTAAGACTTTGCTCTTGTTTCATGGCAACAATTCTCATTCCTCTGTGGCTCATGTGTCCACTGACCTGTGCTGGTGCCCATTCAATCAACAACCAAATTTTTTAATTCTTATTTTAGTCTTCAAATCTCTCCAATGGTTTCTCCCACCTTTATCTTTGTAATCTCTGTCTGTTGAGATGAGTGTGCTGCTTCAGTAGAGAGTGTCTTTGAACAGAACTTGCAGGTAATGGTCTCCCATGTAACTGCTGCTCTTGACCTTCTTCACGGTGGTAGTTTGAAAGGAGCTATCTAAAGAGTTTTGACTTTCCAAACATCCTGATATTGCTTCCTTGATAATTGATTCTAACAACTTCCCATTAACAGCTATTGAACTAACTGGTCTGCAATTTCTCACATATTGCCTCTCTCCCTTTTTGAATACAGGTGTTACATTAGTATTTTCCCATTCCAGTGGATTCAAAAGATATCAGAGCAGAAATGAGGCCATTCGGCCCAGCAAGTCTGCTCCTTCATCCAATCATGGCTGAAGTCAACTCCTTTCTAGCGCTTTCTCTTCGTAACCTTGACAATCAAGAATCTACCTATCTCAGTCTTCAATAAACTCAATGAATCTTTCTTAGGTCCAAGGAATTTTTGAATATTGTAACTAACGTATCCACTTCCTTTAGTACATGAGAATGTGGGCCATTAGGCCCAGGGGACCTGTCCACCCTCAATCCTGATAGTGTACCTATCGACGTTGATTGTTTCAGTTCTACCCTTTCTACAGCCTCTGACTTGCCTGTTCCAATAGGGATAGTATTGCTGTCCTCCAATGTGAAAGCAGAGGAAAGTTTTGATTTAGCATCTCTGCTATTTTAGTGTTCCCCATTAACTCAGCGGTATTACCTTCCAACGGACCAACATTTACTTCAGCGATTTTGTTCCCTTCAGCAAACCAATAGAAGCTCTTGCTATTCTTTTTGATATTTTGTGCTGGGTTTATTTCGCAATTTAACTTACCTATTTTTATTGATTTTATTCGTATCCATTTGTTTATGTCTGAAAGTTTCTCAATGCTTCAGCCTTCCAGAGGTCTGGAATAACATTTCTGAAAATTGAAAGAAAATACGTTCAAACTTAAAAGAAACCCACCTTTCAAGTGGCTGAGGGCGGGGAAAACGATCGCCCCGCCCCCATTGTCTTCGAATTCTTGGAGGACTCCTCCAACCGCGCCACTTCGACGGGTGATGACGTCACCAGGAGGGACCCCGCCCCCTGTGACTTGGCGCATGTGCAATGGGACAAAGACCGTGTTACTGAGTGTGGGGGAGGAATGGCGCCGGCGGTTGAAGGAACAAGAACAGGAGCCGCTGGAAAAGCTGAGCAGGTCCGGCAGCTCGTGTCGGGAGGAATGTGAGGACGGGTTTCGGGTCCCGGTGATCCTCCTTCAGAACAGGACCAGGTTTCAGAAACATCCCGGGGAGGTCGCCAGGCCCGAGCGCCAAGACCTGGCTCCTGCCCCCGGGGAGAGGAGACAGTGAGACAGGGTAGGATTGGGAACCGCGGGAGGAGGGAGACTGGGGAGTTTATAAACTCCTAGGGGGAGGACTGAGGCCTCCAATAGAAGCCCCACAGGCCCCAGTGTTTACTTCACCGGCGAAGGCGCTCTCGGGTTGCCCGGGCAACCGGCCGCCATCTTTGTGAGGGTCAGGCGCATGTTGTCTTGGGGCGGGGTTGTTGGATTGTTGTATAATATTGATCTCCTCTGTACTTTGATCTTGAATATTTTTTAAATGTACACTGGCTTCAATTTATGAATTCTAAGTACAGAAGCAAAATATAAACATCTCCTTACATGGATCCCAACATATGCATAGGAGCCAAGACTGTCTCAAGATTTACTGAGGTGCTGAATCAGTAGCTCTTTCCCTTTTGATTAATGAAGGTGGTGCCCAGCAGACTCCTGCTCACAGCCTGTTCTGTCAGCCTTTATGGGAGAGATACGATAGCAAAACCCGTGTAGCCAAGTAATTTGAAGTCTCACTTTGGTGCTTTAATCCCCTCAAATTCAGCATAACGTCAAGGCTGTAGGTGTACCAGACTCCCTAGGACAGCCAGGATGGATAACAAAGAGGAGAGCTGAGGTGTTATCCTCGTCAAGCCTGTAACGTCTGCAAAAAAGACCATCAAGTTAGTTAAATGCAATGTCCCCTTCAGCAATCCCAC
The DNA here is from genome assembly GCF_047496795.1 of Chiloscyllium punctatum. Lineage (NCBI taxonomy): Eukaryota > Metazoa > Chordata > Chondrichthyes > Orectolobiformes > Hemiscylliidae > Chiloscyllium > Chiloscyllium punctatum. The sequence continues at coordinate 73,160,161 of NC_092774.1, forward strand.
GCTGACTCTTCCTAATCCACCTTTCTCCATAAAACTACAAATTTTGACCAGAATAACTATTTCTGCTTTTCCACCAAATTTAAACTGGCTGCCCTGTCATTGCTGAGTATATGTTTACAACCTTTCTTAAACAAGGCTACAATGTTTGCAGTTTTTCAGTCACTTCCTCCAATTCCATGGAGGACCGTTGAATTATGGTGAGTGCTCCCACAATTTCTGTCGTCCCTTTCTTCAAGATCCTTGGATACATTTCATCGAGTCCCAGTGCCTTGTCAACTTCTAAGTGCCAACAGCTTATCGAAGACTACTTTCATATTAATTTTAAACTTATACAGTGACAAAGTCACCTTGTTGGTTTCCCTGTAAAAATTAGTTAGAGCAGAGTGAGAACAGAGGGGGAGAGAGAGTGGGATGGTATTTTCAATTTGTGGAAGAATAATATTCTGCAGAAAGTAGAATTGCTTGTTCTGAATTTCTACCCTGCACTGACAGTGATGAATTTTATTATTTCTTTTTGCAGCGTATTTGAAGATCTGAAGACAGAAGTTTCAAAATGAACAGGTGTAAGCGTTATGCCAGAAACATTGACTCTCCTGCTGCTCGGATGCTGCCTGACCTGCTGTGCTTTTCCAGTGCTGCGTTTTTGGACTCTGACTCTCCAGCGACTGCAGTCCTCACTTTGACATCAATGTCTGACAGTCACCCAATCCATCAGGACCGCAACAATTTTCAACTATGATTCTGTGAGAAGGAAACAAGCTTTTTGGTTTTTGTTTGAGTACTTTTTCAGCATTAGTGGGACTTGATGAGAGACCCTACTGTTGCAGTGCACTGAGCGTGGAGCGTGTAACAGCTATACGGCCTGAAAACAGGAATTCACAGCAGGGAGGGGCTGTACATGTGTTTGCATACAGCTGAAGCTTCAGCAATGGAGAAACCATGGAAGTGTGGTAACTGTGGGAAAAGCTTTCGTGCCCCGTCTGTCCCGGAGACTTATCAGCGCAGCCACACCGGGGAGAGGCCTTTCTCCTGTCCAGTGTGTAGGAAGGCCTTCAGCAAATCCTCCGACCTGCTAAAGCACCACCAGGTCCACAGAGGGGAGAGGCCATTCAGCTGCCCTGAGTTCGGCAAGGCCTTCATGAATTCCACCGCCCTGCTGACCCACAAGTGGGTCCAGACAAGGGAGAGGCCCTTCAGCTGCTCAGAGTGTGGGAAGGCCTTCAGCAATTCCTCCGACCTGCTGAAGCACCAGCGGGTCCACACAGGGGAGAGGCCATTCTCCTGCCCTGACTGCGGGCAGGCCTTCGGTGATTCCTCTGCCCTACTGACCCACCGGCGGGTCCACACAGGAGAAAGGCCCTTCAGCTGTCCTGACTGCGGGAAGGCCTTCAGCAAATCCTCTGACTTGCTGAAGCACCAGCGGGTCCACACGGGGGAGAGGCCGTTCTCCTGCCCAGAGTCTGGGAAGGCCTTCAGCTATTCCTCTGCCCTGCTGGCCCACAGGCGGGTCCACACCGGGGAAAGGCTCTTCAGCTGCCCCGAGTGTGGGAAGGCCTTCAGCAGTTCCTCCTACAGGCTGAACCACCAACGGGTCCACACGGGTGAAAGGCCTTTCAGCTGCTTAGAGTGCGGGAAAGCCTTCAGGAACTCCTCCAACCTGCTGACCCACCGGCGTGTCCACACGGGGGAAGAGACCCTTCAGCTGCCCCGAGTGCGGGAAGGCCTTCAACAGTTCCTCCCACCTGCTGACCCATCAGCGGGTCCACACGGGGGAGAGGCTGTTCCCCTGCACAGTGTGCAGGAAGGCCTTCAGCAATTCCTCCAACCTGCTGAACCACCAGCGGGTCCACACGGGCGAGAAGCCCTTCACCTGCTCTCGGTGCGGGAAGGGTTTCACCCGCTCCTTCAACCCGCGGAGCCACCAGCGAGTTCACATGCCATTGCAGGAGGATTGAAGGAGCAATGGGTTGGAGGGGTTGGTAGTGGTGGTGGTGGTGTTGGGTGGGGAGAGTGTGTGCGCTTTGACCTTGAGTGTTTTAAAAAAAACCCTACTTTTTCTATGCCTTTTTGCTGGGGGGAATCTGAAGCTGTAACAAAGTTAGGTCACAATAAAAGTTACCTGAACTTACCGCTGGGCTCAGACTCTCATTCAAAGCTTTGAGCTCCAAATGGTTTTTGTTTGAAAGCTGCTCATTTCTTCCAGCCTCCTGCACTAAGTTTCCAATGTCATGTATCAGATGGAGCAGTGAATGAGTAGATACTATTGTTAGAAATTGTAAATTTTTCAGGAGTGCAGGTACTGCACCATTTCCTCAGCACTGTGTAAAGTTTCCTGGCAGCAGTAAAGTGTGTGGGCCGTGTTCACGAGAAACGATGTGGAGGAGCCAGTATTGGACAGGGGTGGGTAAAGTTAAAAAGCACCAGGTTATAGTCCAGGTTATTTGGATGCACGAGCTTTCAGAGCACTGCTTCTTCATCGGGTAGCTGTGGAGCAGGATCAGCCTCTGCTCGGCCACTAAAAACAATTGAGCAGTTACACAACACACATTGGAGAGTGCAGGGTGGGACTTGTCTTTTGCTTTGCAGAAGGTGGGAGGCTCTGGATGAGAGCAAACATATGCTGGAAGACTTTGGCTCAGAGTTGGAGCTGGAAGCCAGGCTGCATATGCATCAGGGGGAAAATTAACCATCATTTTATTCCGGGTGATGGTCATTCATCTCCAGACAGAGCCTTCACATTGGGTCAGTGGACAGGATCAGGTGGGTGAGAGTGTGAATCACGCAGGTAAAGGGGATCAGAGAGGGCTGCAAGGGGGGGGGGAAGCTAACTGGCTGGGTGGTGGGAGGAAGAACAAAGTTGGGGGGGGGGGTGGGGAAGGTGGTGGTAAGAGACAGAATAGTGACAGATAGTCTCTGTTCTCTGCAGTTGGCAGGAGGCCAGATGGCATCAGGATTCAGGAACCAACATGCTCAGGGCTGGAGAAGTGGGAAAGGGAGGCTGCAGTGAGTGTGGTCCAACAATGTCAGGAAAAGACAGCCAGTCAGAAGCTACAAAGACAAAGCAGAACCCCAAAGCTATGGGCAGCACAATGACTCTGTGGCTAGTGCTGCTTCCTCTCATTACCAGGGACCTGGGTTTGATTCCAGCCTCTGGGGACTGCCGGTGTGGACTTTGTGCATGGTTTACCTCTGGGTGCTGTGGTTTCAACCAACAGTCCAATAATCTGCAGTTTAGGGTGGGTAAGCCAGGGGGAGCTGCAGAGCTATATGGTAGGTGAGTTGGTCTGGTGGGATGCTGTTTGGAAGTTTGGTGTGAATTAGATGGGCCAAATGGCCTGCATAAGACCATAAGACATAGGAGTGGAAGTAAGGCCATTCGGCCCATCGAGTCCACTCCGCCAGTCAATCATGGCTGATGCGCATTTCAGCTCCACTTGCCAGCGTTCTCCCCGTAGCCCTTAATTCCTCTAGACAACAAGAACCTATCAGTCTCGGCCTTGAAGACATTTAGCGTCCCGGCTTCCACTGCACTCCGTGGCAATGAATTCCACAGGCCCACCACTCTCTGGCTGAAGAAATGTCTCCGCATTTCCGTTCTGAAATGACCCCCTCTAATTCTAAGGCTGTGTCCACGGGTCCTAGTCTCCTCGCCTAACAGAAACAATTTTCTAGCATCCACCTTTTCAAAGCCATGTATTATTTTGTACGTCTCTATTAGATCTCCCCTTAATCTTCTAAACTCCAACGAATACAATCCCAGTATCCTCAGCCGTTCCTCATATGCTAGACCTGTCATTCCAGGGATCATCTGTGTGAATCTCCGCTGGACACGTTCCAGTGCCAGTATGTCCTTCCTGAGGTGTGGGGACCAAAACTGGACACAGTACTCCAAATGGGGCCTAACCAGAGCTTTATAAAGTCTTAGTAGTACATCCCTGCTTAGGGATTATATGATTCTGCTGCCATGGCCACATGTAGATTGAGAAGTGACTGCTGTGGTCCTGGGAAAGGTGGGGTTTGTGGTGTCACTGCCCGCTGTCCATTCTCTCCCTGTCCCCCCAATCCCTGTCCATTTTCTCTCTCTCGACCCCCAGCCATTCTCTTTCCCTTTTCCCCCCCAGTTCTTTCTTATGCCTCAAGACTCCTTTGATTGCTGTATCAAGACTTTCTAAGAAGAGAGAGAGAGAATGGATGTTGATGAGTCTATAGGAGAGATGGGGGTGTATGAGAAATGGCTGGTCTTTAAAATGAAGAATAGCTAAAATCATATCTTCAGAAACATCATTAAAGCATCTTCAATTTTATTAAAAAGCTGCAGGCACCTTTCTGAACCTGCCTTGAAATATACGCAGTTGGGCCACAGTTGAGTACAGGCTGTAATGGGTGAATGGCGTATTCCTAGTCTTATGATATAGGTTCCAACTATGTAGAACAAGAGTGACAGAGTCAGCAACGGACTGCTTATGCTCTTCGGTGTCAGCAAAAATCTGTGCATACTCCTGGATTTCCGCAAAAACGGTTTGCGACCTTCTTTTGATGGACCAATAGAGAGCCCTGGAGGACCGGAAAGAGACTGGACCTCCTGCCATTCAGAGCTCCCCCATTCTCTGAATGCAGAAGTTGGACAATGAGCTTTGGAAGCTGCTACTCTCTCCCTGAACAATGGTTGAGCTTCACCCCAGACTGCAACTTCATTCCTCTGTCCAACATCTGTGAGGTACAGCACTCTCTTTTCCGTTTCTTGTTTTACATTCTGGGCTTCAATTGTTGACTTACAGCAAGTGAAAGGAAAGGGAATGAATCCAGGGAGGGGACGGACTACGGAAACGTTGGTCCAGGTCTGTTCTCAGTTGGCAAACTCATGGCAATTGCATTACCACAATGTGATAATATAGCCTTTACTGTGGAATAAAAAGCAGAAAGGAGTTGCATTGTTAAAAGTGACACATTGGGATGTAAAGGAAGTGAGGACTACAGACGCTAGAGATTAAGAGTCAGTGTGGCGCTGGAAAAGCACAGCAGGTCAGACAGCATTCGAGGACCAGGAGATTCAACATTTCAGACATGAGCCCTTCATCAGGAATGATGTGTGGATGTACAAAAGGCCTTCTACAGGCCGCCTACGTTTCAGAGAACACCTCTGGGACACCCGGACCAACCACCCTGTGGCTCAACACTTCAACTCCCCCTCCCACTCCACCAAGGACATGCAGGTCCTTGGACTCCTCCATCACCAGACCATAGCAACACAACAGCTGGAGGAAAAGTGCCTCATCTTCTGCCTAGGAACTCTCCAACCACAAGGGATGAACTCCGATTTCTCCAGTTTCCTCATTTCCCCTCCCCCCACCTTGTCTCAGTCCCAAACCTCGAACTCAGCACCACCTTCCTAACCTGCAATCTTCTTCCTGACCTCTTCACCCCCACCCCGGCCTATCACCTCACCTTAACCTCCTTCCACCTATCGCATTTCCAATGCCCCTCTCCCAAGTCCCTCCTCTTTACCTTTTATCTTGGCCTGCTTGGCACACTCTCCTCATTCCTGAAGAAGGGCTCATGCCCGAAACGGCGATTCTCCTGCTCCTTGGATGCTGCCTGACCTGCTGCGCTTTTCCAGCAACATATTTTCAGCTCAGCGTCCTTCTACACTAGTCAATGCCAATTGTCAGATAGGTGAAACAAGCAATCAGCAAGGCAAGTGATATATTAGCAAGGAGTTGAGTTCAGAAGTGGGGATGTCTTCCTGCAGTTGTGAAGGGTCATTGAATATATTCAAGGCTGAGTTCATCTGATTTTTGAAAAGTGGATGGTGATCGGGGAAAGTTTTTTAAAAAGTTTTTAAGACCAGTACAGAATAGTTACAAAGTAATACAGAACAGAAACAGACCCTTCAGTCCAACTAGTCGACGCTGACTACATTCACAAACTAAACTAGTCCCATCTAGTTTGACCTATATCCCTCCAAACCTTTCCTGTGAATGTACTTATCCAAATATCTTTTAAATGTTGACAGTTCCTGCATCCACCATTTCCTCAGGACATTGAAAAAGGGCGATTCCACGTGTAAACCAAAAGAAAAAAGGTGCTCTTCATGTCTTTTTTTTTAATCTTTCTCCTCACCTTAAAAATGTACTCCCTAATCTTGAAACCCCCACCCGAAGGAAACAGCATCTACCACGCACCTCATCAATACCCCCTTCTTGACTTTATAAACTAAGGTCACCTCTCAATTTCTTGTGCTGCAGTGAAAAATGTCCCAGCATATCCACCTAGATGTAGGTATATTCATATCCAGTTATGATCTGTTCAATGCTGGTGCAGGCCCGAAAGACCACATGCCCTACTTCTGCTCCCAATTCTCACCCTCATGAGTCTAAGGACAGCAAGAGACCATAAAACATTGGAGCACAAAATTAGGTTATTCAGCCCATCAGGTATCTTCATACCATTCAATCATGGCTGATAAGTTTCTCAATTCCATTCTCCCACTTTCTCCCCGTAACTCTCGATCCCCTTGATACTCAAGAGCCTATCTATCTCAGTCTTAAATATCGTCAGTGACCTGGCCTGCACAGCCTTCTGTGGCAATGAATTCAATAGATTCGCCACTCTCTGGTTGAAAGGTTCCTCCTTGTCTCTGTTCTAAAAGGTCTTCTCTTTACTCGAAGGCTGTGACCTCGGTTTCTAGTCTCTTCTGTCAGTGGAAACATCTTCCCAATGTCCACTCTGCCCAGGCCGTTCAGTGTTCGGTATGTTTCAATTAGATCACCCCTGTGTGGGGGCCTGTGTTATGGACTAAACCGGACCACGCAAAACAATCTTAAGTAGCCAGCCCCACACCATAGCTTTGAAATTTGTTTCGCTAAGTGTACAGTAAAAATTAACTGAAGTTAGCTTGGTTGATTACTAGATTTTAAAACAGACAATAATTATTCACAAACTTACACGATTAAACACAAAGATCAGAATAAAGAACCCCTACAGAACTCAACCTATCCAACTAGACTTAATTATGCTGTTCGAATATATACAACAGTCCCAATAAGCAAACTCAATTTGAAAACCAGTAAAAATAGAACACATGCCTACAGATTGAAGTTGAGAGGCAGAAAAGAAAAGCTCCCTGTTGAACTTCCAACCAGTTCCAGAGCTGACTATGCCCCCTTTTTTATACAGGTAACTTCTAAAATATGACCACGTTGGCCTGAAATCTCATCAGTTTACATATAAACAAAAGGCCTCTTAAAATCCTTTTCGTCTCTGTACCAAACCAGACTGATCGGAGATTGACCCAGTTTATTACCCCTCTGGGAAAAAAGTCAAAGACACAGTCTCCTTGAGTCAAGGGACATCTTTTAGGAAAGAATGGTACTAGCTTTGTGACACCTGTTAATCAGCAAGAACCAGACCCTTCAGGATGAGGTCCAGCAGGGAGTCGGTTCAACAAAGTGAGAATGGAGGGAGAGTGAGAGGATATGGGGCCTCTGGAAGGTAGGATAAAATGGCTGAAGGAGCTGCACAAGATGGCTTCTGCATTGCTACGTGATGAGCTGCTGCTCGTGTCTATAGCTGTATAAACAACTAACTACTAAAACCACTAGAATGCAGAAGTAGACCAATGAGAAAGTACTAACCACACTCTGCAAGCTGCAAGTCCTTTGTATCTCAAGATAAAGATGACCTAACCTTTATGACTTAACTTGTTTACCAATTATCATAAGAGTCATAGAGATGTACAGCATGGAAACAGACCCTTCAGTCCAACCCGTCCAGATATCCCAACACAATCGAGTCCCACCTACCAGCACCCAGCCCATATCCCTCCAAACCCTTCCTATTCATCCAAATGCCTTTTAAATGTTACAATTATATCAGCCTCCACCACTTCCTCTGGCAGTTCATTCCATACACGGACCACCCTCTGCGTGAAAAGGTTGCCCCTTAGGTCTCTTTTATATCTTTCCCCTCTCACCCAAAAGGAATGCCCTCTAGTTTTGGACTCCCCGACCCCAGGGAAAAGACTTAGTCTATTTTCCCTATCCATGCCGCTCATAATTTTGTAAACCTCTAACGTCACCCGTCAACCTCCAACTCTCCAGGGAAAACAGCCCCAGCCTGTTCAGCCTCTCCCATAGCTCAAACTCTGGCAACATGCTTGTAAATCTTTTTTGAACCCTTTCAAGTTTCACAACATCGTCCTGATAGGAAGGAGACCAGAACTGCACACAATATTCCAACCAATGTCCTGTACAACCGTAACATGACCTCCCACCTCCTGTGCTCAATACTCTGACCAATAAAGGAAAGGCTACCAAACGCCTTCTTCACTATCCTATCTACCTGCAACTCAACTTTCAAGGAGCTATGAACCTGCACTCCGAGGTCTCTTTGTTCAGCAACACTCCCTAGGACCTTACCATTAAGTGTTTAGATCAGAGTGGCACTGGAAAAGCACAGCAGGTCAGGTAGCATCTGAGGAACAGGAAAAATCAACGTTTCGGGCAAAAGCTCTTCATCAGGAAGAGAGCTTTATTCCTGACGAAGGGCTTTTGTCTGAAACATCGATTTTCCTGCTCCTCAGATGCAGCCTGATTTGCTGTGCTTTTCCAGCACCACTCTGATCGAAACTCTGGTTTCCAGCATCTGCAGTCCACATTTTTGCCTAGTTGATCCTTACCATGAAGTGTATAAGTCCTGCTAAGATTTGCTTTCCCAAAATGCGGCACCTCACTTTTATCTGAATTAAACTACATCTGCCACTTCTCAGCCCATTGGCCCATCTGGTCAAGATCCTGTTGAAATCGGAGGTAACCCACTTCGCTGTCCACTACACCTCCAATTTTGGTGTCATCTGCAAAGTTACTAACTGTTCCTCTTATGCTTACATCCAAAATCATTTATGTAAATGACAAAAAGTAGAGGACCCAGCACTGATCCTTGTGACACTCCACTGGTCACAGGCCTCCAGTCTGAAAAACAATCCTCCACCACCACCCTCCGTCTTCTACCTTTTGAGCCAGTTCTGTATCCAAATGGCTAGTTCTCCCTGTATTCCGTGAGATCTAACCTTGCTAATCAGTCTCCCATGGGCAACCTTGTCGAACGCCTTACTGAAGTCCATATACAACACATCTACCACTCTTCCCTCATCAATCCTCTTTGTTACTTCCTCAAAAAACTCAATCTGACTATCCCTAATCAGTCCTTGCCTTTCCAAATATATGTTCATCCTGTCCCTCAGGATTCCCTCCAACAACTTGCCCACTACTGATGTTAGGCTCACTGGTCACTAGTTTGCTGGCTTATCCTTACCACCCTTCTTAAACAGTGGCAACACGTTAGCCAACCTCCAGTCTTCCGGCACCTCACCTGTTGACTATCAATGATACAAATATCGCAGCAAGAGGCCCAGCAATCACTTCTCTAGCTTCCCACAGAGTTCTAGGGTACACCTGATCAGGTCCTGGGAATTTATCCACTTTTAGGTGGTTTCAAGAGATGCAGCATTTCCTCCTCTGTAATATGGACATTTTACAAGATGTCACCATCTATTTCCCTACAATATATATCTTCCATATCCTTTCCCACAATAAATACTCTCCTTAATTCTACTTGCCAAAGCTATCTCATGTCCACTTTTTGCCCTCCTGATTTCCCTCTTAAGTATACTTCTACTTCCTTTATACTCTAAGGATTCACTATATACAACATATGCTTCCTTTTTCTTAACCAATCCCTCAATTTCTTTCATCATCCAGCATTCCTTATACCTACCAGCCCTTCCTTTCACCCTAACAGGAATATACTCTCTCTGGATTCTCATCATCTCATTTCTGAAGGCTTCCCATTTTCCAGCCGTCCCTTTACCTGCGAACATCTGTCTCCAATCAGCTTTCAAAAGTTCTTGCCTAATACCGTCACAATTGGCCTTTCTCCAATTTACAATCTGGTCAATCCTTTTCCATTATTATTTTAAATCTAATAGAATTATGGTCACTGGTTCCAAAGTGCTCCCCCACTGACACCCCAGTCACCTGCCCTGTCTTATTTCCCAAGAGTAAGTCAAGGTTTGCATCTTCTCTAGTAGGTACATCTGCATACCTCCCTACTCCTATACTCAATTCACTGACCAATAAAAGGAAAGCAAACACTTTCTTCACTACCATCTCTACTTGTGATTCCACTTTCAAGGAAAGGAACCTACACTCCCTGTCTCTTGGTTCAGGAACACTCCCCAGGACCTGACCATTTAGTGTATAAGTCCTGTCCCAATTTGCCTTAGACAATAGGTGCAGGAGTAGGCCACTCAGCCCTTCGAGCCTGCACCGCCATTCAATATGATCATGGCTGATCATTCCTAATCAGTATCCTCTTCCTGCCTTATCTCCATAACCCTTGATTCCACTATCTTTGAGAGCTCTGTCCAACTCTTTCTTAAATGAATCCAGAGACTGGGCCTCCACTGCCCTCTGGGGCAGAGCATTCCACACAGCCACCACTCTCTGGGTGAAGAGGTTTCTCTTCATCTCTGTCCTAAATGGTCTACCCCGTATTTTTAAGTTGTGTCCTCTGGTTCAGCACTCACCCATCAGCGGAAACATGTTTCCTGCTGCCAGAGTGTCCAATCCTTTCATAATCTTATACGTCTCAATCAGATCCCCTCTCAGTCTTCTAAATTCAAGGGTATACAAGCCCAGTCGATTCAGTCTTTCAGTGTGAGGTAATCCCGCCATTCCAGGAATTGACCTCGTGAACCTACGCTGCACTCCCTCAATAGCCAGAATGTCTTTCCTCAAATTTGGAGACCAGAACTGCACACAGTACTCCAGGTGTGGTCTCACCAGGGCCCTGTACAGCTGCAGAAGAACCTCTTTGCTTCTATACTCAATCCCTCGTTATGAAGGCCAGCATGCTATTAGCCTTCTTCACTACCTGCTGTACCTGCATGCTTGCCTTCATTGACTGGTGTGCAAGAACACCCAAATCTCTCTGCACTGCCCCTTTACCTAAATTAATTCCATTGAGGTAGTAATCTGCCTTCCTGTTCTTGCCACCAAAGTGGATAACCATACATTTATCCACATTAAACTGCATCTGCCATGCATCTGCCCACTCACCTAACTTGTCCAGGTCACCCTGTAATCTCCTCACATCCTCATCACATTTCACCCTGCCACCCAGCTTTGTATCATCAACAAATTTGCTAATGTTATTGCTGATACCATCTTCTATATCATTAACATATATTGTAAAAAGCTGCGGTCCCAGCATGGATCCCTGCGGTACCCCACTGGTCACTGCCTGCCATTCCGAAATGGAGCAGTTTATCACTACCCTTTGTTTCCTATCAGCCAACCAATTTTCAATCCAATCTAGTACTTTGCCCCCAATACCATGCGCCCTAATTTTACTCACTAACCTCCTCTGCGGGACTTTATCAAAAGCTTTCTGAAAGTCCAGGTACACGACATCTATTGGATCTCCCTCCTCCATCTTCAGAGTTACATCCTCAAAAAATTCCGGAAGTTTAGTCAAGCATGACTTCCCCTTCATAAATCCATTATGACTCTGTCCTATCCTGTTACTACTATCCAGATGTGCAGTAATATCATCCTTTATAATAGACTCCAGCATCTTTCCCACCACTGAGGTCAGACTAACTGGTCTATAATTTCCTGCTTTCTCTCTCCCGCCTTTCTTAAAGTGGAATAACATTAGCCACCCTTCAATCCTCAGGAGCTGATCCTGAAGCTATCGAACTCTGGAAAACAATCACCAACGCATCCACGATTCCCCGAGCCACCTCCTTCAGTACCCTGGGATGTAGACCATCAGGCCCCGGTGACTTATCAACCTTCGGACCTAACCGTCTCTCCAACACCAATTCCTGGCAAATATAAATTCCCTTAAGTTCAGGTCCTTCAGCCACTGTTACCTCAGGGAGATTGCTTGTGTCTTCCCCAGTGAACACCGACCTGAAGTACCCATTTAATTCTTCTGCCATTTCTTTGTTCCCCGTAATATATTCCCCTGTCTTTGTCTTCAAAATGCCTTTCCAAAATGCAACACCTCACATTTCTCTAAATTAAACTCCATCTACCATTCCTTGGCCCATTGGCCTATCCGATAAATTATAATTCATAGTGAACTTTCTTTCCTCTCTTATTCCTGAAAAGCTGAAAATCTCCATCCCACACACTCTCCCTCCATTTTTACTTTGCTGAACCTCATTCTGAAGGGTCTGGATCATTCCGATGAACAGGTCCACAATCAGGGGGATCTAATTGAAACATACAGAATACTGAACAGCCTGGCCAGAGTGAACATTGGGAAGATGTTTCCACTGATAGGAGAGACTAGGACTCGATGGCACAGTCTTTGAGTAAAGGGAAAACCTTTCAGAATAGAGGCAAGGAGAAACTTCATCAGCCAGAGAGCAGTGAATCTATGGAATTCATTGCCACAAAAGGCTGTGGAGGACAAGTCACTGAGAAAATTTAAGACGGAGACAGATCGGTTCTTGAGTATCAAGGGGCTTCAGCGTTACAGGGAGAAAGTGGAAGAATGAGTTTGAGAAACTCATCAGCCATGATGGAGCAGAGCTGATGGGCAGAATAGCATTATTTCTGCTCCTATGTCTTGTGGTCTGTTGATGTCCTGGACACAGTGTCAGAATTGGGAGCAGGAGTAGGCCATTTGATCTTTCGAGCTTGGACCAGCATTGAACAGATCAGAACTGGATATGAATCTACCTCCATCTCGGTGGATAGGCTGAGACGTTTTCACTGGAAGTAAGTGAGGGCTGCAGATGCTGGAGATCAGAGTCCAGAGTGCGGTGCTAGAAAAGCACAGGTCAGGCAGCATCTGAAAAGCAGGAAAATCGACGGTTCGGGCATATGTCCTTCATCAGAGCTTATGCCCAAAACGTCAATTTTCCTGCTGCTCGGATGTTGCCTGACCTGCTGTATTTTTCCAGCACCACACCTTACTGAGGTTTACAAAATCATGAAGGGGATAGATGAGATGAAAGGCAGGGGCCCTTTCCCTTGGTGGCGGTTTCAAGATTAGGGAGCAAATTTTGAAGGTGAGAGGACAAAGGTTTAAAAATTCATGAGGGGCATAATTTTTTTTTTAAAAAGAGTGGTTTGTGTAGAATGAATGTCCAGAGGAAATGGTGGATGCAGGTACAGTTACAACGTTCAAAAGGCATTTGGAGAAGTACATGAATAGGAAAGGTTCTGAGGGATATGGGCCAATCTAGGTGAGACTAGTTTAGTTTCAGTACATAGTCAGAATGGAGTAGTTGGACTGAAGGGTCTGTTTCTGTGTTGTATGACTAACTGTTCTGTACTGATCTTAAAACCATTTTCTGCTTTCCCCCACAAACATCAACTTCTTTGTTTTTCAAAGATCAGGTGAACCTAGCCTTGAATATATTCAATAAGCCCCTAACTGCAGGAAGACATCTCCAATTCTGAACTCAATTCCTCTGGCAAATATACCACTTGCTTTGCTCATTGTTTGCTGTACTTGTCTGACAACTGGCATTTACTCGACGCTGATTCCCCTTTGTACATCCATACATCATTCCTGATGAAGGACTCATGCCCAAAACGTGGACTGTCCTACTCCTCGGATGCTGCCTGACCTGCTGATTTTCCAGCACCACACTTTTCAACTCTGATCTCCAGTATCTGCAGACCTCACCTTCTCCACATCCCAATATATCACCATTTAAACAATGCACCTTCGTTGTGTTATTTTTTCCATAGCAAAGGCAATAACTTCAAATTGCGGTACTGTATTTGCCATGTGTTTGCCAATTGTGGTCTTCTCTACATCAGGGAGACCAAACGTAAATTTGGGGAATGGTCCACAGCTGAAGCCGCAGAGTCCGAATGGACCTCCCAGTCACCACCCATTTTAATTCCCCTTCCCACTCCCTTTCTGACTTAATCACCTTCGGCCTCCTGCATTTCCACAACGAACCAACCAGTAAATTAAAGGAACACCTCATCTTCCGCCTGCGCAGCCAACAGCCTGGAGGCCTCAGCACTGCGTTTTCCAATTTCAAATAACCTCCCTTTCCATCACCAACTCCCTTCCCAGTCCCTCCCATTCCACTCTTCCTTGCCACCAACCAGATTCCTTCCACCCACTTATCAACCAGGTTGTACCATCTACCTGTCTCCAGCTATCTCCACTTCACCACCCTGCCCCCAGCACACCCTTGTTCTGCATCTTCCCCTACAAACATCCCCAGTCTGGAACAAGGGTTACACCTGAAACGTCGACTTCTCCACCTCCTGATGCTGCCTGGCTTGCTACATTCTTCCAGCCTCCTGCCGGTCTATTTTGCCAATTGAGACACAGACCTGAACCAACATTTCCAGAGTCTGCCCCCTCACTGGATTTGTTCCCTCTCCTTTCGGTTGCTGCAAGTCAACAATTAAACCCCAGAATGAAAAATAAATAGTAAAAGGGGTGAGAAAAGAGTGTTGTACTCACAGATGTTAGACAGAGGAAGAAAGTTGCAGTCTGGGCTGAAGCTCAATCTTCATTCTGAGAGAGTGGAGCAGCAGCAGCTTCAGAAGGTCATGGTCCAGCTTCTGCTTTCAGACAGAAGGGGAGCTCTGATTGGCAAGAGGACAAGTCACCTTCAGGTTCTCCAGTGCTCCTTATCGGTCCATCAAAAGAAGATCTTGCACCTTTTCTGCCAATAACAAGGAACATGCCCAATGTTTTGGTGACACCACTGAACACGCGCTCTGCAATATGCTCTGTGGCGATACTAGTGTTACTGACAGATTTCAAGTGTCCAAACACCGAGAGGAGAAAAAAGGGTAGAGCCACAATTTTTTTTCCCACATGGCTTGACATTTTACTGTTTTGACATTTTGTCTGGCTGCTCAATCTCTTTGCGTTTTCCCCAGTGTAGCGGTAAAGTTCAGAACTAGAGGGCATAGGTTTAGGTTGAGAGCGGAAAGATATAAAACGTACCTAAGGGGCAACATTTCCATGCAGAGTGTGGTGCGTGTGTGGAAGGAGCTGCCAGAGGAAGTGGTGGAGGCTGGTTCAATTACAACATTTAAAAGGTATCTGGATGGGTATATGAATAGGAAAAGTTTAGAGGGATATGAGCCAAGTGCTGGCAAATGGGACTAGATTAATTTAGGATATCTCGTAGAAAGTGAGAACTGTAGATGCTGGAGATCAGAGTCGAGAGTGTTGGAAAAGCACAGCAGGTCAGACAGCATCCGAGGAGCAGAAGAATTGACGTTTTGGGCATAAGCCCTTCAACAGGAATCTTTTCTGAGGATGTAGAATCTGGGTTGCAGTTCTGGGAAAAGTGATGCTCTGAGCTTGGGCAGGACTGACTGCAGGTAAAGTAGATGGCTGATAGTGTGGAGTGGAGGATCCAGAAAGAGAATCGTTGTTGAAGGTTTCAGATTTGTAGTGTGTACTGGGTATCCTGTTCAGGTCCAAACTGGGTTGATCTGAATGTGGTCCGGAGTCCATGTGGGATCAGATGGTTCCGTAGCCAAGCAATGAGAAAGGAGATATGGCTGTGGTAGTCAAATTGCTTGAGGACATGGCTGAAGAAATTCTGGGCAGAGGAGAGGACTTGGGGGGTACAGTGAGAGAGGGACTCTCAGCTCTTTGTAGACAGAGGAGGACTTCTTCCAGATAGGCATCCATGGAAGAGATGTCGCAGTAATGTTGAAATCAACTCGGAGAAAGTGAGGACTGCAGATGCTGGAGATCAGAAGAGAGAGACTGTAGTGCTGTAAGAGCACAGCAGGTCAGGCAGCACCTGAGGAGCAGGAGAATCGACGTTTCGGGCATAAGCACTTCATTTGGAATCTTTTGATTCCTGCTGTGTTTTTCCAGAACTACACTGTCAACACTAATTTTGGATATCTGGTCAGCATGGACAGGTTGGACCAAAGGGTGTGTATAACTCTATGAGAAGCATACTTTGACAAATTACAAGCTACTGTATGTCCTTGTTAACAAGGCTTAGTACACCACATGCTTTACTAACCATTCTCAACAGGTCCTGCCCCTTCAATGACTGAATAACATAGACATGCTGGTGCATAATCTCCTTCACTAGTATCTCCACACTACCCGAGGGAATTGTACAAGTAATAGCAAGAGTAAACAGCAGAAGGATTTTTAAAAAAGTGAGGATAAACAGCACAAGGATTAAAAAAAGGGTAAAAATCACAAGCCCCAGTCAAAGCAGATGTAAAGTGAGTGTAAAATGTCACTATGACAGGACAGGCCCCACATTCCTTCCCCTCCGTCCCCCCCCCAACCTGCCTCACCTTTCACCTCCCGGGCCCAGTACCTTCCAGGTGGCCCCAGAGTTGACACAGGGGCCGCCCCACGACCAGTAGAACTCCACCACCCAGGCGGCCGACGGGTTCCCAAACAGGCCCTTAACCCCATCCGCCTCCAGAATGGTCACCGGCCCCTACCTGCTGTACAGCCGGGCGGTGTGGCCGTGACACAGCAGCTGCACCAGGAAGGCGGCGGTGCCCAGTGACGGGTGTCTGCCCCGGGGCCGCACGGCGCCATTTTCCTAACGGCCGCCCCTTCCCCGCTCGAGCGACTTCTCCTCCCAACCGCCTTCACCCCCACGTGACGTCAGCTCAGGGGGATGGGCGGGGCCGGGGGAGCCTCACCGTCACCAAGTAACAGCCACCTCGCGCTACAACTGCTCATTCACAAAAACAAACTCTCCTGTCTCGCTCTGCAGCTGCAGGGGGGACACTGCCACGTTTCGAGGAGCCCTGTCTACGTTGGGAAAGCTCACGGCTCAATTTAAACAGATATTTCTACATAATAACGAAACGTCGTCATACCTAAAGGGGGAAATCTGCATTTTAAAGGGACATGGACATTTTCACGGGCTATTTCTGCAAATAAAGAGATTTAATGGACAAGAGCTCGTGGGTCCACAGTTAAAAAAACAACCGTTTTGTTTTATTTCACTGCCTTCCCAGGATACAGAATTTCTCCCATCTGAAATTGTTTGCCCAGAAAAAAAATCCAGCAGGAATATGATTATGGAGCTATCAATAAAAATGTCTAATTTGGGTCACCCAACGTTATTAAAGGTTCGATTTGCCCATCAAAATTGCTTGAATTTAAGGTGTTCCATTGTTGTTTCAATTATGATCCATTAAAAAGGAATATCCAGTCTCATCTGAGTGCAGAACCAACTCAACTGACTGAACAACCGAAACAACTATTCTGTATGAACTTTAGATGTGACATCCTCTCCCCCTCTCTCTGTGGACCCAATGGAATTAACCAGGGCTGGAAGTACCACTCTTAGAATACGATTGCTGATCTACAGTTTGCTTCTGCTGCTGAACATAAGGGATTAAAAGCTGCGAGCCTGATCCCGCACAATGCACAAAAACAGATTGTTCACCCGTGTCTGCGCAGAGGATAATTTTCACTTGGAATGGATCACAAAATAACAACTGTTACCAGTCCTGCAATTCATGAGTTTCCCATGGACAAAGTTAAAAATCACACAACACCAGATTGGAATCCAACAGGTTTATTTGGAACCACTGGCTTTCGGAGCGCTGCTCCTTCATCAGGTGGTTGTGTAGAATTAGGTCGTGATCCCGGAATTTGTAGTAAAAGAGTCAAGTGTCATGGAGATGTGATACATTAAACAATTTTAAATTAAATCTTCCATCTTTTAGAATGGGTTTCTGCTCTTTGATATGTTAATCCCTGAACTTATTTTTAATTACCTTCTCAAGAATGTCATTTAAATGCAGAGTTTTTCTAATAACAGGTGTGAATTCTGTCTGGGTCCCAATGTTGAGTCAGACTGACATTTTTCTTAGAAAAGCTCTGCATTTAAATTACACTCGAGAAGGTAATTTATAGATTAGGGTGCAAATTAGGGTGGATTGGCTGTGCTAAATTACCTATAGTGCCCAGTGATGTGCAAATTAGGGTGGATGGTCCATGGGAAATATGGAGTAAGGGGGTGGTATGGGTGGGATGTTCTTCAGAGGGCCAGTGTGGAATAGATGGGCTGAATGGCCTACTTCCACATTTTCGAGGTTCTATGACTCCCCAACCCCCCCCCGCCCCCCATGTCTCTCTGTTTTACCACATAACCCAGGGCCCTACCATTAACTGTACATGTCCTGCCCTTCCTTGTTTTCACAAAACGCAAGCCCTTGCTTTTATCCATACCTCTCTCATACACACACTCTCTCTCAGACACACAGACATACTCCCCCCCAACACACTCACAGGTTTATACTCCATCACACTCACAATTTACCTGCACACACACACAACCTGACATGCACACACTCACATTGTCTCATGAATACGCACACATAACTCTATGGGGTGAATTTGTATTGGAAGGATTATTCTTGCAGATACATTCAATTTTGCTCAAAGAGCACGCAAACTGCAGGCAGTCAATCCATGTAATATTTTATAAATTCCTACTTTGGAAATAGAACCAGTCTGATTCAAGATTGGGATACTGATAGACTCGAACCTCACACCTTTAAAGCATTGTCTGAACTGAGATGTCACCTATTTTTTATAAAACCTTAAGTCATCTCGAGAATGTGATTTAAAAGATTTAAATGAACCAAAACCTGCAACCCATTCTAAAAGATGAAAGAGGTAACAGCAATCTAGGCTTGTTCAATATATCCGATCAGTTGCACGACACTATGATCTTTTGCTATGAAATCTGTGTCTTATTACCCTGGTCCACAGCTACCCGATGAAGGAGCAGCATTCCAAAAGCGAGTGCTTCCAAATAAACCTGTTGGACTATAACCTGGTGTTGTGAGATATTTAACTCTATCCACCCCACTCCAATACCGGCCCCTCCATATCGTATCTCGTGAACACAGCCCACACCTCCCGGTGCTGCTATTACACTTTACAATGCCAATGAAATGACTTACTCTGCACTCCTGAAAAATTCCCAATTTCTCAAGATACTAGCTACTCATTCACTGCTCCATTTGATATGCGACATTGGAAACTTAGTGCAGCAGGCTGAAAGAAATGAGCAGCTTTAAAACTAAAAACTCTTGGAGCTCAAAACTTTCAATGAGAATCTGAGCCCGGCAATAAGTTCGGGTAACCTTTATTGTGACCCAGCTTTGTCACAGCTTCAGAACCCCCCCCCCCCCCAGCAAAAAAGCATAGAAAAAGGAACTGCTTTTTAAACAGTTCAAAGCGCACACACTCTCCACCCATCCCACCTCACCTTCTTTACTGTTTGTCACCACCAAGTTGTCCCTTTGTAACTGAATCCTTGGTACAGCGTAACTCGAAGGAAGTATTGACTCACTCAGCAAAACAAAATAGTCAATTCAGGGTGCAATGCAGCTTCTTGATGAACAACCAGATAAGAAATGGTTAACGTCCCCAGGAAGGTGGGAGCAAAATGGAACATTAAGACATTAACACCAACACACTTCAGTCAAACATTTCTGCTCCCAGTAAGGGCAAAACATCCTGAAATTCCAGTCTTCACCAACAGATTTCTGCTTTCATAGAAGATGATAAAAGTCATACAGCACGGAAACAGACCCTTCGGTCCAACTTGTCTGTCAAACAGGTATCCTAAATTAATCTAGTCCAATTTGTCTGCATGTGGTCCATATCCCTCTAAATCCTTTCTATTCATGTACCCAACCAGAAGAATTTTTAAAATTCCCCTCTCACATCAAACATATGCCCCTCTAGTTTTTGACTCCCCTACCCTGGGGTAAAGACATTGGGTATTCACCCTAGCTATGCCCCTTATGAATGTCAACATGGTCACCCCTCAGCCTCCGATGCTCCAGGGAAAATATCCCCAGTGTATTCAGCCTGTAGTTTAAACCCTCCAACTCTGGCAACAGCCTTGTCAATCTTTTCTGACCCCTTTCAAAGTTACACAATATCTTTAGAATAACAGGGAGACCAGAAGCAAATGCAGTCATCCAAACATAGCCTGCACAGCTCCAACGTGACCTCCCAACTCCTATACTCAATGGTCTCACTAATAAAGGAAAGCATACCAAATGCTTTCTTCACTATCCTGTCGACAGCGACTCCACCTTCAACGAACTATGAACTTGCACTACAAGGTCCCTTTGTTCTGCAACACCCCTCTTACGTGTGTCAGTCCTGCCTGCATTGCTTGACCAAAATTCCAACTCACACATTTTCATCTGCCGTTCCTTGGCCCTTCAGCCCATCCAATCAGTTCTAATTTATAGTGAACTCTTTTTTTTTCCTCTCTTGTTCCCTAGAATTTGAAAATCTCCATCCCACATACTCTCCCTCCATTCTCAGTTTGCTCAACCTAATCCCTGCTGTACCACAACCTGAAGGGTCTGGTTCATGCTGACTAACAGGCCCACACTTGGGGGGAGGGGGGTTCTAATTGAAACATAAACAATACAGAACCCTGAACGGCCTGAACAGAGTGGACATTGGGAAGATGTTTCCATTGGTTGGAGAGAGTAGAACCAGTGGGCACAGCCTTAGAGTAAAGGGAAGACCTTTCAGAATGGTGGTGAGTGGTGAATCTATGGAATTCACTGCCACTGAAGGCTGTGGAGGCCTGGTCATTGAGGATATTTAGGACTGAGATGGAGACTTTGAATATCTAGGGGATAGAGGGTTATGGGGACAAAGTGAGAGAATGGGGTTGAGAAACCTATCAGCCAGTATTAAATGGTGGAGTAGACCCGATGGGCTGAATGGCCTAATTTCTGCTTCTTTGTCCTATGGTCTCTTGCTGTCCTGGACACAGTGTGAGAGAACTGGAAGCATTCGGTCTTTCAAGCCTGCACCAGCATTCAACAGATCATAACTGGATATGAATCTGCCAACATCTACATGGATGGGCTGGGACATTTTCACTGGAGCATAGGAGGCTAAGAGGTGACCTTACAGACGTTTATAAAATCATGAGGGACATAGATGAGGTGACTGCCGTGTATCCTTTCCCTAGAGTGGGGTTTCAAGATTAGGCAGCAAATTTGAAGGTGTGAGGAGAAAGACTTTAAAAAGGCATGAAGGGTACCTATTTTTTTGCATGGAGTGGTTTGTGTGTGTAATGAATGTCCAGAAGAAGTGGTGGGTGCAGGTACAGTAACAACACTTACAAGACATTTGAATAAATACATGAATAGGAAAGGTTCGGAGGGGCATGGGCCAAACGCAGGCAGGTGGGACTAGTTTCGTTTGTGATAATATAGTCAGCACGGACTAGTTGGACTGAAGGGTCTGTTTCTGTGCTGTATGACTCTGTAAAATCATTTTCTTGCCTTCCCCATAAGCGTTCACTTATTTGATGTTCAAAAGTCAGATCAATGCAGCCTTGGATATATTCAACGACCACCTAACTGCAGGAAAGCATCCGCACTTTACAACAGAATTCCTCTTGGCAAAATACCATTTGCCATGCTGATTGCTTGCAGCGCCTATCTGACAACTGGCATTGACTGGTGTCGAAGGACGCTGAGGTCCCTTTGTACATCCATACATCATTCCTGATGAAGGGGTCGTACCTGAAACGTCAACTCCCCTGATCCATGGATGCTGCCTGATCTACTGTGTTTTCCCAGTGCCACAATTTGACTCGGATCTCCGGCATCTACAGTTCTCCCTTTGTCCACAACCCAATACATTAACGTTTAAACAATACACCTCCTTTCTGCTTTTTTTTCCACAGCAAAGGCTATAACTTCACATTACGGTACTGCATTTACCATGTGTTTGCAAATTGTGGTATTCTCTACTTCGGGGAGACCGAATGTAAACTTGGGAATGGTTCGCCGAGCATTGCAGCCGGGTCCGCAGAGGCTGACCAGACCTCCCCGTCACCACCTATTTTAATTTCCTTTCCCACTCTCTTTCTGACATGACCATCTTAGGCCGCCTCCATTGCCACAACAAACTAAACCACAACTTGGAAGACAACACCCCATCTTCCACCTGGGCAGCCTAAAGCCCAGAGGACTCAACACAGAGTTCCCCAATTTCAAACAACTTCACTTCCTATACCCCAATTCCCTTCTCAGCCTCGACCCCTCCTTTGCACTCCTCTCTGCCACCAACCAGATTCCTTCCTCCCATTGACCAATCAGGTCGTACCCTCCACCTGTCTTCACCTATCCCCACTTCACCATTGTGTCCCCAGCATACCTTTTCTCTGTACCTCTCCCTGTACCCACCTCCAGTCCCGAACAAAGGTTACACCAAGATATCGACTCTCCCACCTCCTGATGTCGCCTGGCTTGCTGTGTTCTTGCAGCCTCCTGCCTGTCTATTTTGCCCATTACGACACAGAGCTGGACCAACGTTTCCAGATTCTGTCTCCTCCCGGATTCACTCCCTTTCCTTTTAGTTGCTGCAAGTCAAAAATTGAACCCCAGAATGAAAAAGAAATGGAAAATGGGGTGCAAAAAGAGAGTACCGCACTCACAGAAATTGGACAGGGGAAAGAATTTGCAGTCTGGTTAAAGCTCAATCTTCATTCAGAGATAGAGAGAGAGAAAGAACAGCAGCTTCAGCACCTCATGGTCCAATTTCCGCATTTAGTCAATGGGATGGCTCTGATTGTCAGGAAGACCAGTCTGTTTCTGGTCCTCCTGGGCGTCCTATTGGTCCATCAAGAGAAGGTTGCACGCCTTTTTTCCAGACAGCGATAAATATGCCCAGTGTTATGCTGACACCGGCAGGCATGCGTAATACGTTTTTTGGGGATGTGGGTGTTATTAATACATTTAAATATCCAAGTGCCAAAAGAGAAAAAAAGGGTACAGCCACAATTGTTTTATTGCTTTTGCATTTTGTCTTGCTGCTCAACTTTTGTACATCTTTTCCCCTTGTTGAGAGAGAGAGAGAGAGAGAGAGAGAGAGAGAGAGAGAGAGAGAGAGAGAGAGAGAGAGAGAGAGTGAGAGAGAGAGAGAGAGTGAGAGTCCCCCAGTGAACTGACAGTGGGAAGGAGCTTTAACCAGTTACACAGACTGAAGAACTATTACACTATTCGCAGGAAGGAGTGACTGTATACGTTTCCTGAGTGTGATCACAGTTTCACTTGTTCATCAGAAGCAGAAAGCCAAAAGGACACCAGAACTGCAGAGAAGTCGTGGAAATGTGGGGACTGGGGGAAGGGATACCATTTCCTGTCGGCACTGGAGATTCATCAGCTCAGTCGCATTGGGAAGAGGCAGTTCTTCAAAACATTACTACAACATTATTTCCCATTGCCAAAAATACATTTACGCTGCCTGATTACCTTGAACTTATACAAGTGCCTTGTCATAACATCTTTTGTTATAGCTTTCGACATTTTCCCTATGACATATGTTAAGGTAAATGGTCTGCAGTTTCCTATTCTCTGTCTCCCTTTTCGAAAAGAGTTTACCAATTTAAAGAAACCTTCCCTGAAACTAATAGCGTTTGGAAAATTAAAACCAATGTGTTAACTGTTTCACTGGTTAGTATTTCTTTAAGAGTCTTGGATGAAATCCTTCAGGTACCTGGAACTTGTCAAATCGTAGCTCCAACAGTTTAGTCAGTTTCCCCGGTAATTGTAATTTTCTTCAGCTCCTCCCTCCTTTTCAATTCCTGATTTACAGCTAGTTCCAAGGTGTTACTTGTATCCTCTCAAGTGAAGACAGATTCAAGCTCTTTTCAATTCATCTACCATGTCTTTATCCTCCGTTCTTGAATCCCCAGACTCATTTTCTATAGAACCAACACTTATATTGTTAACTTTTTTAAAGAAAGCTGAAGAAACTTTCCAACCTGTTTTTATATTTTTGGCTAACTTTCGAACCCTAATTGCTGTGCTACTGCCTGCATTATTTCAGCTGTTTTGCCCCAGCTCTCAACTTGAGCATCAACCTGTCTGCTTCTTCTATTGAACTGACCTTGATTAAATGTTGCAAAACACACAAGGACAAGTCTTTCCTCTCCAGAATGTCTTAGTACTAAACATGATAAAATTCACTATGAAATATTGTTCATTCAAACTTTACCAAGCACATGGTACACATTCAAAATTCAACAATGAGATGCAGTTTTGTTACAATCATTCAGTTTGAAGAGAAAAACTATTAAATTTTGAAGAGAAGTTTGAAAACCCAGTCATTAACTGGAAGAACAACTCTTTTTTTGTTTAAAAATGTGAAAACCTAATCAACAGGAGTAACTTAGCAGAATAGTATGTATGGCATTAAATTGTAAATCTAGTTTCTTTCCTTCTCTGCCATAGTTCCCACAAATCTTTATATGAATCTTGATCGTTCATTCACTTTCTGGGAATAGTCCAAGACATGCAATATCTTTCTAGGATTCACTTGAATTCTTCTCAGGATTCCAAGTATATCTGATAATTTTATGAGGATGCCTCCATTAGCTTTTGGCTAAGTGAACTTCTAGATTTCGTTTGAGACTTCAAAGGTTTAGATGGCTCAGTTTGAATGTTGGTTGAAAACACCTCTGGTTCCTCATGGCTGTCTGTACTTTTAATCTCACAGCAGTGCGTGAATGACTAAGCTGCTGTTGAACACAAACTGCTTTCTGTCAGCAATGCAAACTCCACGGTGGGTTTTTTGAGTGTTCTCACCATCTGGAAAAATGATGGGGCAATCTCAGTCAGGATAACACAGCAACACTTCTTCCTCAGGAGGCTGATGCAATGCAGCATGTCAATAATGACCCTCACCAACTTTTACAGATGCACTATAGAAAGTGTTCTATCTGGATGTGTAACAACCTATTCCGGCTACTGCTTTGCCCAGAATGCTAAGATACCCAGAAGGTTTTATGCGCATCGCAGACCACCTACACTTCTCTTTGCCGCAGAAATGCTGCCAACATCATCAAATTCTCCTCCAACCCCCTAATGCTCTCTCACAACTTCTTTAGTCAGACAGAAGATACAGAATCTGGAAACACATGCACCAACAGGTTCAGAAAGAGCTTCTTCCCTGCCATTGTTAGACTGATGAACAGACTCTCTTTGTACATATGGAATGATCTGCAGAGAAAGTGGTGGAGGCTGCTACAATTACAATATTTAAAAGGCATCTGGATGGGTGAATGAATTAAGAAAGGTTTACAGGGATATGGGCCAAGTGTTGGTAAATGGGACTAGATTTATCCAGATTAACTGGTCAGCATGAACGAGTTGGACTGAGGGGTCTGTTCAATCTCGATGACTCAGTCCAATGCTCACTTACCATCCCTTTCAATAACAGCATAATTGGAAGTATATGACATAGCTACAATACATAATTACAACAATTAATTATAATCGAATGTGAGAAAACCACGAAGAACACATTGAATGTTTAACAACTTAATAAAATTGGACAAATCTCTGACCCTTTCCACGTTCCAGTCCTGATAAATGACATGAGAATCAGAAAGCCTGAAGAGAGAGCGAATCTGAAACCCCTTCGCTTGCATTCACACTTTCCGCCGCCAGTTAGTACAAGTGTACAGTGCCTCCCCTCTTCTCTCTCCCTCCCAGGATGAGGAATAGAAAGGGGGAGATATTGCTTTGCTCCCAGATATTGCCCAGAGTTGGGGAGGTCTCAGTCGGAAACTGATCGCACTACGACCGCATTGTGACGTCCACATATGGGGCGGGACGTCAGGAGGGAGCTGGCCGATGACGATCCTGTGTTCCAAGATGGTTCTCTCCTATTGGCCACGCGCTATGACGTCACACAGGTCAATGGTGAGCCAATTGGAATCCCTGGATGATCGGAAGGAGACTGGTCCGCCGGCCAATCAGAACCGCCGTATTGACTGAATGCGGAAGTTTGAACATGCGTTTCTGAAGCTGATGCTGCTCCTCTCTCCCTGAATGAAGGTTGAGCTTCACTTCAGACTGTAACTCCCTTTCTCTGTTCACTATCTGTGAGTACGGCACTTTTTTTTTCTCGGCCCCCTTTCTATTCTGGGGTTAAACTGCTCAGTTTCTGACTCTTTATTCCATCCAGTCCATGCTGAACATGATTCTAAACTAGCTAGTCTCTACCTGCCTGGAAGTGGTCTCCCATTTTAGGGAGAAATGAGGAAATTATTATTTTCTTGTTAGTTTATGGAATGTTCCCCCACAGAGAGTAATGGAGCCTGACTCATGGAATGTATTCAAGGCTTAATTGAAGAGAATTTTAAATGACAGGGATAGGAAAGGTTATGGAGAACAGCAGGAAATGGAGTGAAGGCCAAATCAGCACAGATCTGATTTTATGGAACAGCAGAGCAAACCCCAGGAGCTGAATGGCTCAATCCTGGTTCAATCTGTGATAACCTGTGTCCAGGGCAGGAAGAGGCGAGCATAGATCCATTAGTCAACATTTTTCAGCATTTTTAGGAGAATATGGAGCATGGGGCAATAATACCTAGTTAGAATAGAGGGAGACTGTGGCATTGAGAAGAAAGAATGTTCCACAAGAACCAGAATTGTCTGGAATTACTATCCTTTGTAGACATTGATGTCTTCTGTAATCTCCATTTTACAGGATATGAGAACGGATGGAATTGCAGCCAGAAATCTCAAAACAAGATCTGATCGAGACAATTGATTCACTGGCACAGGAATGTTATCAGTCTTTTGAATCTCACTGGAAATTTTATTTCTCTTCTGTCCAGTCTGCTTTGAAATGTTTCAAACTTCAGTGAGACTGAAGTACACAGACCTCAGTGAGCATTTACCAGTGAACTGACTGTGGGAAGAGCTTTAAGCGGGTACACAGTCTGAAATAGCAACACCCCGTTCGCAGCAGCAAGACATAGAACAACTTCCATTTGTGAGTGGTCCTTCAACTGATTGTCAACACTAGAAGGCGGTGGGGATTCCCACGTGATGGAGAAACCGTGGAAATGTGGGGACTGTGGGAAGGAATTCAAATTCCCGTGCTTGCTTGAAAGCCATCGCCGCCGACACACTGGGGAGAGGCCGTTCACCTGCTTAGTGTGTGGGAAGGGGTTTACCCATTCATCCGCCCTAGTGACCCACCAGCGGGTCCATATGGGGAGAGGCCTTTCACATGCAATGTGTGCGGGAAGGCATTCATTCAGTTATCCACCCTCCATAGTCACCAGCACGTCCACTCTAGGGAGAAACCTTTCACCTGCTCTGTGTGTGGGAAGGTGTTCAACCAGTCTTCCAACCACCAGAGTCACCAGCGGGTCCACACCGGGGAGAGGCCGTACACCTGCTCTGTCTGCGGGAAGGCGTTCGTTCAGTTATCCACCCTGTTGACCCACCGGCGGATTCACACTGGGGAGAGACCGTTCACCTGCTCCATGTGTGGGAAAGCGTTCACCCAGTCCTCTGCCTTGCTGACCCACCAGCGAGTCCACACCGGGGAGAGGCCTTTCTCCTGCTCTGTGTGCAGGCAGGTATTCACACGGTCCTCTGCCTTGATGAACCACCAGCGGGTCCACAGCGGGGAGAGGCCGTTCACCTGCTCTGTGTGCGATAAGCACTTCAGCGATTCATCCACCCTGCGGCGACA
Source organism: Chiloscyllium punctatum (assembly GCF_047496795.1). Lineage (NCBI taxonomy): Eukaryota > Metazoa > Chordata > Chondrichthyes > Orectolobiformes > Hemiscylliidae > Chiloscyllium > Chiloscyllium punctatum. Next base: position 73,187,719 of record NC_092774.1, read on the forward strand.
CCAGTGGGTCCACACCAGGGAGAGCCCATTCACCTGCTCAGTGTGTGGGAAGGGGTTCATTGATTGGTCTTCCCTGCGGAGACACCAGCCTATCCACACTGGGGAGAGACCGTTCACCTGCCCCGAGTGCGGGAAGGGATTCAGTCAGTCATGCCACCTGTTCAGACACCAATCCAGTCACACTGAGTAGTGAACATTTGGATGCTTTGTGTGTGTTACTTGTCTTAATATTCAAGAGCTGAAAATGTGTTGCTGGAAAAGCGCAGCAAGTCGGGCAGCAGCAAAGGAGCAGGAGAATCTTCAGGATTCCCAAAACATCGATTCTCCTGCTCCTTGGCTGCTGCCTGACCTGCTGCGCTTTTCTAGCAACACATTTTCAGCTCTGATCTCCAGCATCTGCAGTCCTCACATTTTTTCCCTTAATATTCAAGAGGGCATATATTCCCTGGTGAGTTGAGCACCTATTAAGACACACTTACTGATTTGGAGCATGTACTGAAGTCAGGAGGTGTGTATCTGTCATGTTTGACTCAGAAGAAATCTGGCTCCGGTTTCTCCTACCCCACCAGGATGCCAGGATGATAATATGGTGTGACATATTGTGTTATAGGTCTCTTTACTAACCCACTCTCAAACAGTTTCTATTTAGTCATTCATAAGTCTTTTCTAAGCTGCTCACAGGAGCCCTATATCTAATAATACTGCATTCCCATTTCATTCACTCATAACTCTTTCCTATAACATAGCTTCATTCGTTCATTCATAAAATCACAGGTTTGTAGTATATTTTACTATTACAAAATAGAATAAGTTAAAACACCTCTTTTGACTCATTCCTGCTTTTTCACACCTTCATCCCTTACCAGCTCTTCCTACAAGCCGTGTTTAGGCCTATTTCTGCATCAAAAGCTACCTCTGAATAACTGGCAACATAGTAATGTTTTCAGAACAATCCCTCCCTGCCATCTTATCTCCATGAAAGAATACAATATTAATCAACCCTTGCCAACCGTCTATCGGGACCTGAATAAATACATCAATACATAAATACATTAAACCGTTTCCCTGACTCGCAGCCACTGTCCCCTTTAAGAAGCTGACTATCGAGACTGTGCTTCTATGAAATTGCAGGAATGAATGAAACTCACGCTGGCAAATACTAAACATATCTCACAATCCAGCAGTGATAAACAGTCTAATATCCTTTATTAATTTATTCAGTGCAGGTACAATGTCTAACTTATTTAGAGCATACAGGCCGAGTAATTTTACTAACATTTGCTGACTTAAAAGACGAAAGGACTAACGCCTCTTAATTCTGCAAGCAGACCACACAGACAATCTCAATCCCATTGGGGGTAGCAGCCAGCGTTTGTGTACAATAGATAAAACAATGGGACACCATAGTGACGGAGTGTTAATCTCTAAGAACTGTGTGTAAAGAGGCTGCTGTAAGGACGGTATTTTGGGATTCCATCTCCACCTCAAACTTGTGCAACTTGCAGTTGCTGAATAAAGAGGCTATTTTCGCCAGTTGCTGATTTTGATCGCTGTTTGAACACGATCCCACAACGGGAACAGAGAATGCTCGCCCAGTGCTGAAGGTTGGACAAAAAGGAAAACTAAAGTTTCTGACAGTGGCTGACAATCCAAGTGGCGTTTGTGAGAAATGCCCGGAGCTATATGGAAATTGTCAGGGTCTGGTTGACCCAACGATGTTCCCGGGCTCTGAGCCACACAACAAGTGGCAGGGTAGAGGGGGGCATGTGGACATGGGTTATGTCCCCACCGTAGTGCTGGACAGCACAGAAACTGACCTTTCCATCCAACTTGGCCATGCTGACCAGATATCTGAAATTAATCTCATCCCATTTGCCAGCATTTGACCCATATCTCTCTCGATTCATCTATCCATCCAGATGACTTTGAAATGTTGTAATTGTACCAATCCCACCACTCCCTCTGGTAGCTCATTCCATACATGCATCGCCTTCTGCGTGAAAAGGTTGCACCTTAGATTCCCTTCCCCATCTACCTTAAACCTATGCCTTCTAGTTATGGATACCAAAGGGTCTGATTCCATGCTGTGCAGCTCTATGAATCTAGTGTAAGTGATAACATATTGGTGATACACACTTGATGGGCCAAATGGCCTTTTCTGTACTGTATGATTCTGTGATCAGAAAACTCACGTAGGGTTCAACAAAGGATGCCTCTCTGAATCAGACACCATTTATAACAGATTAATGCAATAATAACCTTCACGTGGAATTTAAGAACAGACATCATTCCATTAGAGCACGTTCCTTCTGTGCTGAAACCATTCTATTGTTTGTGGGAGATCAAGCTGAGGAGCTGTGACTATTTAGGTTTTGATGTTACACATATAAGTCTGGAATAACAGTGGATTAGGAATCGTGTTTAGAGAGAATGGTACTCCAAGCCTCTCTAATCCTATTATGTTAACGAGAGAGAGAGAGGATGTCGCATCTACAGATCCGACAGAAGAGTTGTGCAGCTTGTTCGGTCAGTTGAGTTGGTTCTCCTCTCAGACAAGACTGGATGTTGATTTTGATGGATCCTGATTAAACACTATATCAGAACACTCCAAATCCAAGGAATGTGTCATGAGCAGATCAAAGATGACATTTGGAGAAATAGGTGCTGACATTTCTATCCTTGTGGGGGCTGGGGTAAGTCTTCAGATCAGGTAACGTGTGTGGAGAGAGAATTGGTTAATGTCTCGTGTCTGATTTCACTCTCGTTCAGAACTGAAAGGGGCTTGAAAATGCTCATTTTTATGGCATAGACAGAGGGGGGAGTAAGACCGAGGGAAACATATGGTGAATGTTAATGTTGGTGAAGGTGAGATTGAGGTATCGTATGGGTGTTAATGGAAGTATGAAAGAGAGAAAGCATCCACACTGCTCAGAACAAAGTCAACAAGACATGCCTGTGTGGGCAAATGGAACAAAATTGGAGAAGACTAAGCAGGGCAGACTGATACAGTGAATGGTAGACCCCTGTGGAGTGTTGCTGAATGAATAGCTCCAGGAGTGCAGGCGTTAATCCTTGAAAGTGGAGTTGCGGGTAGACAGGGTGGTGAAGAAAGTGCTTATTTTCATGGGTCACAGCATTGAGTAAACGAGTTGGGATGTCATGTCGTGGCTGTACAGGACATTGGTAAGACCACTTTTAGAACAAGGCACAGAAGTCTGGTCGCCATTCATTTGGAAGGACCCTGTCAAACTTGAGAGGCTGCAGACAAGATTTACAGGGATGTTGCTGGGACTGGAGGTTTTGAGTTATCGGGAGAGGTTGGGTCCTTTTTTTTACCCTGGAGCGTCAGAGCCTGAGGGGTGACCTTATACTGATTTGTAAATTCATGAGGGGCATGGAGAGAGTGAATAGCCAAGGTCTTCTTTTCTCGGGGAGGGGGTGGGGGGAGGTCCAAAACTAGAGGGCATAGGTTTAAGGTGAGAGGGGGAAATATTTAAAAAGGACCTAAGGGGAAATATTTTCATGCAGAGGGTGATGTTTGTATGGAATGAGCTGTCAGAGGAAGTGGTGGAAGTGGGTACAATTACTCATTTTAAAAGGTATCTGGATGAAGGGTTCAGGTTTAGAGGGATATGGGCTAAATGTGGATCTTGGGTCTGGGCCAGATTGAGACATCTGGTCGGCATGGGTGAGTTGAACCGAAGGGTCTGTTTCCGTGTAGTGTGACTCTATATCTATCCCTCTATGACCAAAACCAGACCTCTTCACTGATAATCTTCCGGCTGGATTTTTTTTTTAAGAGCACCCAATTTCAGGAGATTTCTGGTGGGTAAAATTGGCATCTGTCCTGTGTCATGGAAATTCTGGAAAATAAAAATAAATAGTTCTCCCTGTGAATGGTACAACCCTCCCCACTGCTACCTCTGCAATGAACAATTACAATCTTTTCCGCTCCCACACCCATTCAGGATACAGTCCTCCCCACATCTGACATGAATGGTATGACCCTTGCTGTCTGAATTGTATAATTGTCCCCTTCCCATGTGAATGGTACAATCCTTCCACCTCTACCACAACCCATGAATAGTAGGATCCTTCCCATTCCCCATTCCCCCCAGAATGGTACAATCCTCCCTTGAGAATCCTGAGCTGGGAACTTCCAAGTCTCTTTGTGTTTCCAGCATGGACCCCTTCTGGAACTCCATTTGTCCCCTCCTGAAAAATATCCCTTTATACCACCACTCTGCCTTCTGCCAGCCAATCCTCAATCCATGTCAGCACCTTGCCCCTAACACCTGGGACTCTTGTCTTATTTCACAGCCTCCTGTGCTGCACCTTGTCAAAGGCCTTCTGGAAATCCAAATCACTCTCATCCACTGGCTCTCCCTTTGTCTAACTTACTCATTCGCTGCTCAAAGAATCCTAATAGATTTGTCAGACACGACCTCCTCTTGTCAAAGCTGTGCAGATTCAGTCCTGTTCTACCATGCACCTCAAAATATTCCACACTCTTCACCCTTCAAAATGCGTGTTCAGTTTACCCATTTTACCATAAATAAGCTCTTCTGTTCATTAAAACGTAATCAAGTTGAAAGACTTAATATTGTGTATGTATACTGTCTTTGCCACTTGTAATATATTATCCTTCTGAAGAAGTCCTTCAAAAAATATTAGCATAAGGTATGAAATGGACATTGGAGTGAAAAAGGATGAGAGGTGTCTTAATAGAGGTATACAAGATGTTGAGAGGCATAGATAGAGTGGATAGCATTGGAAGAAATGATTGTTACAAGTCGGCATAATTTTAAGGTAATTGGAGGAAGGTTTGGGGGAGATGTCAGAGTAAGTTCTTCAGAGTGGTGGGTGCATGGAATCCACTGCTAGCAGTGGTAGTAGAGTCAGATATATTTGCAACTTTAAGCGACTCTTGGATAGGCACATGGAAGTTAATACAATGATAGGTGTGCCTCATCTTAGAGTAGGATAAAGTGCCTGTTCTGTGCTGTACTGTTCTGTGTTCTACGTCAAAAGTTTCGATTTGTGAGCAGTACAGTCAGATCCGAGCAAACAAGGACATGCAGGTCATACGGCGCTTAGACCGAGCGAGGCGTGCAGGGTTACGGCTGCACAGGAGGTGCACAAAAGCAAAGTCAATATTTAGATTTCAAATTGGACCATTTGGATGGTGTTGGACAGAGGAAGGAAGTTGCCGTCTGAGTTAAAGCTCAATCTTCATTCAGAGAGAGGAGCAGCAGCAGCAGCTTTAGAAGCTCATGGTCCACCTTCCGCATTCAGACAATACGGGGGGCTCTGATTGGCCGGATGACGAGACTCCTTCCGGTCCTCCAGGGTTTCCCAAAGATTGGTCAGCCATCCATCAGAACGATGAGGGGCGGCGCCTCATCCCGATCAGAGACATGCGCACCAGCACCTCCCTCTCAGCGCATGTGCACTGTCCGCCGTCAGAAGAGCGGTTTCTCCATCGCATGGGAGTGTGGGAGATATAGCTGCCATTAAAGAGATGAAATCAAGTGTCTCATGTGTCTCCTTAGCCGTCCTACTCGTGTGTTGCTGTAGTACATCTCAGGAACCAACCTTTAATCGATTTTAAATGTATACACTGAATGAAAGACTACAGGTCTTTGCCTCTAAACTCTATTTCCAGTTCAGTGTCAGTATGTTGCTCTTTATCTGTCCTCAAATAAGGACCGAGTCAATACCCTCTACCTGTCACTCCTGAACATTGATTTTTGTTTTTAGTTTGCACATTCCAACACTCTGTTTCAATCATTTGTTAAAAGTTATTCGTGGTACATGAGAGTTGCTGGCTGGCAGCATTTTGTTCCCCTTGAGAAGGTGGTGGTGGGCTGCCGTTTTGAACTGCTGTGGTCCACACGCTTCACGATAACCTACAATGCCCTTAGGGAGGGAATTCCGGGATTTAGACCCAGCAACACTGAAGGAACAGCAATATATTTCCAAGTCAATATGATGAATGGCTTGGAGTGATACTTGCAAGAGATAGTGTTTCCCAAGTAGCTTTTGTCCTGATTCTTCTAGCTGGAAGTGGTTGTTAGTTTGGAAGGTATTTTCTGAGGTTCTTTGCTGAATTTCTGCGGTGTGTCTTGTAGATAGTACACACTACTGGTTCTGAACAGTGGAGCAGAGGGAGTGGATGTATGTGAATATGGTGCCAATCTACCAGGTTACTTTGTCCTGGATGGTATCAGGTTTTTTTCAATGATGTTGAAGCTGCACCGATCCAAGCTGGTGGGAGAGTATTCTATTACACTGCTAAATTGTGCCTTGTGGAAGATGGACAGATGAAAGTATTTGACAAATGCACTGCTTCCACAAGATCTAGTGGATTTGTGCCACTTTTACCCATCAAAAAGCTCCGGAAACTGGGTGCATTAAAACAAATCCAGTGGGAAGATTATCACCAAAAAGGTCAAGTTTCGCTCATAAGAGGTTTACAAAATTATGAGGGACATGGATAGGGTAAATAGGCAAAGTCTTTTCCCTGGGGTCGGTGAATCCAGAACTAGAGGGCATAGATTTAGCGTGAGAGGGGAAAGATATAAAAGAGACCTAAGGGGCAACTTTTTCACACACAGGGTGGTACGGGTACGGAATGAGCTGCCAGTAGATGGGGTGGAGCCTGGTACAATTGCAACATTTACGAGGCATTTAAATAGGAATATGAAGAGGAAGGGTTTGGAGGGATATGGGCCGGTGCTGGCAAGTGAGACTAGTTTGGGTTGGGATATCTGGTCAGCATAGACAGGTTGAACGGTAGGGTTTGTTTCCATGCTGTACATCTCTATGACTCTAAGTGTTATTGATTTATAGAGTATCACTGCACTGAAACAAACCCTTCAGTTCAACACGTCCATGCTGACCAATTGTCCGAGACTGACCCAATCCTAATTTCCAGCATTCGGCCCATATCTCTCTAAACCCAAATGATTCATCCAGATACCTTCTGTACTGCGCTGTATTTTTCTATGTTCTATGATGTAATTGTATTCAACTGCACAATTTCCTCTTGCAGCTTGTTCCACACACACAACCATCAGAATAAAAAGATGGTCCCTTACATCCCTCGATCCAACCCCCCATCACCCACAGCACCCCTTGTCCATTTCCCTGCCACACATATCGCCCCCATTCATTCACCCCCGTCACCCACAGTGCCCCCTGTGTGTACCCCTGCCACCCACAACACCCCCTGTCCATTCTGCCCGCCCAAACATCCACAGTGCCCTATCCATTTCCCCCACCACCCACCGCACCCCCATCCATTCCCCTCCCACCCTAAGCACCCCCTGTCCATTCCACTACCCTACAATTCATAGCACCCTCTGTCCATTCGCCCATGGCTCCCACCACGCTCCCTGTCCATTCCCCCCGCCACCCACAGCGCCCATGTCCATTTTCCCCAGCACACACAACGCCCCCTGTCAATCCCACCCTGCCCCACACAGCGTCCCCTGTCCATTCCCCCCCGCCCCACACAGCGTCCCCTGTCCATTCCCCCCCGCCCCACACAGCGTCCCCTGTTCATTCCCCCCCACCCCACACCGCGCCCCCCTGTCCATTCCACCCTACCCCACCCTACCCTACCCCACCCCACCCCACCCCACCCTACCCTACCCCACCCCACCCTACCCTACCCCACCCTACCCCACCCCACCCCACCCTACCCCACCCTACCCCACCCTACCCCACCCCACCCTACCCCACCCCACCCCACCCCACCCCACCCTACCCCACCCCACCCCACCCCACCCTACCCCACCCTACCCCACCCTACCCCACCCTACCCTACCCTACCCTACCCTACCCTACCCTACCCTGTCCATTCTCTCTCCATCCCCAGCCTCTTATCCATTCTCTCTCTCCATCCCCAGCTTCTTGTCCATTCTCTCTCTCCATCCCCAGCTTCTTGTCCATTCTCCCTCTCTACTTCTAACACCCTGTCCATTGTCTCTCACGCCACCCTCTGCACCACTGTTGTTTCTCTCCGCACTCTCTCCTCTCCATCCATTCTCTCTTCCCCACCCTCTGTCGCAATTCATTCTCTATCACTTCCCTCACCCTCTGCCTTCACCCTCTGCCACACAACCCATTCTCTCTCCCCCCCCCACCTTCCATCCCCATCCATTCTCTACCCACCCAGTGCCCCTGTGCATTCTCTCTGTTTCTCCCTCTCCTCACACTCTGCATACCCAATTCGCGCTCTCCTCACATTCTGCACCCCACCCCATTCTCTACCACTCCTCCCCAGTACACCCCTTCCCCATTCTCTCTCTCTGGCCCCTCTCTCTCATTCTCTGTCCCGCCACCCTCTGTTCCCCCCCAGTCTTTGTCTACGTTCTACCCTCTGCCCCCCCTTGTCCATTTTCTCTCTCTCTCTCTCTCTCTCTACATCCCCCCCCCCATCCCCCCCCCCCATCCCCCCCCCCCATCCCCCCCCCCATCCCCATTCCCCCCCCCATTTCCCCCCCCCCATCCCCCCCCCCCATTTCCCCCCCCCCCATCCCCCCCCCCCATTTCCCCCCCCCCATCCCCCCCCCCCATCCCCCCCCCCCATCCCCCCCCCCATCCCCCCATCCTGTCTCTTTTCTCCCCAGCTTCCCCCTCACTCCGGTCTTTCTTGTGCCTTGAGCCCTCTTTGATCGCTGTATCAAGCCCTTCTAAGGAGAGAGAGAGAGAGAATGGGTGGTGATGACTCTACCTGGGCGAAGGGAAAGATGAGAAATGGCTGATCTTAACAACTGAGAATACCTAAAATGATATATTCAGAAACATCGTTAAAGTTTGAAAGTACATACAGGTACCGGCTGAAATCTTTCTGAAACTTGCATTGAAATATGCAGTTAGACTACAGCTCAGGACAGGCTGGAAGGGGTGAATGGACTATTCCTAGTCTTGTGTAATTGGTTCCAATTATGTAGAAATAGAGTTGTAGAGCACGGAAACAAAGCCTTTCAGGCAAGGCTGACCAGATATCCTAATTTAATCTAATGACCCATTTGCCAGCATTTGGCCCATCTCCTTCTAAACTTTTCATACTCATCTACCGATCCAGATGTCTTTTAATAAATGTTGTAATCGTAGCAGCCATCACCAATTCCTCCAGCAGCTCATTCCAAACGCACACCATTTTCTGTGTGAAAAATTTGCCCCTTAGTTCCCTCCATAAATCTTTCTCCTCTCACCATAAACCTATACCTTGTAGTCCTAGACTCGCCCCGACTACCCTGGGGAGAAGGCCCACAAAAGTTGAGTAGCCAGACAGAATGCAAAAGGAATTAAAAGTTGAACCACAGGGAAAATGTGGCTCCACCCTTTTTTTCTCCAATTGGCATTTGAACACTTAAACTGTCAGTAACAGCGGCATCGCCGCAGAGCGTACTGCGTGTGCTCCTCAATGTCAGTAAGGCACGACACATGTTTTCCAGTGTCAGCAAATCACTGCGCATGCTCCTCGCTGTTCGCTGAAGAGGCGTGCGACTAACTTTTGACGAATCAATAGAAAGTCAAGAGGACCGGAAGAAGAATGCTGCTCCTGCCACTCAGAGCTGCCCTATTGTCTGAATGCGGAAGGTGGACCATGAGCTTCTGAACCTACTGCTGCTCCTCTCTGAAAGATGATCGAGATTCAGCCCAGACTGCAACTTCCTTCCTCTGTCCAACATCTGTGAGTACAGCACTTTTTTTTTCTCACCCCCTTTTTCATTCTGGGATCAAAGGGCGTGGGTTTTGATCATGTTAAATTGCCTATAGTCATCAGGGATGTGTAGGTTAGGTGCATTATTGAGTAGTAAATGTAGAGTAATACGGTAGGAGTATGGGTCTGGGTGAGTTGCTCTTCGGTGGGCCAGTGTGGATGTGTTGGACTGCAGGGATTCTATAAACTATTGACTTGTAGCAACTGAAAGGAAAGGGAGTGAATCCAAAGAGAGGACAACTCAGAAAATGTTGGTCCAAATCTGTGTCTCAATTGGCAAATAGACAGGCAAGAGGCTGGAAGAACACAGCAAGCCAGGCAGCATCAGGAGGTGGAGAAGTTGAAGTCTCGGGTGCAACTCTTCTTCTGGACTGGGGCTGAGTATAGGGGGAGCTGCAGAACAAAGGTGTGCTGGGGTCAGCGTGGTGAAGTGGGAATAGGTGAAGCCAGGGAGAGGGTACAACCGGGTTGGTCAATTTTAAAGATTAGATTAGATTACTTACAGTGTGGAAACAGGCCCTTCGGCCCAACAAGTCCACACCGCCCCGCCGAAGCGTAACCCACCCATACCCCTACATCTACAGTTACCCCTTACCTAACACTACGGGCAATTTTGCATGACCAATTCACCTGACCTGCACATCTTTGGACTGTGGGAGGAAACCGGAGCACCCGGAGGAAACCCACGCAGACATGGGGCCAATTTGTGAAAGGAATCTGGTTGGTGGCATGGAGGAATGGAAGGGAGTTGGGGAATGGTAAGGGAGGTTATCGAGTTCTGGGAGCTTTGGCTGCCCAGGCAGAAGATGAGGTGTTGTTCCTCCAATTTGCAGTTAGGTTCATTGTGGCAATGGAGGAGGCCAAAGATAGTCATGTCAGAAAGGGAGTAGAGGGGGAATTAAAATGGCCAGTGACTGGGAGGTCCAGTTGGCCTCCGCAGACCCAGCTGCGATGCTTGGCGAACCATTCCCCAAGCTTACACTCGGTCTTCCTGATGTAGAGAAGACCACAATTGGCAAATGCAGGACCTCAATGTGAAGTTAGAGCCTTTGCTGTGAAAAAATGCAGAAAGGAGGTTTATTGTTTCAATGATGATGTATTGGGACGTGGAGAAAGTGAGAACTGCAGATGCTGCAGATCAGAGTTGAAAAGCGTGGGCTGGAAAAGCTGAGCAGGTCAAGCAGCATCCAAGGAGCAGGACAGCTAACGTTTTGGGCATGAGCCCTTCATCAGAATGATGTCCAAAGGGACCTCAGCATGCTTCTACACCAGTCAATGTCAGTTGTCAGACAGGTGCAGCAAGCAATCAGCAAGACAAGTGGGATGTTAGCAAGAGGAATTGAGTTCAGAAATCTGAAGGTCCTCCTGCAGTTAGGGGGTCATTGAATATATTCAAGGCTGAGTTCAATGATTTTTGAACAGCAAAGAAGTCTATGTTTATGGGGAAAGGCAAGAAAATGGTTTAAAGACCAGTATGGAACAGTTAGTCGTACAGCTTAGAAACAGATCCTTCAGTTCAAGTTGTTCATGCTGATTATATTCACAAACTAAACTAGTCACACCTGCCTGTGTTTCGTCCAAATCCCTCCAACTTTTCGTATTCATGTATTATCCGAATGTCTTTTAAACATTGTTGCAGTACCTGCATCCACCACTTCATCTGGACATTCATTCCACATACAAATCACCCTCTGTGGGGGGAAAAAAAGGTGCCCCACATGTCTTTTTAAAATGTTTCTCCTCTCACCATCATTATTTGCTCGTGAATCTTGAAAACCCCCACCCGACGGAAAGGACATCTGCCGTTCACCTCATCTACTCCCCCTTATGATTTTATAAACCTCTATAAAGGCTTACTGTCAACCTACTGTGCTCCAGTGGAAAATGTCCCAGCCTATTCACTTAGATGTTGGTGGATCCATATCCTGTTATGACCTGTTGAATGCTGGTGCAAGCTTGAAAGACCGAATGACTTACTCCTGCTCCCAATTCTCTCTCACTGTGTCCAGGACAGCAAGAGACCATAAGACATGGGAGTGGAAATTAGGCCATTCAGCCCTTCTGGTCTGCTCAATCATTCAAACATGGCTGATAAGTTTCTCAACCCTATTCTCCTGCTTTCTCCCTATAACCCTCTATCCCTTTGATACTCAAGAACCTTTCTATCTCAGTCTTGAATATCCTCAGTGACCTCACCTCCACAGCCTTCTGTGGCAATGGATTCCATAGGTTCACCATTCTCCGGCAGAAGACATTTCTCCTTATCTCTGTTCTGAAAGGTTTTCCCTTCACTTTAAGGCTGGGCCCTCAGGTCCTAGTCTCTCCAACCAATGGAAACATCTACCGACGTCCACTCTGTCCAGGCCGTTAATATTCTGTATGTTTCAATAAGATACCCCCTGAGTATGGGCCTGTTAATCAGCATGAAACAGACCTTTCAGGATGAGGTACAGCAGGGATTAGGTGAGGCAAAGTGAGAATGGAGGGAGAGTGTGTGGGATGGAGATTTTCAGTTACTCGGGAATAAAAGAGGAAAGAGTTCGCTACGAATTAGAATTGATCGGGTGGGCCAATAGGCTGCGGAGTAGCAGAGGGAGTTTAATTGAGAGAAATGTGATGTTTTGCATTTTGCCAAAACTGGAAAAGACATACAAAAGTTGAGCAGCCAGACAAAATGCAAAAGCAATAACATGTCGAGCCACAGGGAGAGAAAAAAACTTGTGGCTCCAACCTTTTTTCCTCCTATTGGCATTTGGACACTCAATCTGTCAGGAACACGAGCATCCCCATTGAGCATACTATGTATGTTTCCCGGTGTCAGCAACGCAGTGCGCATGTCTGCCGGAGTCAGCAAAACACTGGGCATGCTCATCGCTGTCCGCAAAAAAGACGCGAGACCTTCTTTTGACGAACCAATAGAGAACCCTGGAGGACCGGAAGGAGATTGGCCCTGCTGCCAATCAGAGCCACCCCATTGTCTGAATGTGGAGGTTTCACCATGACCTTCTGAAGCTGCTCCTCCTGCTCTCCTCTCATTCTCTGAATGAAGATTGTGCTTCACCCAGACTGCAAATTCCTTCCTCTGTCTAAGACCTGTGAGTACGGCAGTCTATTTTCTCGCCCCCTGTTCCATTTCTTTTTAATTCTGGGGTTCAATTGTTGATTTGCAGGAACTCAGAGGAAAAGGAGTGAATCCTAGAAGGTACAGACTCTGGAAACGTTGGTCCAGGTCTGTGACGCAATGAGCAAAGTAGACGGGCAGGTGGCTGGAAGAACACAGCAAGCCAGGTAGCATCAGGAGGAGGAGAAGTCGACGTTTCGGTTTCTTCATGACAGGGGTGTGGGTGTGGGTAGAGGTGCAGATAAAGGGTGTGCTGGGGGCAGGGTGGTGAAGTGGGGATAGGTGAAGACAGGTAGAGGGTACGACCTGATTGGTCAATGGAGGAATGAATCTGGTTGGTGGCAGGGAGGAGGGTGGGGCTTGGAATGGAGTCAAGGGATGGGAAGGGAAGGGCGATTTTGTTTTGAAATTGGAGCACTCAGTGTTGAGTCCTCTGGGCTGTAGGCTGTCCTGGTGGAAGATGAGGTGTTGTCCCTCCAATTTGCGGTTTGGTTTGTTGTGGCAATGGAAGGCCTATGATGGTCATGTCAGAAAGGGAGTGGAAAGGCGAATTAAAATGGATGGTGACTGGGAGGTCTGGTTGGCCTCTGTGGACTCAGCTGCGATGCTCAGCGAACCATTCCCTAAGTTTAAGCTCTGTCTCCCTGATGTAGAGAAGACCACAATTTGCAAACAGGTGGCAAATGCAGAACTACAGTGTGAAGTTATATCTTTTGATGTGATGAAAAAGCAGAATGGAGGTGTATTGTTTAAATGGTGGTATATTGGAGTGTGCAGATGCTGGAGATCAGAGTCAAAAATGTATTGGAATAGCACAGCAGGTTAGGCAGCATCCAAGGAGCAGGAGAGTCGATGGTTCGGGCAGGAGCCCTTCATCAAGAATGATGTGTGGATGTACAAAGAGGCTTCAGCGTCCCTTGGAACCAGTCAATACCAGTTGTCAGATCGGTGCAGCAAGCAATCAGCAAGGCAAGTGGTATCTTTAGCAAGAGAAATTGAGCTCAGAAGTGGGGATGTCTTCCTGCAGTTATGGAGACATTGAATATATTCAAGGCTGACTTCATCTAATTTTTGAACAACAAAGAAGTGGATGTTTATGGGGAAAGGCAAGAAAATGGTTTTAAGATCAGTACAGAACTGTTACAGAGTCATACAGCACAAAAACAGTCGGACTAGTCCATGCTGACTATATTCACGCAAACTAAACTAGTCTCACCTGCCAGTGTTTGGCACATATCCCTCCAAACCTTTCCTATATATGTACTTACCCAAATGTCTTTTAAATGTTGTTACTGTACCTGTATCCACCACTTCCTCTGGATCTTCATTCCACACACAAACCATTCTGTGTAAACAAAAAGAAAGTGCCCCTCATGCCTTTTTAAAATCCTTCTCCTCTCACCTTCAAATTTGCTGCGTAATCTTGAAACCCCCACCCTCTGGAAAGGATATCCAGCGGTCATCTCATCTATACCACTCATGATTTTATAAACCTCTGTAAGATCACCTCTCAACCTATGCTCCAGTGAAAACTTCCCAGCCTATCCACCTAGATGTTAGTAGATTCATGTCGAGTTATGATCTGTTGAATGCTGGTGCAGGCTTCAAAGGCCCAATGGCTAACTCTTGCTCCCAATTCTCACAGTCTGTGTCCAGGATGGCAAGAGACCATAAGACATAGGAGCAGAGTTAGGTCATTCAGCCCATCGGGTCTGCTCTGCCATTCAATCATGGCTGATAGGTTTCTCAACTCCATTCTCCCACTTTGTCTCTGTAACCCTCAATCTCCTTGATACTCTAGAACCTATCTATCTCATGAGGTCTTCAATATCCTCAATGACCTGTTCTCCACAGCCTTCTGTGGCAGTGAATTCCGTAGATTCACGACTGTCTGGCTGAAGACGTTTCTCCTTCTCTCTGTTCTTAAAGGTCTTCCCTTTACTCCTAAGGCTGTGCCCACTGGTTGGAGAGACTAGAACTAATGGAAACATCTTCCCAACGTCCACTCTGTCCAAGCTGATCAGGATTCTGAATGTTTCAATTGGGAACCCCCCTGAGTGTGGCCCTGTTAATCAGCATGAACCACACCCTTCAGGATGAGATACAGCAGGGATTAGGTTGAACAAAGTGAGAATGGAGGGAGTGTGTGGGGGATAGAGATTTTCAGCTTCAAAGGAATAAGAGAGGAAAGAGAGTTCACTATAAATTAGATTTGATCAGGTGGGCTGATGGGCCAAGGAGTGGCAGATGGTCTTTAATTTAAAGAAGTGTGTGGTTTGCATTTTGGTCAAGCATACCAGGCAGGACTGACACAGTTAAGGGGAGAGTTGCAGAACAAAGAGGCCTCAGAGTGTGGGTTCATAGTTCCTTGAAAGTGGAGTCTCAGGTAGACAGGACAGTGAAGAAGGAATTTGGTATGTTTTCCTTCATTGGCCAGAGCATTGAGTATAGGAGTTGGGAGGTAATGTGGTGACTGTACAGGACATTGGTTAGGCCACATTTGGAAGACTGCGTTCATTTCTGGTTTCCCTGTTATAGGAAAGATATTGTGAAACTTTGAGTGGGATCGGAAAAGATTTACAAGACTGTTGCCAGAGTTGGAGGGTTTGAGATACAAGAAGAAGCTGAATAAGCTGTGGATATTTTCCCTGAAGCATTGGAGGTTGAGGGGTTACCTTATAGACGTTCATAAGGGGCGTGGATAGGATGAATACCCAAGGTCTTTTCCCCAGGGTAGGGGAGTCCAAAACTAGAAGGTATAAATTTGAGGTGAGAGGGGAATTTTAAAAGGCACCTGCATGGGTACATAAATATGAAGGGTTTAGAGGGATATGGACCACATGCAGGCAAATTGGACTAGATTAATTTAGGATATCTGTTTGGCACAGATGAGTTGAATCGAAGGCTCTGTTTCTGTGCTGTATGACTCTAATTGTCAGTGGTGAAAGCAAAAGGGTCGTTGTGAGGGCTGGCCCTTCATAGCAGCTTTCAAGGATGTTTTGCCCTTACTGGGAATAGAAGAATTTGACTGAAGTGTGTCGGTGTTAATGCCTTGATGTCTCATTTTGTTCCCACCTTTCTGGGGATGTTAACCATTTCATGTCTGGTTGTTCGTCAAGAAGCTGAATTGCAGGTTCACCCTGAATTGACACACTTTTTTTTTGCTTTCCAAAATCAGACTTGCTCACTGTCAGCAGGAGCCCAATGTTGTGAATGATATTAACTTTCAGGTGAAGTTACCCAAAATTCAGAGAGGTGTCAGTCTTGATGTTTTTGCTTTTCTGCCCCTGTAAGATCCTGAATCAGCACCTTCAGGAGGATTAGTTAAAGCAGAGGGGGAGAGAGAGAGTGGGATGGTGTTTTCAATTTTATGGAATAACAAAAAAAAAGAATATTCTGCAGAAAGTAGAATTGCTTGTTCTGAATTTCTACCCTGCAATTGCCGTGATGACTTTTGTAATCTCTTTTTGCAGAGTATTTGAAGATCTGAAGACAGAAGTTTCAAAATCAACAGATGAAGGCCTTCTGCCCAAAACATTGACTCTCCTGCTCCTCGGATGCTGCCTGACGTTTTGTGCTTTTCCAGTGCCGCACTTTTCAACACTGACTCTCCAGCGTCTGCAGTCCTCACTTTGACGTCAATGTCTGACAGTCACTCAATCCATCAGGACTGCAACAATTTTCAACCATGATTCTGTGAGAAGGAGCAAAGCTTTTTGGTTCCTGTTTCGGTACATTTTCAGCATCAGTGGGATTGGATGAGAGACCCTACTGGTGTAGCGCACTGAATGTGGAGCGTGTAACAGCGATACAGTCTGGAAAGAGGAATTCACGGCAGAGAGGGACTGTACACGCATTTGTGTGCAGCGCAAGCTTCGGCCATGGAGAACCCAGAGGAATCCCGCCCTTTGGAGAAACCATGGAAGTGTGGCAACCGTGGAAAAGGCTTTCATGTCCCATCTGTCCTGGAGTCTCATTGGCGCAGCCACACTGGGGAGAGGCCGTTCTCCTGCCCCATCCCCGGGAAGGCCTTCAGCAATTCCTCCACCCTGCTGAAGCACTGACGGGTCCACACGGGGCAGCTTAAAGGCCTCTCCCCCGTGTGGACCTGCCAGTGCTTCAGGGTGGAGGAAATGGTGAAGGCCTTCCTGCACTCGGGACAGCTGAAAGGCCTCTCCCCCAAGTGTGGGAAGGCCTTCAGCAATTCCTCCCCGCTGAAGCACCAGCGGGTCCACACTGGGAAGAGGCCCTTCAAATGCTCCGAGTGCAGGGACACCTTCAGCGATTCTTCCAACCTGCTGAAGCATCAGCGGGCCCACACGGGGGCGAGGCCGTTTTTGTGTCCTGTCTGTGGGAAGGCCTTCAGCAATTCCTCCTCCCTGCTGAAGCACCGGCGGGTCCACACTGGGAAGAGGCCCTTCAGCTCCCCGAGTGCTGGAAGGCCTTCAACAATTCCTCCAACCTGCTGACCCACTGACGGGTCCACACTGGGGGGAGGCTGTTCTCCTGCCCCGAGTGCTGGAAGGCCTTCAGCGATTCCTCCGCCCTGCTGAAGTACCGGTATGTCCACACGGGGAAGTGGCCCTTCAAATGCCTAGAGTGTGAGAACGCCTTCAGCGATTCCTACACCCTGCTGAAGCACCAGCGGGTGCACATAGGGGAAAGGCCTTTCAGTTGCCCTGTGTGCGGGAAGGCCTTCAGCAATTCTTCCAATCTGCTGAGGCATTGGCAGGTCCACACTAGGGAGAGGCCATTCTCTTGCCCTGAGTGTGGGAACGCATTCAGCAATTCCTCCACCCTGCTGAAGCACCAGCGGGTTTACACTGGGGAAAGGCCAATCACCCACTCTCAGTGCAGGAAGGGCTTCACCCACTCCTCCCACCTATAGAGCCACCAGCGAGTTCATATGCCATCGCAGGGGGATTGAAGGAATGATGGCTGAGTGCCATTATTGACTGGACCAATCGTAAAGGAAGTGGGGTGGCGTGGAGGGGAGTGTGTGCGCTTTGACCTTGAGCTGTTTAAAAAGCAGCTACTTTTTCTCCAACTTTTTGTTGGGGAGATCTGAAGCTGTAACAAAGTTAGGTCACAATAAAGGCTACCTGAACTTACGGCTGGGCTCAGACTCTGAATGAAAGCTTTGAGCTCCAAGAGGTTTTTGTTTGAAAGCTGCTCATTTCTTTCCAATGTCGTGTATCAGGTGGAGCAGTGAATGAGTAGCTGGTATCATTAGAAATTGCAAATTTTTCAGGAGCGCAGAGTGCATTATTTCATCAAGATGACTTAAGATTTCATTTTAAAAAAAGTGACAGCTCAGAAAATGCGTGAAAGGTGTGGGGTTTGAGTCTGTCAGTATCCCAATCTTGAATTAGACTGGTTCTATTTCCAAAGTAGGAACCTTATAAAATATTACATGGATTGGCTGCCTACAGATTGTGCACATTTTGAAAGTATCTGCAAATGTAATTCTGCCAATACAAATTCACCCCATAGAGTTATGTGTGTGTGTGTGCATGAGAGTATGCGTAAGAGTGTTTGCATGCTTGGTAAATTGTGAGTATGATGGAATATAAGCCTGTGAGAGTGTTGGGGGGGTTGTATGTGTATGTGTGAGAGAGAGGTATGAATAAAAGAGAGGGGTTGCGTTTTGCTAAAACAAGGAAGTGCAAGAATTAATGATAGGACCTTGGGTTGTATTGCAAAACAGTGAGAAGTTCAGGTATATAATTCTTTGAAAGTTGCATCACTGGTAGACATGGCGGATAAGAAGTCATTTAGCACCATTGCCTTCACTGTTCACACCATTGAGGAGAGGAGATGGGACATCATGTTGAGGTTGTGCAGGATGTTGGTGAGGACACTTTCCAGGTCCGGAGTGCATTTCTGGTGGCCCTGTAATAGGAAGAATTCTATTAAGAGGGTTCAGTAAAGATCTACCAGGATGTTCCCAGGACTGGAAGGTTTGAGCTATAAGGAGCAGCTGGGATTTTTTTCATTGGAGCACAGGAGGATGAGGGATGACCTTATTGTGATTTATAAAATCATGAGGAGCGGAGGTAAGGTGAACAGCAAAGGGGGAGCTCAAAACTAGGGGCATTTTTTTTCAAGATGAGAGGAGAGAGATTTAAAAGGAACCTGAGGGGTAATATTTTGACAGAGGGTGGTTTGCATGTGGAATGAACTTGCGGAGGAAGTGGTAGATGCAGGGACAGTTACAACGTTTAAATGATATTTGGATGGGTACATGAATAAAAAGGTTTAAGAGGGATGAAGGCAAATTACTGCGGATGCTGGAATCTGAAACCAAAAGAGAAAATGCTGGAAAATCTCAGCAGGTCTGGCAGCATCTGTAAGGAGAGAAAAGAGCTGACGTTTCGAGTCTAACTGACCCTTTGTCAAAGGTTTAAGAGGGATATGGGCCAATTGCAGGCAACTGGGACTAGTTTCGTTTGGGAATCCTGGTCGGCATGGATGAGTTGGACGAAGGGTCTGTTTCTGTGCTATATGTCTCTGAACCAAAGAAGTGATCTTACTGAAACCAATAGAATTCTGAAAGGGGCTTGACAGGATAGATGTAGATAAAATGCTCTATTGTGGAGGGAGTGATAGAATCCCGACAATTGGAAGCAGGCCATTCAACCCATCTATTCCACACTGGCTCCCTGAAGAGCATCCCACCCATACCCACCCCGTATCTCTATATTTGCCATGGCCAGTCCACCCGAAACTGCACATCCCTGGGCACTATGGACAATATAGTACAACCAATCCACCCTAACCGACACCCTTATCTATAAATTACCTTCTCGAGAATGTAATTTAAACGCAGAGCTTTTCTAAGAAAAATGTCAGTCTGACAACATTGGGACACAGACAGAATTCACACCTATTGTCTAAGGGATATTTCTGCTTATAAATAGGGCAACGTCTCCTCGAAATATAGATTTCATTTAGATATGACTGCGTCACTGTACATATTAAGACATTTCTTTTAATGTGCACGCATCCGTTTGAAATATAATCTTGTCCATTTAAATCTCTTTATTTGCAGAAATAGCCCATTAAAATGTCCATGTCCTTTAAAATGCAGATTTCCCCCTTTAGATATGACGCCGTTCCGTTAGATGTCGGAATATCTGTTTAAATTGAGCCGTGAGCTTTCCCAATGTAGACAGGGCTCCTCGAAACGTGGCAGTGTCCCCCCTGCAGCTGCAGAGCGAGACAGGAGAGTTTGTTTTTGTGAATGAGCAGTTGTAGCGCGAGGTGGCTGTTACTTGGTGACGGTGAGGCTTCCCCCGGCCCCGCCCATCCCCCTGAGCTGACGTCACGCGGGGGTGAAGCCGGTTGGGAGGAGAAGTCGCTCGAGCGGCGGCCGTTAGGAAAATGGCGCCGTGCGGCCCCGGGGCAGACACCCGTCACTGGGCACCGCCGCCTTCCTGGCGCAGCTGCTGTGTCACGGCCACACCGCCCGGCTGTACAGCAGGTAGGAGCCGGTGACCATTCTGGAGGTGGATGGGGTTAAGGGCCTGTTTGGGAACCCGTCGGCCGCCTGGGTGGTGGAGTTCTACTGGTCGTGGGGCGGCCCCTGTGTCAACTCTGGGGCCACCTGGAAGGTACTGGGCCCGGGAGGTGAAAGGTGAGGCAGGTTGTGGGGGGGGGACGGAGGGGAAGGAATGTGGGGCCTGACCTGTCATAGTCACATTTTACACTCACTTTACATCTGCTTTTACTGGGGCTTGTGCTTCTTGTGATTTTTACCCTCACTTTTTTATTAATCCTTGTGCTTTTTACCCTCTCTGTTACTTGTGCAATTCCTTAGACCAGTGTGTAAATACTAGTGAAGGAGATTATGCACCAGCATATGTTCCTCAGTCATTGAAGGGATAGGACCTGTGGAGAATGGTTAGTAAAGCATGTGGTGAGCTAAGCCTTGTTAACATGGATATAGTTTGTTGTTTGTCAAATTATACTTTTTATTATTTAGAGTCGTCAGAGATGTACAGCACAGAAACAGACACCTTTGGTCCAACCCGTCCATGCTGACCAGATATCCTAAATTAATCTCATCCCATTTGCCAGCACTTGGCTCATATTCCTCAACCCTTCCCATTCATCTACCCATCCAGATGCCTTTTTAAGTGCTGTAATTGTACCAGCCTCCACCACTTCCTCTGGCAGCCTGTTCCATACACACACCACCCCACCCTCTGCATGGAAATGTTGCCCCTTAAGTACCTTTTATATCTTTCCGCTCTCACCCGAAACCTATGCCCTCTAGTTCTGAACTTCACCCCTACACTGGGGAAAAGTCAAAAATGTTGAGCAGCCAGACAAGATGGAAAAGCAATAAAATATTATGCCGTATGGGGAAAACAATTGTGGCTCTACCTTTTTTTTTCTCCTATTGGCATTTGGACACTTAATCTGTTAATAATACCAGCAGCGCCACTGAGCATATTGTGTGCGTTCCTGTGTCAAGAAGCACGGCACATGTTCACCAGTGTCACCAAAACATTGCACGTGTTCCTCACTGTCGGCAGAAAAAGTGTGAGACCTTCTTTTGATTGACCAAGAGTACGACACTCTCATTTCTCATCCCCTTTTCCATTTATTTTTCATTGTGAGGTTCAATTGTTGACTTGCTGCAACTGAAAGGAAAGGGAGTGAATCCAGGGAGGGGACAGACTTGGGAAAAGTTGGGCCAGGTCTGTGACTCAATTGGCAAAATAGACATGCAGGAGGCTGGAAGAACGCAGCAAGCCAGGCAGCATCAGGAGGTCAAGTCAATGTTTTGGGTGTCACCCTTGTTGAGGACTGGGGATGGGTGTAGGGATAGCTGCAGAACAAGGATGTGCTGGGGGCAGGGTGGTGAATTGGGGATAGGTGGGGACAGGTAGAGGGTACAAACTGGTTGGTCACTGGTAGGAAGGAATCTGGTTGGTGGTGGCGGGGAGGGTCTAGGAAGGAATTGAAGGGGTGGCAAGGGAGGTTATTTGAAATTGGTGAACTCCAAATTGAGTCCACCAGGCTGTAGGCTGCCCAGGTGGAAGATGTGGTGTTCCTCCAATTTGCGGTTTGGATCATTGTGGTAATAGAGGAACCCAAAGATGGTCATGTCAGAAATGGAGTGGGAAGGGGAATTAAAATGGGTGGCGACTGGGAGGTATGGTCAGCCTCTGCGGCCCCGGCTGCAGACTGTTCCCCAAGTTTATGCTCAGTTTCCCCAGTGTAGCAAAGACCACAATTGGCAAACACGTGGCCAAACTGAAGTTGGAGCTTTTGCTGTGTAAAAAAAAAAGCAGAAAGGAGGTGCATTGTTTAAATGTTGATGCACTGTTTTGGGATATGGAGAATGTGAGGACAGCAGTTGCTGGAGGTCAGAGTTGAAAAGTGTGGAAAAGCACAGCAGGTCAGACTGCATTCCAGGAGCAGGAGAGTTGACATTTCAGGCATGAACCCTTCATCAGGAATGACGTGTGGATGTACAAAGTGGCCTCAGCATCCTTCCTCACCAGTCAATGCCAGTTGTCAGGTGTAGTGAGCAATGAGTAGTGCAAGTGGTATATTAGCAAGAGGAATGGAGTTCAGAAGTGGGGATTTCTTCCTGTAGTTAAGGGGTCATTGAATATATTCAAGGCTAAGTTCATGTGATTTTTCAACAACAACGAATGTTGTTTATGGAGGGAAGGTGAGAAAATGTCTGGACATTCATTCCACACACAAACCACTCTGTTTTTAAAAAAAAAATGCTGCTCCTCAAGTCTTTTTAAAATCTTTCTCCTCTCACCTTCAAAATTTGCTGCCTAATCTTAAAAACGCCACCCAAGGGCAATGACACCTGTGATTCACCTCCTCTACTCCCCTCATGATTTTATACAACCTCTGTAGGGTTATGTCTCAACCTTCTGTGCTCCAGTGAGATAAGTCACAGTCTAACTACCAAGATGTAGGTAGATTAATACCCAGTTATGTGTTCAATGCTGGTGCAGGCTCGAGAGACCAAATGGTCTACTTCTGCTCCCAATTCTGACACTCTGTGCCCAGGACAGCAAAAGACCATCAGAAATAGGTGCAGAAATTAGGCTGTTCAGCCCAGCAGGTCTGTTCATACCACACAATCGTGGCTGATAAGTTTCTCAATCCCATTCTTTCACTTTCTCACTGTAACCCTCAATCCCCTTGATACTCAAGAACCTCAGTCTTAAATACCCTCAGTGACCTGGCCTCCATAGCTGTTGATGGTAATGAATTCCATAGATTCACCACTGTCTGGCTGAAGACGTTTCTCCGTCTCTGCATTCTAAAAGGTCTTTCCTTTACTCTAAGGCTGTGCCCTCAGCTCCTTGTCTCTCCTACCAATGGAAACATCTTCCCAATGTACACTTATCCTGGCTGGTCAGTATTTTAACCCTTCAGAATGAGGTACAGCAGGGGTTCGGTTCAGCAAAGTGAAAACAGAGGGGGAGTGTGTGGTATGGAGATTTTCAGCTTCTAGGGAATGAGAGAGCAAAGAGAGTTTGCTATAAATTAGAATTTTTGGGATGGGCAACAAGCTGAGGAGTGTCAGATAGAATTTAATTTAGAGAAATGAGGTATTGCATTTTGGTTGAGCAATCCAGGCAGGACTGACAGTTAAGGGGAGTGTTGCTGAACAAAGAGACCTTGGAGTCGCAGGTAGATAGACTAGTGAAGAAGGTGTTTGGTATGATTTCCTTTATTGGTCAGAGCATTGAATAAAGGAGTTGTGAGGTCATATTGTGGCTGAATGTTGGTTAGGGCATTTTTGGAATACTACGTTAAGTTTTGCTCCCCCTGATATAGGATAGAACTTATGAAACTTTGAAAGGGGTCGTGAGAATGTTTGTAAGGAAAACTTGTCCTTAAGCATTTAGACTAAAATGTAATGTTGAATTATAGAACACATTTTCTCCACACTAGAAAATAGACAGGCAGGGAGGGTAAGGCAATTAAGAACATTTGCCTTAACATCAGTGAATTTGTATAAACACGATATTGAGTGATCACATTCACAGCTGTTCCTTTGTGAAATGAATGTGTTTGATTCTGACCTCAAAATGAAACTCGGTATCAATTACTTCTCTCCCGAATTATTGCCCTTCATTGTTATCTGTCTAGTTCAGAACATGCAGTGCTTTTGTAAAAAAAAAATTCACCTTAAGAAAGCTTGTTTGCGACAGCACTGCCTTTGTAAAAAAAAACTTGTGTATAAAGATAGTATACAGAGTAGCCCGCCCAGGCTCTTGGAAGAAGAGCGATTGCTACTCTTCTGGGTTAATAGAATCCAGTTAGCTTGTCTTATAGGTATCAGTGTTATGTTGTAACGGTGATGGTATTAATGAAGGGGATAATTTAAAATTAAACTAAAGTGTCTGTAAGAGTTTTATTTTTATTCCAGACTTCCAAAGAGTACGATCTCCGGGAATGAACCAAGATAAGCTGACAGGTCTGAGTCCACAAGGGACTCCTTGGAATGTCTCAATTTGGCGCTGCAAGCAGGGTTCCAACAAGGGCTACATTTGAGTGAAATTGGAAAAGAGGAGTTCCATCGAAGGGTTGGACTCAAGACCAATGGGCCCATAAGG
The DNA here is from genome assembly GCF_047496795.1 of Chiloscyllium punctatum. Lineage (NCBI taxonomy): Eukaryota > Metazoa > Chordata > Chondrichthyes > Orectolobiformes > Hemiscylliidae > Chiloscyllium > Chiloscyllium punctatum. The sequence continues at coordinate 73,212,179 of NC_092774.1, forward strand.
TAAAGTTGTATCTTGATTACTCTCTGTCTACATCTGTGTGGTGTTTCCCCCGTTTCACTCTCTCGGTGAAATCACGGAACCCTAAATGAAATCGTTTAAATAGGACTTAAAAATAGAAACTGTCAGGATTTTACAATGTTGAGAATGTTTTGCAGAAATCTTTAGTCTTTTTGTTCATTGTTGGGTTGTTGATTCGTGAAAGTTTTAAGGTGAGATTATCTTCTCTGTTGTATCTGTTCAACTTGGCTTGTCTTGCTTTGCTGTTTTGGCTTGTTTGTTAGTTATGGTTTTGTTCTGTTGGGTGTTCTTCGTTTATGTAATATAGAGGGTGGATGCTGCTTTTGTCATGTGTATATATAAAAAAAAAAGCTGACCAGTGATACAATTCTTGCATACTTGGTTAAGCAACTATGTGCCACATCCAGGATTTATGAGACATCTGGAATGTGAGTGCCTCATTTCTCTTAAAATGTTCATGTGTATGTACAAGAGAGCACCCATGTGAGACAGACAGAGACTCAGCACTGATTCCCTGCAGCTTGCAGAAAGTTTAATCCTGTGAGATTTGGTTTGGATGCACATTTGCTTGTTGACGAATGAATGTTTGTGTTTGTATTTTGTGGGGTTGGAGCCCTTGTTGATCAGTAGTTTTGTGAAGATTTAAAGTAGGTAGGATAACTGAGTGTGCCCCTAAATAAGATGTAAGACAAATGTCCCTTAACAGAAATAACAAGTCAGTATTATTAATTATGAGAAACAATTAAGGAGAATATCAGCTGCAGATGCTCAACAGAATAAGTATTGGTCTCTAGGACGCGCACATGATTTAACTCTATTCACTAAAATTGAACAAGGGATTTGGGAAAAAAGAGAGGGAAGTAAGCAGAAAGAAGTCTTATCAGAGTGGAAAAGGGTAGCTCGGGAAAAATCATCATGGAGACAAAACTGTATTAAAAGGGGAGTAAGTCCATTAACTGAGGAAGGATGTGAACTAAATTGGACAGAACTAAAACATAAATGTGAAGCACATGATTTAGAAGCAGAATTGGAATAGGCAAGGGAGAAAATTTAAAAAAACGCCAAGATTCAGAATCTACGTTGAAACGTCAAGGGCACCAAATAAAAAGGAAACTGGTGAATAAACAACAGACTGCAATTGCAGCTGCACAGGACGAAGCTGACAAGGACTGTTCCTTATACTCCACCCTCCCCTCTTCCAAGGACCCATTACTAAAGAATCCTGATCTGTTTATAGATGGTGGGTGGGATACTGATTTGGAGGAGGAAATATTTTATGCCTCTAATCCTGTCAGCTGACCACCTCCGATTCCCTGCCTGAACCCTCCCCTCTTACTCTGATGACGAACGTGCCAAGGCTCCTGCCCTTTCCCCAGCTGTTCTGCCGAATGAGAATTCGGATTACCACAAACCCGGTGCCTACTATACTAGGAGTCAATTAAAATTAAAATCTGGAAGAAACACTGATGAGACTCCTTTTGATTTCCACTGCCCCAAAACTAATAAGTCCCGAAGACACCGATGATTTGCAATCAAAGTCTCGGGACCTTAATATCAGACCTTGCACTCACCATGATGTGGGAGGGCAAAAAAGAAATTTCCCAAATAGAAGAGGTTCCTAACCCACAGGCTCTGAATCTGGAACAAGCCCAATTTATGGATCTTTATCAACCATGGAAACCTCATGACTCTCAAGCATTATCAATAAGGCTGCAGATTATGGAAGGAATCCTGAGGGATCTGTTAATTACATTAATAGGACCAAGACCATTTCTAACGCTGCCTCCCAAGACCTAATTCACCTCAGAATGCAGCTATTCGCCTGAAAAATGGGCGAGTTCTGAGAAATTTTACAAGGTAATAATCATACCCAGCCTGTAGTCCGGCACCCGGCTGAAACTATCAGATTGGATTATTACCTGTCTCCACCAAGCAGTGCATCATGTAGTTGATGTGGGTAAAGTCTTAACATGTAAACCCAGCTCGGGCGAAGAGGCTGAGGAGTTCCTTACCCGTTTTAAGGAATGCTATGGCGCTTCCTCTGATGACACTAACTACCTACAAGGGTGATCATCCCAATTTAATGCCATATGTATGACTCTTACCTGATCAGGTACAGAAAGCTATTAAAACCCACAATATCCACTGGCAACATGCTGAGGTTGCACAATTTAGCCGAGAGGTTCGTTACTTCTGAGAACTAAAGGATCCCAAGAGTAAGGCTACCATCGGCACGGTTAAGACAGAACTTGTCCAAACTACAGTGGCTAATGTTCAACCCAGGATTCAAAGTAGACCTTTCTATCTGCAAGGTCAGTCAAGCTAGCAAGTGAAACCTTCATACTATTGTCCAGTATGGCAGGACAGTAGAAATGGTACTGTGTATTCACAACATCCCAATGGACCTTGCGGTCCTCCTATGTATCCTTCCCCAACAATCCATGATGCCCCTATACATTCTCTCATTACTCTTCACTGCCTCCCCCACCCCCTAGAGTCCCCCAACAACTACACCTTTGTTCCAATTGCAGTGAACTATGACATTGGTCCAAGAACTACCCTTTCCATAGCAGTCCCTGGTTCATCACCGCAGTAAAAACAACAGACAATCTCCTGGTCTCCCTCCCCAGTAACCTCAGCAGGTTGCCCCTTTTACGACACAAAACCCTTGTCAAAACTGACTCCCGGATATAAGGCAGCTTCCTGTTTTGAATTTTCCCATACTTACTGCTAGCCCAGAGGATGGACCTATGCTAATTCTTACCCGTAATGGCCACGATATTGAATTTATGTTTGACGCAGGAGCCACTGTTTCATCACTTCCTGTCCATCTTGCTAATGCTTTTGATTTTCAAATCTTGGACGATGATGATATCCTGCAATCTTTTGATGGTTCCTCTAATAAACATGCATACGCTGTCCCTCTGACAGTGGTGTGGAAAAATTGTGTCACGCTCCCTTTTTGCTTTGTTGTTACTAATGGATTACGTATCCCTCTACTTGCTAGAGCTCTCCTCTGTCCTCTAAATATTACTATTAAATGTCATGATAATGGTATCCTGATTCAGGATCCACCTCATTTTGTTCAATGCATCAATACCAAACCAAAGCTGCCTCGATGGTGGTCATTTGATTTGGATCCTTATGCTTTCGATTGTATTTTACATAATGTCCCTCACCCCCACATTACTTTAGCTTATGACTCATCCAGGAATGATCTCAGGCTTGAACACATACTATAATTCCTTACTGGGCATTACTCCGCACGCTTGGGTGATTGGTGAGATCAGATCACCAGCTGGTGGCGTTCTTTTCGTGTCAGTTCCTCTTCATAGCTGGAAAACTGGCCCCCTCGTTTTCCCCTGTGCCACCACTCACTTGATCCCAGAACATAAAGCCTAAGAAGTAGGTTTTGACGCTAAGACTCTTTTTTGACCATGCTGATCAAACTTGCCATGAAATTCAGCTGCTCACTGAGATATCAATCCTATTTTATGCACAGCCTTATCGATTCATGGCAGCCTTCATCATTATCATGCCCACCCTCACCTGCAGGACATAGTATATCCTGGAGTCTGGGTGGACTCTAAAACACAAGTGGGCCTTGCTAAGGTCCCACCCATCTCCATTCTGATCAAACCGAATTCTGTCCTCCTGTCTATACTTCAATACCCCCTGAAACCAGAAGGTGAAGCTGGCATTCAACCTGTCATTGATTCATTTCTACAGCAAGGCCTTCTAGTCCCATGCCATTCTTCTGTCAATACACCTACCTTTCCGATCCCTAAACCGGGATATCCTGAATGTTGTTCATGACCTTCGTGAAGTAAATTAAAATCATTTGAGGCTCAATCCTCCAGTTGTCAGTCCTGCTACTGTCCTTAGCCAAGTTCCAGTTGATGCCAAACTCTTCACTATCGTTGACCTCCAACATGCATTCTTTTGTCTTCCTTTGCATCCAGATAGCCCATTACACTTTTGCCGCCTTTTAAGGGCCACCAATATATGTGGACTTGCCTACCTCAAGGGTTTATCCAGTCGCCGACACCTTTTCAGAGACTCTTCACACCCAGCTTGAATTATTTGAATTTCCTGGAGACACTACCCTAGTTCAATACATCGATGACCTCCTCGCTAGCCCTGACAAAAGTGTCCAATCACACTGACTCCACTACCTTTCTCAACCATCCACATCAATGTGGCTATATTGTACCCCCCCAGCAAAGTTAACTTCTTTCTGATTAGTCTTAAGTTCCTAGGTACTCTCATTTCTGAATTCGATCGGTGCTTGACACCTGACCGTATTGATCCTATTCTTTGTATTGCCCCTCCAACCACTCCTAAACAGATACGGTAGTTTCTTGACCTCATCAATTATTGCCGACAATGGATTCCTAATTGTGCCCTTCTGACCCAAACATGATCTCCCCTGTCCTCGTCTAATGAGCCTTAACGGTATGAACTCACCCCATAACAACTACATGTCTTTACGAAGCTTAAAACTACCCTCTCTTCAGCACCCACGCTAGGCCGACGTTTGTATGACTGCCACTTTCATCTTTATGTTGCCGTCCTTGATACCTGTGCTTCAGCTGTTCTCAACCAGCAACATGGCTCCTCTTGGCTCCCTATTGCCTATTTTTCTACTAAGCTTGACCCCGTTGCTCAAGGTATGCCTTCCTGCACCCAGATTCTCTCTGCCATCCATACTATGGTAGTGGCTGCCTCTAATATAACTTTACATCAAAATGTAGAAGTCTGTACCTCGCATTCTACAGTATTCTTGCTGATTTCTAAATATACTGAACACCTTGTTATGGTTCGTCTCAGTCGCTGTGAGATTTCATTACTTCTGAATCCATTTCTCTCCTGAAAGTACTGCTCTAACATTAACCCCCTACATTCCTGCAGGAAGAACCACTTGAACTGCCTTATCCACACCATGATTGTGTTCTCAGAAATGAACTTGTTTCTAAACCATGTCCTGATCTTACGGACGACACAGATGTGATCAACAAAACGGGTCAAGATGCAGGGAAGATACCTGCCCAACTGTCGTCTGATTCATATGGATGGAAGTTTACTTGTTGGTTATGATCGCTGTGTGGATGGATCGTGTGGATTGTACTGATAGTCCTTGGTCTCATCCTAGGAATATACACTGTCGTCCGCTTATGCGTGAAATGGACTGTACATTGTTTTTCACCTAAGCCAAAGAAGAGTCTGCTTAAATGACCCTTGTCTACCCCTCTACCTCCATGCCTGAACTTCCATGCTGAAATCCAGTATCTTTCAGACTCTGCCCCTCTGGATGATGACCTGGCAGAGGAGGCACTTGACTTATTTGAAAATACAAATTGACTGAATGGACTAATGATAGTTATAAGCCAAGTAGTTGTCATGAAATAACAAAAGGAGGGAATAAGAAAGTCTATAGCCATAAAACCTGTCTTTAAACATTTAAACTAAAATATAATGTTGAATTATAGAGCACATTTGCTGCACACTAGAAAATAGACAGGCAGGGAGGCTTGGTAAAAGGGGAGAACTCAAGGTATGCAGAAGATAACCAAGTGATAACAGGATACCCTAAGGCAATTAAGTACATTTGCCTTAACAGTGAATCTGTGAAAACAGGACACAGTGATAACATTCATGGCTGTTCCCTTGTGAAATTAATGACAGCGTTTGATTTTGACCCCAAAACGAAACTTGGTACTGTCAAAAGCCTTGTATTTGACAGTCAGGTCCTGTTAATTATAATAGATTCTTATCACCCTTTGCAAGCTAGACAAACAGAGGGAAAAACATCTTTGCTGTTACAAGTCCCTGACTTGAGAGTTCAAATGGACGAGAGAGAGAGAAACCATTATAGTGCTGGGGCTCCCGAAGCTATTAAAAAATTACCTGCTTTGGATTGAACATAATTGCATTTTTGACACTTTATGATGGTATTGAGGAGCCATTACCGGTTATTAAATATGAACTCTGTAAAAGGTAATGTTGACGAAGCTTTAATTTACTTGCTGTTCTTGCAGACCACTCTACAGACCTTTCAGACTACCCCACTGTCAATTCCAACTAATCAGATCTTATGTCTTATTTGAATCACAACCCTGAAAAGAGAGCATGTTTAATTAAAAGACTAATGAATCAGTTTAAATGCAACCTTTTGGTAACATCTCAGCTTCAGGTACAGTATGATTCAGTGCCGAAAAAGCAGGAGTCTGCTCCTAGCTTAGAAATTATTCTCGGCCTAACATTGAAGAGATTCAGGCACAATGTGTCAGGAAGCCATTTTATGGTCAAAAGTTTGCCCTCCTGCTAAGAAGCCGTTTTGGAAAACAGTTGTATCTGACTTGTGACCTGTGCAAGGTTAGGAACTCTCCAATTAGCTCAGACTGGTACCTCTTTATGTTAGGAGTTTATCTCGCTAGCAGGCACCTAACTCGGCTGGATATGTTTTCCCACCTGATGAATGGCTTAGGGCCTGTAGGAGTGATTAGTCAAGCGTTCGGAGACCTGTCAATTAACTTTTCTTCCTTACGAATTAAGAACATGCAATGTTTTTGTAAACCTTTGTGAAAAGGAAACCACTTTGTAGCAATACATCAGAGTAACCTGCCAGGGTACTTGAAGAGTTAGGTCCCCTACTCTCCTAGGTTACTAGAACCTAGCTAGTTTAGCTTATCGGTATCAGTGGAGCTATTGGTAAATAAAGGGGTTCACGAAAATTAAACTAAACTGCCTGTAAGAGGATTTTCTTTTATTCCAGACTCTCAGAGTACGAACTCCGGGGCGAATCGTGAGAGACTGCAGGTCTGACTCCACAAAGGATTCCCTGGCCGTCTCAAATCCCTACTTTAACACTCCAACTCATCCATGTTGACCAGTTAGCCTAAACAGTCTAGTCCCATTTGCTAGCACTCGGCCCATATCCCTCTAAACCCTTCCATCCAGATTCCATTCAAATGTTGTAATTATACCAGCTTTCCTCAAGCAACTAATTCCATACCCACACCACCCTTTGCGTGAAAAAGTTGTCCCTTAAGTCCCTTTTATTTCTTTGCCCTCTCACCCTAAATATATGCCATCAAGTTCTAGACTCCCCCCAACTCAGGGAAAAGACCTTGACTGTTTATCCTATCAATGTCCCTCATGATTTTATAAACCTCTATAAGGTCACCTCTCAGCCTCCAACCCTCCAGGGAAGACAGCACCAACCTATTCAGCTTCTCCCAATAGCTCAAATCCTCCAACCCTGGCAACGTCCTTCTAAATCTTTTCTGAACCCGTTCAGGTTTAGCAACAAACTTCTGACAGGAAGGAGACCAGACCTGCACATAATATTCCAAAAGTGGTCTTACCAAAGCCCTGTACAGCTGCAACATCACCTCCCAACTTCAATACTTGATACTCTGACCAATAAAGGAAAGCATTCCAAACGCCGCCTTCGTTATCCTATCTATCTGTGACTCCACTTTCAAGGAGCTCTGAACCTGCACTCCAAGGTCTCTTTGTTCAGCAACACTCCCTTGGATCTTACCATTAAGTGTATAAGTCCTCCTCTGATATGCTTTTCCAAAATGCAGTGCCTCATATGTATCTAAATTAAACTCCACCCTGTTATCCTCTGAGCTAAGCATCTTCACTGTCCACTACACTTCTAATTTTGGTGTCATCTGCAAACTTAGTAACTATACCTCATTTATTGACATCCACAGCATTTATATCAATGATGAAAAGTAGCGGACCCAGCACCCATACTTGTGGTATACTACTGATCACAGGCCTCCAGTCTGAAAAGCAACTCTCCACCACCACCAACCTGTGAGCTGGTTCCGCATCCAAATGGCTAGTTCTCCCTGTACTCCGTGGTACTAACCTTGCGAGCCTGTCTCCCTTGGGGAATCTTGTCAAAAGCCTTACTAAAGTCTATATAGTACCCTGGCATGTAGGCTGTCAGGCCCAGGGGACTTGTCTGCCCTCAATCCTAATAGTTTGCTGTGTACCTTTTCCCTCTCAACGTTGATTGTTTAAGTTCTATCCTTTCTATCACCTCTGACTTACCCGTTCCAATAGGAATGGCACTATTGTCCTCCAGCTTGAAAACTGAGGAAAAGGATTGACTTAGCATCTCTGCCATTTCAGTGTTCCTCCTATTAACTCACCGATTTCATCTTCCAAGGGGCCTGAGCGACTCTGTTCCCTTTAGCATGTCAACAGAAGCTTTTGCTATTCTTTTTGATATTTTGCGCTCGGTTTCTTTCGTAATTTATCTTTATTCATTTTTTTTTAGTACCCCTTCGTTTATGTTTGCAAGGTTTCCAATGTTTTAGCCTTCGAGGTCTGGAATAACATTGCGGAAAAGACTGAAATTTTTTTTAAAAACTACGTTAAAACTTAAAGAAAAAACCTACCTTTCAGGTGGCTGGCGAAGGGAGCAGGGAACACATTGGCCCCGCCCCCATTGTCTCCGATTGGTTGGATGCCTCGTCGAACCGCGCCCACTACACGCGGGGTGACGTCACGGTCTGGTCACCCAGCCCCTTGTGAGTTGGCGCATGTGCAGTGTAGGCCATGTAGTGGGACAAAGGCAGTGTTACTGAGTGTGGGAGAGGAATGGCGCCGGCGGCTTAAGGAACAAGAACAGGACTCGCTGGAAAAGCTGAGCAGCCCTGGCTGCATGTGTCAAGAGAATCCGAGGAATCGTTACGGGTCCAGTGATCCTCCTTCAGAACGGAAACATCCCGGAGAGGTCGCCAGGCCTGAGCGCCCGGGGAGAGGAGACAGTGAGTACCTACTTCGACACTGTCCTATTCCCCCCCCCTAGTCCAGGAACTCCCCGACGTTCGAGACACCACCCACACCCTCCACCTCCTCCAAGACTTCCGTTTCCCCAACCCCCAACGCCTCATCTTCACCATGGATACCCAATCCCTCTACACCTCCATCCGCCATGACCAGGACCTCCAAGCCCTCTGTTTCTTCCTCTCCCGACGTCCCCAACAGTACCCTTCCACCAACACACTCATTCATCTGGCCAAACTGGTCCTCACCCTTAACAATTTCTCCTTCAAATCCTCCCACTTCCTCCAGACCAAAGGGACAACCATGGGCACCCATGTAGGCCCCAGCTATGCCTGTCTCTTTATTGGCTACGTAGAATAGTCCATCTTCAGTAGTTAAACCGGCACCACTCCCCACCTCTTCCTCTGCTATATTCATGACTGCATTGGTGCTATCTCGTGCTCCTGCGAGGAGGTTGAGCAAACTTCACCGACACATTCCACCCTGACCTTAAATTTTCCTGGACCATCTGACACCTCCCTCCCCTTCCTCGACATCTCCATCTCCATTAATAACAACCGCCTTGACACCGGCATTTTATAAACCCACCGACTCCCACAGCTACTAGGATTACACCTCTTCCCACCCTACCTCCTGCAAAAATGCCATCCCGTATTCCCAATTCCTTCGCCTCTGCCGTATCTGCTCCCAGGAGGACCAGTTCCACCACAGAACACACCAGGTGGCCTCCTTCTTCAGATACCACAATTTCCCTTCCCACGTGGTTAAAGATGCCCTCCAACCTATCTTGTCCACATCCCGCACCTCCGCCCTCAGACCCAACCCCTCCAACCGTAACAAGATCAGAACATCCCTGGTGCTCACCTTCCACCCTACCAACCTTCGCATGAACCAAATCATCTGCTGACATTTCCGCCACCTCCAAACTGACCCCACCACCAGGGATATATTTCCCTCCCCATCCCTTTCCACCTTCCGCAAAGACCATTCCCTCTGTGACTACCTGGTCAGGTCCATGCCCCCCTACAACTCACTGTCCCACCCTGGCACCTTCCCCTGCCATTGCAGGAATTGCGCCCACACCTCCTCCCTCCCCTCCATCCAAGGCCCTAAAGGAGCCTTCCACACCCATCAAAGTTTTAGCTGCCCATCCGCCAATATCCGTATCCATTGCTCCAAATACGGTCTCCTGTACATTGGGGAGACTGGACGCCTCCTAGCAGAACACTTTAGGGAACACCTCTGGGACACCTGCACCAATCAGCCCTGTGGCTCAACATTTCAACTCCCCCCTCCCACTCTGCCGAGGACATGGAGGTCCTGGGCCTCCTTCACTGCTGTTTCCTCACCACCAGACGCCTGGAGGAAGAACACCTCATCTTCCGCCTCGGAACACTTCAACCCCAGGGCATTAATGTGGACTTCAACAAGTTCCTCATTTCCCCTTCCCCCACCTCACCCCAGTTCCAAACTTCCAGCTCAGCACTGTCCCCATGACTTGTCCTACCTGCCTATCTTCTTTTCCACCTATCCACTCCACCACCCCCTCCACCCATACCTATCACCTTCTTCCCACCCCCACTCAACTATTGTACTCTCTGCTACTTTCTCCCCATCCCCACCCTCCTCTCATCTTTCTCTCCACACTGTAGGTACCCTGTTTCTATTCCTGATGAAGGGCTTTTGCCCAAAATGTCGATTTTACTGCTCCTCGGGTGCTGCCTGAACTGCTGTGCTTTTCCAGCACCAGTCTAATCTAGACTGGTTACCAGCATCTGCAATCATTGTTTTTACAGAGAGGAGACAGTGAAACAGGGGAGGATTGGAAACCGTGGGAGGAGGGAGACTGGGGAGTTTATAAACTCCAAGGGGAGGCCTGAGGCCGCGAGTAAAAGCTCCACAGGCCCAGTGTTTACTTTGTTTGGGGAAGGACCTCTGGGGGCAACCAGTCGCCATATTCGTGAGGGTAAGACGCAAATTGTCTTGGGGCGGGGAGCGCGAGGATCCATCTTGATGAGGGCACCATCAACTGTCATTTCTGGGAGAGAATTCCAACTTTGTGGCAGCCTTTGTGTCAACTAGAATTTTCTCATTGTGGATGTAAGTTTGCTCGCTGAGCTGGAAGGTCATTTTCAGATGTTTCATCACCGTACTAGGTAACATCATCAGTGAGTCGAGTGAAGCGCTGGTATTATGTCCTGATTTCTATTTATGTCTTTTGGTTTCTTAGGGTGGGTGATATCATTTCCATTCTTTTTCTCAGAGCATGGTAGATGGGGTCCAAATCAATACATTTCCAGTTGGAATGACATGTTCCAAGGAATTCTTGTGTGTGTTTCTGGTTGGCTTATAGGACGGTGGCTTGTCATAGGATGGATGTATGGTCCCAGTCAACATGGTGTCCTCCTTTATCTGTGTGTAAAGATACGAGTGGTAGTGGATCGTGTATTTTTGTGGCTAGTTGATGTTCATATATCCTGGTGGCTAGTTTTATACCTGTTTGTCAGATGTGGTGTTTGTTACAGTCATAGAACCCCTATGTGTGGAAATATGCCCTTCGGCCCAACAGCTCCATACTGACCCTGTAGAGATTATGCCAGCCAAGCCCATTCCTCTACAATTACCCCTGACTTATGGACCACTATGGGCAATTTTAGCATGGTCAATTCACTTAGCCTGTGTATCTTTGGATTGTGGGAGGAAACCGGAGCACCCAGAGGAAACCAACACAGACACTGGGAGATTGTGCACACTCCATACAGTCAGTCGCCCCAGGATGGGATTGAGCCCGGGTCCCTGGTGCCATGAGACAGCAGTGCTAACCACTGAGCCACCGTGCCGCCCCCTTATATTTCAACAGTCTTTCAACTTTAAACACATTCATCACAGTCTTCCCAGAGGATTAGACTGTTCTCTCTCATTAGAGATGGCTAGTGGTGGTTTATCTTGAGGGTCACCACACCTCAGCTGAGGGGAAAGGCCGAGAAGGAGATCCTCACATTTCTCCAACTTGGGTGATACTTAATGTGAAGCAGCTTGGTATACTCTTGTTGAAATGTTATCAGTATTAGCTGCTGCTGTTGCTGTCATTTATTGGCAAGACTCATGTTAAGTGAAACAATTTCAGCAAGAAATTGGCAGCTGGCAGAGCTCTCCCACCCAATGCCAAAAAAGTGAATGCTTTTATTGGTGAAAGATAATTGGCAAAGAAAAACAAAATTCAAGTGTCATGTACCTTTAGAAAGAGTGGAAGGGTTGATTTTTCAAAGTAAATGAAAACAACATTTCTGAAGTGGAGCAACAAACTAAATTAACAATGCAGGTTTCTTTTCACATAACTGCACTACTGCAAATGTCTGTATTATGGGGAAATGTTATGTACTAAAATATGTTCTTATTTTGTAAAGAGTCAGGTCAATAGGTTTAATTTTGTCAACAGTGATCAATAAGATCTTGGTTTTATACAGCATCTATGTGAGATACACTGGTCGTTAATATTTGATCGAGTAAGTCTCCACTGACCACCACAAGAACAAAGTTTTTCCCTGTCTGAACTGTCAGAAAAGATGTGCTTACTTCACAAATTTTGACTTCTTGATGTGTTTGTATGTCTTGCAATATTTGATTTTAAAATATGTAATTTACAGTGAAAATGAATTGTTTGTGCTTTTTAATGTTGATTTTAAGGTACGCTGATAAGAAACTATGTATGCGTTTAGGCCGTCTAAAAATAGAATGCGTTTCATACTGTGCAAACAAAACACAATTTGGGAGGTGATGGTTGTTCCCTATCTCAAAGCCAATATCAATAATACCTGTGGTGTCAACACACATAACCACTGCCTTTCACTCCTTTTTTTTTAAAATCATTGGGAATTTAACACATCACACGACTGCAGCAGAATCTGAGCACGTTACATTGGGCTTCCCATCAGGATGCTGTAACAAACCTCAACCTAATTTGGGATGTTGGGGAAAGTGCAAAATAAATGAATCACTAGTATATACCCTGTGGTTAAAGAGCGCTACAACAGTATTGTACAGACATGTCAGCTGTCTTGGTGAGACCTAACTTTACTCTGCGACACCTTGATTGGCTTGAGTTGTCGCTGACTACATGTAAAATGAAACATTATGGAGGAAAGACATTTTTGCGACTGAAAATGTTTTATTTGGCCTTCAGCAGTCACACCTACACTTTTACCATATATTTTGCTGCTTATTTTGATTTAACTTGATGATATGTAACCTCAGTTGCTAAACAACCCTCAGTGGAGCCTCAAGCGTTATTTGAGATCCAACACAAAAGCCAACTTCTTCCAAATACAAAATGTTGCTGACTACAAAGAAAAATCATACAAAGCTTTTATCAACTCCCAGATCGATTTACCGCAAGAAATAGCAGTATTGGCCATTCTGCTCCACCATTCAGTGAGATCATGTCTGATCTGATAACCCTCAATTCCATTTTCCTGCCTTTTCCCCAAAACCCTTGATTCCGTACTGATCTTCCTTTGACACCTTCAATTTTTCAGAAGTTTAACTTATCTAGAACTTTGAAGACTGAGACACTTGGACACACAGTACCAACATCAATCCTTGTTAATTGTCCTTGCTTCTATACCACAGAAAATTGTTTTCTGGGTCCTTGTTTGAGTCCACAAACTGCTCAATAAGCTCAAACAACCCTCTTCTGTTCTTCTAATGAGCCAATATCTCTGACAGCTCCATTTCAATAAAACGGAAAAAGCTTCCTATCACTTTTGGTTGTAGACAATAGGGTCAGGATTAAAAATGATTCTCATTTTCCTAAATACTTGGAATAGGTTTAATTGATTTTCAACAAACAAGTTTTGACACATGTTCGGGTTCGTTTGAGAAGTTTAGCAGAATTGTTTTTCTCAGATGGGACAATGAAACTTCTTTAGATTGTTTCCACTATTGGAGGTCTACCTCCAGTTCTTTTTCTTAGCACATTATAATGATCTTCTGAACTAGTTTTATTTCATTATATCCATCCCTTCAAACAAACCAATTCTTCCCATAAATAAATTCATCCATCTCCAGCACACTTCTAGGTAATATTTTTCCTTAAATTCCATTAAAATGTCCTATCTCTTTCCTTAAATCTATGCCCCCTAGTTGCTGAAGCCGTCCACCAAGGGGAAAAGTTTCTTCCTATCTAGACCCTAAGTGTCTTATCTGTACACTCCAAACAGGTCCTCACCCAGCCTTCTCTGTAAGGAAAATACCTTCAGCCAATTTAATCACTCTCATAGCTGAAACCCACCAACATGCACCACCCTGAGTTAGTATTCCCTTCTGCACCCTTTCGCGTGCCATCACATCCTGCTAATAATGTGATGACCAGATCCACTACTCCAGCTGTGGCCCAACTAATGTCTTGTACAGTTCCATCACGATCTCCTGGCTCTCATGTTCAATGCCTTAACTATTAAGGGCAAGTATTTCATATGCCACCTTAATCATTTCATCCACATGTCCTGTTGCCTTCAAGAATCTATGAACACACATACCTTACTCTGATCTTCAGTACATTCTAAGTTCTTGTGATTTAACATGTTGATCCTCCTGAAATGTATCATCTCAATCTTTTCAGGATTGAACTCCATCTGTCATTGTTCTGCTCATCTGACCAACCCATCTTTATTGTCCTGTAGTCTAAAACTTTCCTCCTTGCCATATATTAGTGTGGGTTCTGAATTTCTTTTGGGCCTGATTTATTTAGATTGCATTGTGTTTATTTTGTGGGCGTATTTTTAGAATATTGGGAGGATACTTGGATCCAGCATCTGTTTATACCCAAAGAAGAAACTCAAACCAGAATTTTTTTTTTAATCCAATGTTTTCCCTGGTAACATTTTCACAATGACTTCAATTTCTGCAACACCCTTAGCTTAACTTAAACTATTTTCAAATCAAGACATTACTGAATGGAGATCATAACTTCTTGTACTGTTAAATCTGTCTCAAGCAATGCTGCAAATTAGGTAACCTTATTTTGTAACCTTGCTCAAAACCTTTTCTAAAAAGTGACTGCATGAAGATTGAAGTTGACTGAACTGCTTTCTTCATTTTATAATATTGCCAAAACAAGTAAATGTTCCAGCATATGCAATCTTTTTCTTTCTCGAAAATAGGTAATGAGGTGAAAGGGAATAATGGACAAAGCAATTAAAAACAATGCTGACTCTAATTCAGCAAGTATGTTCTTTTCAATAAGTTTAATTCAATATTTACATTAAAGTTATGTGAGTGACACAAATAACAATACTTTAAGGCTGCTACTTAAGTTTAGAAATTCAATCACACTCTGTGTAGATGGCTTAAAATCATTGTATCAAAAGCTTAAAGCACTTGCATAAAACACGAAACCTCAGTTATGTTTATTTCCCCAAACTGGGTTATCAAGTAAAAGGGAAGTATTATTGGAGATTTGATGACAGTGGGCAAAATGGCAACGCTAATTTCGCAAGTATGCAAGGTTTAAGCTTAAAATGCATGGCAGGTTTATTTATCCAAGAAATAAACACCTTTACTCTCTCTAATATTAGCTCCAATTATCAATATTTGATATGAAATTAGAAGATCTAGCTTGAGAAATCTACAACATATTGCCACACGCTTGCCATAAATACGACAGGAACACAGTAAAAGTAGTGAAAATTAAGTCAGATCTTTGTGGTTACAGATCCATAAGATACAGAAGCAGAATCAGTCCATTCGACTTGTTGAGTCTGCTCCACCATTTGATCATGGCCAATGTTTCTCAACCCCATTCTCCTGCCTCCTCCCTGTAACCCTTGATTCCCTTACTAATCAAGAGCCTATCTTTATCTGTTTTAAAAGTACTCAGTTACTTGCCTCGTTTCAGTGGCAATGAGTTCCACAGAGTCACCTCTTTCTGACTGAAAAAAATCTTTATCTCATCCCAGCATTTCTTGCCACAGAGAACTATGAGGGCAGAGTCCATGTCTATACTTCCTTGCATGGTAATTTGTAAATAACATTTGTTTTTTCAGGTTCATTAGCTGCTGCTTAAGTGTGTTGGTAGGTTTGTGGGCTACCATGATGCAGAGAGGTTTGAGTTGTCTGGACATCATTTCACAGATACCTTTGATGTAAGGTAATGTGGCTCGGGTTTCTGTGCATGTGTCTGCTTGTTTGCGTTTGTTGTTGAGAAATCAGCGGACAGGGTTTATTGGGTACCCGTTCTTCTTGAATATGTTGTATAAGTATTTATCTTCTGCTCTTTGTAGTTCCTGGGTGGTGCAGTGTGTAGTGGCTCATTGAAATAGTGTCCTGATGCAGATTTGTTTGGGATGATTTGCTTCTGCATTAGGTACTTGGGTCTGTGTATGTTGTTTTCCTGTAGACGTTAGTCTGAAGTTCCCTATTGACTGTTCGCTCTACTGATATCTAGGAATGGCACTTTGTTGTTCTCTTTTGTGAATTTTATGCCAGTAAGGATATTGTTGATGGTGTTGTAGGTTTCCTCTAATTTGTTTCATTTTGTGATGACAAAGGTATCATCACTGTGGCGGACCCAAAGTTTGGGTTGGAGCGTTGGGAGGGCTGTTTGTTCGAGTCTCTGCATTATTGTTTCTGCTAGGAACCTTGATATTGGTGGTCTCATGAGTGTTCTGTTGATTTGTTTGTAGGGCTTGTTATTGAATGTGAAGTGGATGATAAGATACGGGTCCACAAACTTGACAATGTTATCTTTGCTGATGAAGTTGGTGCTGTTTGGCGTTTGTGTCTTTGGTGGTTCTTGTAGTGTAGTCAGTGTGTCTTTGGCCACGTTGATGTTAATGGATGTGAATGGGGCTGTTATATCAAAAGACAGCATTATTTCATCCTCTTCTATCTTGGTGTCTTTGGTGTTCAGGAATTCTTGGGTGGAGTGAATGGAGTGGCATGAATCTTCAACTTGGTGTTTTAGTCCTCAGTGGAGTTCTTTGACTACTCTGTATACTGGTGTTCCAGGTAGTGAGAGTATCGGCCTGAGGGGTGCTCCTGGTTTGAAGAGGAAGGGCACAACAACAAAGTGCCATTCCTAGATGTCACAGTAGAGCGAACAGTCAAGGGGAACTTCAAACTAGCGTCTACAAGTAACAATACACACAAACCAAATACCTAACTACAGAAGCAATCATCACAACACCCACAAACGAAGCTGCATCAGGAGATTATTTAGCGAGCCACCACACATTGCAGCCCAGAGAAACTGCGAAGAGCAGAAGAGAAATACGTATATGTACTCAAGAAGTACGGATACCCAATAAACCCAGTCCACCGATTTCTCATTGATGCTTCCAAGCTGACCCTCAAATTTGGTTTGTCCCTGCATTCTTTCCTGGTTGTCTTTTGTGGGTTTTGAAAACTTTTTCCCAATCCTCTGACTGAGGATAAGAGTTGGGAAGTTATGTTGTGGCTGATAGGACATTGGGTCGACCACTTTTGGAATATTGTGTGCAGTTCTGGTCTCCCTCCTATCAGAATGTTGTTGTGAAACTTGAAAGGGTTCAGAACACATTTAAAAGGATGTTGCCAGGGTTTGAGCTGAATGGGCTGGGCTGTTTTTCCTCGTGCACCAGAGGCTGAGGGGTGACTGAGAGTCATTTAAGAAAATCATGAGAGGCATGGATAGGGTAAATAGACAAGGACATTTCCCTGGGGTGAGGGAGTCCAGAACTAGAGGGTAATAGGTTTAAGGCGGAGGAGGGCAAGATTTAAAAGGGTCTTAAGGAGTAACCTTTTCATGCAGAGGGTGGTGTGTGTAAGGAATGAGCTGCCAGAGGAAGTGGTGGTTGTTGATACAGCTATGACATTTAAAAGGCACCTGGATAGGTATATGAATAGGAAAGGTTTAGAGGGATATGGGCCAAGTGCTGGCAAATGGGACTAGATTAGGCTAGGATATCTGGTTGGCCCGAAGGGGCTGTTTCTGTGCTGTAGATCTAACTCTGGCTTGCCACTATCGTTTGCCATGTCTGTGTGTTCAGTTTCTCTCTGGTTGTCTGTGTCAATGCCTTGATGTCTCATTCCACCCACCACATATCACCACCACCCCCACCCACCATAGGGACGATAACCAATTCATGTCTGTTTTTTTATCAAGAAGCTGTATTGCAGGTTCAACCTGAATTTACACTTCTTTTGCTCCCAAAATCAGACTTGCTCACTCTCAGCAATATCCCAATATCCTGAAAGATATTAACTTTCACATGGTGTTATCCAAAATTCGAAGATGTCAGTCCTGACGTTTTTGCTTTTTCTGTCCCTGTAAGATCCTGAATCAGCACCTTCAGGACAATTCGTTTGAGCGGAGTGAGAATAGAGGAAGAGAGAGAGAGAGTGGGATGCTTTCAATTTTGTGGAACAGCATAAGAAAAAAATGTTCTGCAGAAACTGGAGTAGCTTGTTCTGAATTTCTACCCTGGACTGACCATGATGACTTTTGTAATCTCTTTTTCCAGAGTATTTGAAGATCTGAAGACTGAAGTTTAAAAATCAACAGATGAAGGGCCTATGCCTGAATCGTCGATTCTCCTGCACTTTGGAAGCTGCCTGACCTGCCATGCTGTTCCAACACCTCACTTTTCAACTCCTCTCCAGTGTCTGCAGTCCCCACTTTCACATCAATGTCTGACAGTCACTCAATCCATCGGGACATCAACGATTTTCAACTATGATTCTGTGAGAAGGAGCAAAACATTTTGGTTCCTGTTTCAGACCATTTTCAGCATTAGTGGGACTGAATGAGAGTCTCTTCTGTTACAGCTCACTGTGTGTAAAACCTGAAACAGTTGTACGGCCAGGAAAGAGGAATTTACTGCGGGCAGGGGCAGTACACGCGGCTGTAGCTGTGGCCATGGTGAAACCAGAGGAATCCCACACCGTGGAGAAACCGTGGAAGTGTTGCGACTGCGGGAGAGGCTTCCATGCCCCATCTGTCCTGGAGATTCATCGGCGAAGTCATACTGGGGAAAGGCCATTCTCCTGCCCCGAGTGCGGGAAAGGCTTTACCTGCTCCTCCCACCTGCTGGACCACCGCCGAGTCCACACCAGAGAGAAGCCATTCTCCTGCCCTGAGTGTGGGAAGGGCTTCACCTACTCCTCCCACCTGCTGGCCCACCAGCGCGTCCACGCCGGGGAAAGGCCCTTCCCCTGCTCAGAGTGTGGGAAGGCCTTCAGCAAATCCTCGGACCTGCTGAAGCACCAACGGGTCCACAGAGGGGAGAGGCCATTCAGCTGCCCTGAGTGCAGGAAGGCCTTCAGTGATTCCTCTACCCTGCAGAGACACCAGTGGGTCCACACCAGGGAAAGGCCGTTCTCCTGCCCCGAGTGCAGGAAGGGCTTTACCCGCTCTTCTGCTCTGCTGACCCATCTGCGGGTCCACACGGGTGAGAAGCCCTTTAGCTGCCCCGAGTGTGGGATGGCCTTCAGCAGGTCTTCCCACCTGTTGAGGCACCAGCGGGTCCACACTGGGGAGAGGCCATTCTCCTGCCTCCAGTGTGGAAAGTGCTTTACCCAGCCCTCCAACCTGCTGACCCACCAGCGGATCCACACCTGTGAGAAACCGTTCTCCTGCCCCAAGTGCGGGAAGGGCTTTGCTGTTTCCTCTAACCTCGTGGCCCATCTGCGGGTCCACACAGGGGAGAGGCCATTCAGTTGTCCCGAGTGCAGGAAGGCCTTCAGCAATTCCTCTGCCCTGCTTAGGCACCAGCGCGTCCACACCGGAGAGAAGCCGTTCTCCTGCCCCGAGTGCGGGAAGGGCTTTACCCGCTCCTCCACACTGCTGACCCACCGGCGGGTCCACACGGGGGAGAGGCCATTCAGTTGCCCCGAGTGCAGGAAGGCCTTCAGTGATTCCTCTGCCCTGCTGAAGCACCAGCGAGTCCACACTGGGGAGAGGCCCTTCAGCTGCCCTGAGTGCGGGAAGAGGTTTACATTTTCCCGCAACTTGCGGAAGCACCAGCGGGGGCACCAGCGCTCACAACAATCAGATTCTGCCGCTGATGGTGCCATGAGTCCCCCCCAGGACTGATTCTCCTAACAGTGGGTGCAGTGGGAGAGTTGGTGCACTCTATTTATTTGTTTTCCGTTGGACTGCAACCCCACGGTGGCTCAGGGGGGGCATGGTGACTCAGTGATTAGCACTGCTGCCTCATGGCACCAGGAACCAAGGATCAATTCCACCCTTGGGGTGACTGTCTGTGGAGTTTGTGGATG
The DNA here is from genome assembly GCF_047496795.1 of Chiloscyllium punctatum. NCBI lineage: Eukaryota > Metazoa > Chordata > Chondrichthyes > Orectolobiformes > Hemiscylliidae > Chiloscyllium > Chiloscyllium punctatum. The sequence goes on from NC_092774.1 coordinate 73,232,264, forward strand.
GAAGGAGAATGGATGAGATAAGAAACCGCTGCCTTTCTTGAGACAAGTCTCCCGGAGAGAACTTGCTGACTGATTTGATTGTCTGATCTATTGATCCTCACAGTGCCCCATTGCCCTCCGTTATCTGGAGGAGGTCCACACAGATGTACCAAAGCCCCTTTTTGGACTGTGGAAGGAAACCTGTGCAGACAGGGAAAACATGCAAACTCCACACAGACAGTTACCTGCGGCTGGAATTGAACCTGGGTCCCTTGCGCTGTGAGGTAGCAATGCTAAGCAGTGTGCCACCCCAATATGTCATAAAATTTTAATAAACACACTAAATTGGAAATGTGTCCATACCAAGAACTTCCTGTAAATGTTTGGAAACAAAAGTCCATCGGAATTGTCTTTGGGGCGGATCCAAAACTTACTTCGTTAATGTTTGAAAATACTTTGACCTCTGGAACTGTCTGCCAGAGAGTGTGTTGGAGTCAGATTCGATTCTGGCGTTCAAAATAGAGGTGGATCATTAAATTGAAAAGGAAAGCATTTGCAGTGTTCAGTGAAGAATAGTACAAGGTACTGTAGTGGACGTCAGAATGAGTTTTTCTCCTTTCTAGTATCTACTTGAGTGACTCAGTGACAAATCTAGTTTATGATATTCACAGTGCTGTATAAATTGTTGTGGGTCACAATGTTTTTCCTCCACTTGGACACAAACTGTTCATCTTAAATATTTGTTTTTTAAATGACGGAAATAAAATTAATGTTTGGAAAACACAACTTGCTGTGTAGTAAGATCATCAGAAATAGGAATGGGAGTAAGTAATTGACCGTTGAGATGCTCTGTCTTTCATTTATCTAAATTCTCTTTCCTGCACTTGTTTTCTCATGACTTCATCTGCTGAAGTGACTACACTCCAAAAGCTTTTGATTTCAACATAAGAGCATAAGAACTAGGAGCAAGAGTCTGCCTTCTGGCCCTTCGAGTCTGCTTCACCACTCAATAAGATCATGACTAATCTTTTCGTGGACTATGCTCCACTTACCTGCGTTTTCACCATATCCCTTACGTTTTTGAAAAATAAAAGAATTATCTTCTAGTGGTTACTGAAGTAGTGTCAAATACTTCCCTGGGCAAGGAATTCCATCGATTGACAACCCTCCAGTGAAGAAGTTTCTTCTCAGTTCAATTTTAAACCTGCTACCTCTAATCTTTGAGGCCATGCGCCCTTATTGGGCCGCATTTCCACTGCTCACCTACCAGTGGAAAATCCTATTTCTATTTCTTTCATACTTTAATATATTTCTCTAAGATCCCATCCAAACACACCTGCTGGACTATAAACCTGGTGTCATGTGACTTATAACTACAAAATTTGTTACTACGCATCCTCATAGCTGTGGGATTTCAGGGCTCGAAGATCGGGACACTGCCACTGCGCCATAAAAAAAACCTCTGCAGCAAATCAGCCCTCTTCTATTGAATGAAGGGGAAGAGGTTTGTTTTGAACATAGGATAGAAATATTATACCTTCAGAGCCATTACACTAAATTGAGCCCTCTTCGGTTGAATGAGTGGATGTGAAGGTGCCAGAGTTGAGTTGGTTGATAACGTTAAAAATCATATCTTTCCCCCTGAATATCTGACACTACCCCTATAGCCCCAGAGCCCGTTGCAGTAAACTGGGTCATCTGCTGTTGAATGAATGAATGGGAATGAAAAGGGCGGATACACTGACGTGATTGTGACATTCCCCACCAATACCAAAGCTTGTGGTCGGGACCGACTAATCAGAGAGAGATATTGCAGAGGGTGGGGCCAACACGACAAGCAAAGCCGGCCGCCATTGGTCAGGTGGAGTAAGGTGCGCTCTGATTGGAGGGAGCGCGGATGACGCGCGTCACTGAAGGAGGAGACGGAATGAAGAAGAAAAACAAAGATGGCGGCGCGAGGCTGCGGTTTTCTCATCGACTCAGCGGGCGGTTTCCGACGGAGGGAGGGGGGCAGACAGGCATCGTTTACCTCAGAAAATACCTTTAAAATACATTTCAAATTAAAGTCGGAACTTTTCAAACAAAAGTTGTGAAGAAAAGGAGACAGTCCCCGGTGGGGTTTATTGTTTATTTTTGTATAATTTCCGGGGCCCGGGAAGGGGGAGGTGACGGTTACCGGGTGAACGAGAAAACAAATTAAAAATGTCGGCGGTGGAGGAGAGAGAGCCGGCGCCCGCGGCTTCTTCGGCGGCGGCCGGAGCCCAGGAGCTCAACAACCCCCCGGAGCTGGAGGAAGGTCCGAGCTCCAAGAAGCGGGGGGTCCGGCTGGAGGCTGGATTTGCTCAAGGCTTGTATCTATTAACTTATTTAAATGGTACCTACTGTATGGGGCTATGGTTTACATTAAAACCGGAGGATCATGTCAGAGTGTTTGTTTATATTGAGCAGTTGTAGTTGGTCAAATACACTCCCTGGAGGAGCACCTTCTATGATGCTGCATTTCTTTCCTTCTGCCCTTCCCCCATTTGTTATCTCACATCTCGATTTTACATTTTATTTGGTCAAATTTAATTTCATATTAATGAGACTTGGTATTCACTGTGTTATTAATTTGTTTGTTGGATTATTGTAAGAAAACATTAATGGTGTCATGTCATTTCTGATGTCAGAGTTTGACATCGAATGTGCAGATGTGAATATCAGTAAGTTGTGAAAATAAATCAAGAACTTGTGGTTCTAACAAAAAAGCAGTTCACTGATTGTGAGAAACAAAGCTCACACACCTCAATAATTGCAGTCCGAGACAAAATCTGAATCAGCAGCGTCCTTTATTTTACACTTGCAAGTGGGTGAGATGTCCAGTGCCTATAAGGCAGAGGACATACACACACCAAGTTCAATTCATACATAATATTTATATGATTTGATGTCTTTTGTTTTACATCGCTCCTCCCCTGCTTACATCATCCACTTCCCTAAGACCGGCCCCCATTACCCCTGTTTATCTCTTGCCTTATACGGCCTTGTCTGTGACAAAATGCTTATTTCTGGCCTCACAAGGCTGTTTGACCTCATCCTGCTGTAGGTCATTGTTAGGCATATTCTTTCTTCATCATTATCTCCCCCCTTCATCTGTTGCCTTTCTCGAGGCTGTTCTGATCCCTATAACCCTTTTAATTGGGGTTTGTTCCTGTGTTTTTGTAAAAGTGGGAAGCAGATGTTTATACCTACTTTTTGTACAGGCATATCTTGCTTAACTTCATCCCCTCACAACATCTTATCTATTTGCCTGTAATGTCTACCTTCTGACATACAGGTTTAGCTAATACAAAAACAATTATATATTTCCTCCACATCGTTTCCATTCTTGTTGACTCAGCTCGTGGCTAAAACAATTACACACTGCTGAGAGTTCATTTTACTTTGTAAAATGAAATTGCAGAAATGCAGAAGTAACATTAATTTACCTATATCCCATAGTTTGTTTATATTTAGCAGTTGTAGTTGGTAAAATACACTCCCTGGAGGAGCACCTTCTATGATGCTGCATTTCTTGCATTCTGCCCTTCCCCCATTTGTTATTTCACATTTTGATTTTACATTTTATTTGGTCAAATTTAATTTCATATTAATGATATTTGGTATTCACTGTGTTATTAATTTGTTTGTTGGATTATTGTAAGAAAGAAATAATGGTGTCAAGTCATTTCTGATGTCAGAGTTTGACATTAAATGTGCAGATGTGAATATCAGTAAGTTGTGAAAATAAATCAAGAACTTGTGGTTCTAACAAAAAAGCAGTTCACTGATATTAATGGCATTGTCTCATTTGAGGATGATGACTTGAGTCTGACTAACAAACCGTTTCATGTAGTCACCCAATTTAACGAAAATTTTCTTTAACTTAATTAAAGTTAAAATTGTTTAATTTAACAAATTTGTTTATACAATTTGTACAATTTGTTTATAAGATTTATTTATACGTCCATTGCTCTCAATGTGGTCTCTGCCACATTGGGGAGACTGGACGCCAATTTGCAGAACATTTCAGGGAACAGCTGTGGGATGCCAAAACTAAACGACCCCACCGCCTTGTGGCTGAACGCTTTAACTCCCCCTCCCAATCCATCAAGGACATGCAAGTACTCTGCTGCCTCCCCCTCCAAGCTCTAGCTACCTGACGCTTGTAGGAAGAACACCTCGTCTTCTGCCTTGGGACGCACTAACTGCATAGGATCAATGTAGATTTCACCAGTTTCCTTATTTCCCCTCCCCTCCACCCACCCCCACACCACACACCTTGTCCCAGATCCAGAGTTGAAAAATGTGGTGCTGGAAAAATGCCTAGAGGCCATACTTCTAGGAGTTCCCTGGCTGTTCTCTGGCATGGCACTCATCCACAGATTCTATCAACAAACAGATTGACCTGGACCCAATATGGCCACTGCAGCGGACAGTTGGAACTGACCACCGGAAGCGGCAGAGACAAACCACTATAAATGCCGGAGGAAACAATACGGAAGCAATTCACAGGAGGCTCCCAAGCACTGAGGATATCACCTAGACAGGGGATGAAACGTCTGCAACACAAATTCCCAGCTCGGCGAACAGAACCACAACAATGAGCACCCGAGCTACAAATCTTCTCACAAACTTTGAATTGAGCATAGGAGTTGGGACATCCTGTTGCAACTGTCACACATGTCACACAACACAAGGCATGGTCCTTCTCTGACTGACCATCCCTTTGAATATCAGGGGGAAGACACCCCTTTAATTGTAACATTCAGGAAAGATGCCTTACTTCAACAAAGATGTGCTGTGCTCACAAATGTTTGGACAGAGGAAGGGAATTGCAGTCTGGGGTGAAGCTCAATCTTCATTCAGAGAGAGAGAGGAGCAGCAGTAGCTTCAGAAGCTCATGGTTCAACTTGTGCATTCAGACAATAGGGGGGCTATTCTGGGCAAAATCTGGGAGTGAAGCAATGTCTCCCCCTTTCCATTCCTTATCCTGGGAGGGAGAGAGAAGGGGGGAAGCACTGTTCACTTGCAGCAACTGGAGGCAGAAATATGAATCCAAGCAGGGAGCAGACTCTGCAAAAGTCAGCTTCTGTCGGCTTCTTCTGGAATATTGTGTGCAATTCTGGTCTTCCCTCCTATCAGAAGAATGTTGTGAAACTTGAAAGGATTCAGAAAAGATTCACAAGGCTATTGCCAGGGTAGGAGGGTTTGAACCACAAGGAGAGGCTGAATAAGATGGGGCTGTTTTCCCTCGAGCATCGCAGGTTGAGTGTGTGTTTTTTAAAGAGGTTTATAAAAACTTGGGTGTGGATGGGGTGAATAGACAAGGTCTTTTCCCTGGGATAGGGGGAGTGCAGAACTAGAGGGCATAGGTTTAGGGCGAGAGGGGAAAATTTTAAAAGGGACCTTGCAGTCAACCTTTTTTTACAGAGGGTGATGAGTGTATGGAATGAGCTGCCAGAGGAAGTGGTGGAGGCATCTGGATGGGTATATGAAAAGGAAGGGTTTAGATGGATATGGACCAAGTGATGGCAAATGGAACTAGACTAATTTTGGATATCTGGTCGGCGTGGACAAGTTAGATTGAAGGATCTGTTTCTGTGCTTTATGTCTCTGACTCTATGACTGGTGAAAAGCGTTGGCATTCGTCGAAACATTTATGCAACAGAAAATTATAAGAGGGTAAAGATAAGCCTCACGTCATTGATCCATGAATCCTGGTTGTATGGATGTATTTCCAGTAATAGAGTCAGTATGGCATGGAAGGAGTCCAAAAGACGGCTTCTTTTACAAAAAGTCACACTTAAAACTTAAATCTGAGTCTTCTGGAAATGTAAGACAACAGTGCATTAATATAAGACAGATAAGTCTGGGGTATATGTTACGTATTTGATGGAATGTTTATGGCTCCAAAATCCTGATTTGCAGTTGTTTCTGGGCTCATAATATTGTACTGCAGAATATTGTATATCTTCAGTAAGAACGTCAATACCGCACGATAGATGTTCATTCAGCAACTTGAGTGAACTCTTCATGGAGTATGCAATCCACCACATTCCCCTGCTGTATTCATTTACATATAGATCAGCACAAAGATCTTGGGTAAGAGAGGAAAGAATGTTCCACAGAAACTAGAATTGTGTGTTTTGACTTTCTATTGTGGACTGACAGAGATGACCTTTGCAATCTCTTTCCACAGGAATATTACAAGAGAAGAATTTGGAGGCAGAAATCTCAGACCAAACATCACATCGAAGTCTGACAGTCGATTGATTCACCAGGACTTGGATATTGATGGCCTTGAAAACAAAGGGGAGAAGGTCTGCCTGCTTTGTTAGGTTTTAAGCGTCAGTGTGACTGGAAACTCAGAGTCTCACACACCCACACACCAGAGCAGTGACTGGAACATGCTTTACAGACTGAATGAGAGTCCTCCAATTATCAGCGGGTTCACCAGTAACACCACACACATGCTGTAAGCGTGAGCGAGTTTCAACTGATTGTTGAACCTGGAGAAGTGCGAGGACACCCGCACCATGGAGAAATCATGAAAATGCGGGGAATGTAGGAACGGTTTCCCTTCCTCGCCTGCCCGATATTCATCAGCATTTATACACCAGGCAGCGGCCATTCACCTGCATTCAGCACGGGAAAGGCTTCACTCAGTCGCATCACCTCTTGGTCCACACCGGGGAGAAACTGCTCATCTGCCCTGTATGCTGAAGCAGATGTAGGACATTTTTTATCCTGGATGGAGCATTCTGCAGGTATACCTGAAATAGATACATTTGTCTCTATCCCATTGAGTCTCCAGCACAGAACCAGGCCAAGCTGCTCAATTGGTCTCTGTGTTTATTCTCCACCTGAGCCTCCATCCACCCCTCTTCATTGCCCCCCATCTTCCCTCCATCAGCATAAAGGTATCCCCCACTTTTTCAAAGTTCGCTTTACACTACTTCACTTTTACAAAAGACCTACATTAATACCTGCTCCCACAAACCGAAAGAAATCTGAAGAGTATTGTCGCTTTTACAAAGAAAGGCATAATACAAATTAATTCATGGTAATTGCTTCTTCGATTTAGGCCATTTCGGCTTATGAAAGGAACACTCTACTTTCAAATAGTGGGGGAAAGCTGTATCAATACAATACAGCACAGTCTCAGGCCCGTCTCACTTGGTTTAGGCACACACACACCCTCAAGCCTGTGCTAATTCTTAATCCTTACTTAGACCTGCTATTTATTGCCCATGTGTGGTTTCTGTTCCTCTGTTCACCTCCCGTTCATGTGTTTATCAAGATACACCTTAAACATTGTTAAGGTGCCTGCTTCCACTACCTGCACTGCCAGTGCGTTCCAGGAACTCCCACCACCCCTCTGTGTGATTCCCCACCCCCACCATCTCTCCCCCAAACAGTCCCCTGCTCACCTTGAACCTGTGCCCTCTTTTAGTTGACCTTTCCACTTTGGAGGGGAAAAAAACACCTCTGACTATCACAGAATCCCTCCAGCGTGGAAACAGACCATTCAGCCCAACAAGTCAATACCGGCCCTCTAAAGATTAACGCATGGAGACCCGTTCCCTTACCCCTATTATCTACATTTACTCCTGAGTAATGCACCGAACTTACACATCCCTGAACAATGGGGCAATTTACACACAGACAATCCAACTTAACCTGCCTCTCCCTGGACACTATGGGTAACATAGCATCGCTAATCCACCCTAACCTATACATGTTTGGATTGTAGGAGGAAGCCGGAGCAGCCAGAGGAAGCCCACGCAGACACGGGAGGTGGGGTGCAGGGATAATCTGCCAACTCCACACAGCTAGTTGCCTGACACTAAAATCGAACGCAGGTCCCTGGCACTGTGAGGTGTCAGTGCGAACCGCTGAGCTACCCTGCTACCCCTGTCCAGCCAATCTGTGTCTCTCATCATTTTGTCAAGGTCTCTTTTCAGCCTCTGTTTTTCCAAAGAAAACAATCCAGGTTTATGCCTCCTCTGCTCGTAACGAGAGCCCTCCAGACTAGGTAATGTCCTGGTGAACCTTGTCTGTATCCTCAGCCAGAGCACCCACATCCTTCCAGTAGCACAGTGACCAGAACTGCACACAATATTCCGAATGTGGCTAGAATAAACAGCTGTAATGTAACTCTTACACTCAAGGAAGCGTGCTGTATACCTTCTTGACCACCGTGCCCACCTGCATTACCACTATGCCCAGATCCCTCTGTATGCCAGTGCTCCTATGTGTTCTGCCATTTATCATACAATTCTCATATTTCCTTCATCTCTATCGAGCTTCACCTTAACTATCTTTCTCTCTTCATCTCTTTTCCCCCCTCCTCAAATCAGCATACCATAAGACCATAGGAGCAGAAATTAGGCCATTCAGCCCATTGAGTCTACTTCGCCATTCAATCACGGCTGATACGTTTCTCAACCCCATTCTCCCCGAACTCCTTGATCCCCTTGATACTCAAGAGCCTAGCTATCTCAGTCTTAAATATACTCAGTAACTTGGCCTCCGCAGCTTTCTGTGGCAGTGAATTTCATAGATTCACCATACTCTGGCTGAAGAAGTTTCTCTCCCCTCTGTTCTAAAGGGTCTTCCCTTGACAGGAAAGCTGAGCCCTCAGGTTCTAGTTTGTCCTACCAATGGAAACATCTTCCCAACATCCACACCGTTCATTATTCTGTAGGTTTCAATTAGATCCCACCCCACCCCCAATCCTTCTGAACTCCATGAAGTTTAAACCTAGAGTCCTCTAATGTTCTTATGTTAAATTTTTCATTCCTGGACCATTCTTTTGAACCACCTCTGAACACGTTCCAGGGCCAGTACATCCTTCCTGAGATATGGGGCCCAAATCTACATACAGTACTCCAATTGTGGCCTGACCGGAGACTTACAGAGCCTCAGAAGTACATCCCTGCTTTTATATTCAAGTCTGATCAAAATAAATGCCTTCATTGCATTTGCCTTCCTAACCACTGACTCAACCTGCAAGTTTACCTTGAGAGAATCCTGGAGTAGAACTCCATAGTCTCTTTGCACATCAGATTTCTGAATTTTCTCCCCATAATCCTTCTGTTCCAGAGTAGCAGCAGAGATTTCCAGACACCTCGATTGTTTTCAGGGATACCAAGGGATCTTGGGAATTGCCAGTATCGCAAGAGGAGGCAGAGGGGAATGTGGTGTGGTCCTTTAAACTGCAGAACTTTCCAAACTCCCTGAGTCAGCAGGAACTCTTTCTGGACCAAGAAACAAAAGGGCCACTGAGAAACTGCTACATCAGAAGATCTCAGAGGCAGAAATTAGGCCATTCAGCTCATTGAATGGTGGAGCTGACTTAATCATTCTTAAGTATCAAGGGTTACGGGGAGAATTGGGTTGAGGAACGTATCTGCAATGATTGAATAGTGGAGCAGACTGAATGGCCTAATTTCTGCTAGTTAACCATCCCTGGGAAGAAGGACGCAAAACAACAAACTGTTTCCTGCGACAGATGAGCTAAGTGTTTAATAACCTCATGACAAAAGGACAATTAAGTTTGTCTGTGGAAGGAAGGCCCTGACATAAAAGGGTTTTTTGCAGGAAAGGCTGTATCAAACAAACCACTAAACCTCGAGGATAAGAAGGTAAGCTACAGACCAGAGATCTCCAGAAGTGTGGGGAGGTGGTGTTAGAATCGAAAGAAACATCACATCACAGATTTGAAAGTGAGGAATCTCCACCAGAATTCAACCTCAGAATGATGGAGCAGCAGTACTTGGAAGAAGAATGCTGCATTGAATCCCTGGACACTTCCAGAGACATAAACTGTTGGTGGAAACTCAGTTAAATTCAGCCATCAATTGGGAGATAGCCAAGTTGTGAGTGAGGTTGAACTTGGTTACTTGAGGAGTTTTATTTGTGTTGTTACATACAATAAAGTGTAAATGATTGTTTCAGCAGTTAATTGTGTGCAGTTTCTGAGTTAAGAGCCAAATTAAGGTGATTCACCCACAACCACAGTGAGAGGCTGCGATTCATGTTGACTCCATTGCATTCAGCAGTACATCACGTCAATACTCTTATAAAGCGAAGGCTGACAGCACCGCCTTTCTCAAACAGAAACACCCAGAGGAGCGTGTCGCCCAATAATCTGTAAAATTAGCATGAAAAGTGGTGTAACCTGCTCTAGTGATAAGAATAAATCCCCAACACTTTAAAATCAACAATCAGCAATTTATTTATCCAACTATCACAGTGAACAAATGAACAAAACTATTAACAAACTGGATACAGGCCAGGAGCAGATGGGTGGCACTAGTTTAGTTGGGGATCATGGACTGGTTGGTCTGAAGGGTCTGTTTCCAGGCTGCATGACTCCATAGCACGGAATGAATGGGGAACAATCCCAAAGATGACAAAGGTTTCAAGCACCACCTTAGGCAAATGTGTGGACTCCCTCCAGATAACTGAGGGCAGTGGGGCACTGTGAGGGTCAGTAGATCAGTCAGCCAGCCAGTTCTCTCCAGGAGACTTGTCTCAAGAAAGGAAGTGGTTTCCTGTCCCATCAGCCAGATTATCCAGTTTGGATAATATTTGGTCCTCTTTCTCCAACAAAATATGTAGTCAGGGCAGTGTCTATAACAACAATGTTATTAAACTTGGAAGAGGGCTGAAGACATATACAAGGATGGTGCCAGGACTCAAGGGTCTGTGTAAAAGGGAGAGGTTGGACAAGCTAAGATATTTTTATTTAGAGCATTAGAGACTGAGAGAGGCCCTTAGAGAAGTGAAGAGATCGTGAGAGGGTGAATGCACTCAGACTTTTACCCCAGGGTTGGGGATGTGAGGGCTAGAGGGCATCAGTTTAAGGTTAGAGGAAAAAGAATAAAAGGGAACATGAGGGGCAACTTTATTTATGCAGACGGTGGTAGACATATGGAATAAGATGCCAGCGGAAGTGGTTGAGGTGGGTACATTAACAACATTTAAAAGGCATTTGGACAAATACGTGGATAGGAAAGGTATGGAAGGAAATGGGCCAAGTGCAGGGAAATGGGCTTAGTGTTGATGGACAGTTTGTTCGGGGTGGACCATGTTGGGCCGAAGGGCCTGTCTCCTGCTGTGGGACTCTATGATTCGCATCTCTTTGTCGGTCCGACAGTTTTGAGTTTCCAAATTAACATCTCACTAAATCAGGCCGAATAAAATCCAATCTCATTCGTCAACTCTGATGCAGAGGTGCTGGTGTTGAATTGGGGTGGACAAGGTCAGAAGTCACACGGCGCCAGATGAAGTGATGAAGGAGCAGCACTCATGAAAGAGCAATGCTCCTAAAGCTTGTGATTTCAAATAAACTTGTTGCACTGTAACATGGTGTCATGTGACTTCCAACTTCTTCAACCCTGGGTTTGTCTCAAACTTGATGGGATACTTTGTCCAACTCGGCATATTTTATCAGTATCGCTTGAAGGAAATCTTTTTTTAAGATTAGATTCCCTACAGGATGGAAACAGTTCCTTTGGCCCAAAAAGTTCACACTGGCCCTCGCAGAGTAACCCAGCCAGACCCATTCCCTTATCCCTATTCCTCTACATTTACCCCAACTAATGCACCACACCTACACATCCCTGAACACTATGGGACAATTTAGATGGGCCAATCCAAACTAACCTGCACACCTTTAGACTGGGGAAGGAAACCGGAGCACGCAGAGGTAACCCATACAGATGTGGGGGGGGGGCATCGTGAAAGCTACACACAGACTGTCATCCCGAGTGTGGATTTGAACCCAGGTCAGCATCGTGAGGCAGTGGTACTAACCACTGCGTCACCATGCCACCCCTGAGCCACATAGGTGGGCTTGCGGGGGGGGGGGGGGGGGGGGGGGGGGGATGGTGAGTCCAGCACAAAACAAAAAAAAAACCACTACACCCACTGTCAGAATGGGCAGGAGGTTCAGCCCTGTGGGTGACCCACTGCTGCGTCACTGGTGGAATCTGATTGTTGGATGCACTGGTGCCCCCGCTGGTGCCTCTGCAAGTTGCAGGACAATGTGAACCTCCGCCCGCAGTCGGGGCAGGCAAACGGCTTCTCACCGGTGTGGACCCATTGGTGGGCCAGCAGTTTGGAGGAGCGGGTGAACCCCTTCCCACACTCGGGGCAGCTGAATGGCCTTTCCCTGGTGTGGACCTGCCGGTGGGACAACAGGTCAGAGGAATTGCTGAAGGCCTTACCACACTCAGGGCAGGCGAATGGCCTCTCCCCCGTGTGGATTCGCCGGTGTCTCAGCAGGTCGGAGGAATTGCTGAAGGCCTTCCCGCACTCTGGGCAGCTGAAGGGCCTCTCCCCCGTGTGGACCCGCTGATGGGCCAGCAGGTTGGAGGAATTGCTGAAGGCCTTCCCACACTCTGGGCAGCTGAAGGGCCTCTCCCCCGTGTGGACCTGCTGATGGGCCAGCAGGTTGGAGGAATTGCTGAAGGCCTTCCCACACTCTGGGCAGCTGAAGGGCCTCTCCCCCGTGTGGATCCGCCGGTGCCTCAACAGGTTGGAGGAGTCGCTGAAGGCCTTCCCGCATTCGGGGCAGCTGAATGGCCTCTCCCCCGTGTGGACCCGCCGGTGCTTCAGCAGGTCGGAGGAATTGCTGAAGGCTTTCCCGCACTCGTGGCAACTGAAGAGCCTCTCCCCTGTGTGGAATTGCTGGTGGGTCTGGAGGTTGTCCACCCAAGTGAACCCTTTCCCGCACATGGAACAGTAAGACGTCCTCTCACCAGTGTGTATATGCTGGTGGGCCAGCAGGACACAAGAGCAGGTAAAGCCCTTTGCCCGCTTGGGGCTGGAGAACAGCCTCTTCCCAGTGTGATTGCACTGATGAGCCGCCAGGACAGATGGGACACGGAAGCCCTTCCCACAGTCGCCACACTTCCATGGTTTCTCAACAGGTTGTGTTTCCTCGGGTTTCTCCATGGCCGAAGCTTCAGCTGCACACACACGTGTACAACCCCACCATGAATTCTTCTTTCCAGGCAGAAGAGTTGTTTCAGGCTCCACACTCAGTGCGCTGCAACAATTGGGTCTTTCAACCAGTGCCCCCGTACTCAAACAGGAACCAAAAAGAAAGCTTTGCTCCTTCTCACAGAATCATAGTTGAAAATTGTTGTGGTCTTGATGGACTGAGTAACTGTCAGACACTGATGTGAAAGGGAGGACTGGAGACGCTGGAGAGTCAGTCAAAAACTGCGTCGCTGGAAAAGCGCAGCACGGCAAGCAGCATCAGAGAAGCAGGAGAATCAACATTTTGGACATAAGCCCTTTATCTGCTGACTTTGAAACTTCTGTCTTCAGATAGTCTGTAAGAAAAGATTACAAAAGTCATCACTGCCAGTCCGGTTAAGAGTGAGATATCAAGGCATTGACACTGACACCAGAGAGAAACTGTACATATAGATGTGGCAAATGTTAGTGGCAAGCCAGAGTGATAGAGATATTAGGCACAGAAACAGACCCTTTAGTCTAATTCATCTGTGCCAACTAGATAACCTAACCTAATCTCGGCCGATTTGCCAGTATTTGGCCCACAGCGTCTAAACCCTTCCTAATCGTATACCCATCCAGATGCCTTTTAATGTCATAATTGTACCAGCACCCACCACTTCCTCTGACAGCTCTTTCCTTAAACACGCCACTTTCTGCATGAAAGACTTATCCCTTAGGTTCCTTTGTTAAGTTCTTTTGCTTGAGCTTCTTACACTGCAATACGCCAACTTCTGTGAACAACCAAACTTTATTAAGTACAGTACAAGCTGTGGAGAAACTCTTAATACTCTTCGCAATGCTGGTACACAGCAGTACCAAAAAAAACCAAATCCCTTAAACAAAGTAAAACTGAAACAGAGGCTTACAGTTGAAGTTAGAAGGGCAGAAGGAGACAGTGTTAGCAGCCTTTCTCCACATAGACCACTGCTTAACTCACCCAAACGAGACTTCAGCTTTCAGGACTGACCACTCCCCTTTTATTGTACAGGTCATTTCTAAAACATAAAAGCTTTGGCCTCAAGTCTCATCTGTTCACATATAACCAAAAATGCCTCCCAATACCGGTTTTCATCTCTGTACTAAACCAGTCGCTTCAGAGCCCGGGTCTTTTTACCACCCCTCTGAAAAAAAACCAAGGACACAGCATCCTTGAGAAGAAGGACCAGCTTTTAGTATAAGGACCAGCTTTGTGACAGAGGGATATAGGCCAAACACTGGCAGGTGGGATTAGATTAATTTGAGAACATACCATGGAGTAGTTGGACTGAAGGGACTGTTTCTGTGCTGTTTGACTCAGGAACTGTTCTGCAATGGTCTGAAAACCATTTTCTTGCCTTCCCCCATAAACATCCAATTCTTTGTTGTTCCAAAATCAGATGAACTCAGCCTTGAATATATTCAATGATCCCATAACTGCAGGAAGACATCCCCACTTCTGGACTCAATTCCTCTTGCTTATATAACACCTGCTTTGCTCATTGCTTGCTGCACCTGTGACAACTGGCATTGACTGGTATGGAAGGACGCTGAGGCCCCTTTATACACATTCCTGATGAAGGGCTCGTACCTGTAACGCGGACTCTCCGGCTCCTCGGATGCTGCCTCATCTGCTGTGCTTTGCGAGCACCACACGTTTTGACTCTGATCTCCAACATTTGCAGTCCTTTCTCCACATCCCAATATATCACCATTTAAACAATGCATCTCCTTTCTGCTGTTTACCCCCCAACAGGGAATATCACTTCACATCGTGGTACTGCATTTTCCATGAGTTTGCCAACTGAGACACAGACCTGGCTCAACTTTTCCAGAATCTGTCCCCTCCAGAAATTGAGATTGTGAGAGAGAGAGACAGAGACAATAGAGATGTCTCTGATTACACGCTCCTTCCGGTCCTCCAGGGCTTCCTATTGGTCCAACAAAAGAAGATCACGCGCAGTTTTCACCGACAACCAGGAGCACGCACAGGTTTTGCGTGGCATGGATAGGGTAAATAGACAAAGTATTCTCCTGGGGTGGGGGAGTGCAGAACTAAAGGTTTTGGGCGAACTGGGAGAGACATAAAAGAGATGTAAGGGGACCCTTTTCACACAGATTAGTGCATGTATGAAATGACCAGCCAGAGGAAGTGGTGGAGACTGGTATAATTACAGAATTTAAAAGGCATTTGGATTGGTCTATAATAGAAGGGGTTCGAGGGATATGGGCCCAGGGCTGGCAAATACACTAAATTAGGATAACTGGTAGGCATGGACAAATTGGACCGAAGGGTATGTTTCTATGTTGTACATCTGTAGGAGTCCAATATAAACGGTTCAGAGGGATATAGGTTAAACACAGGCAGGTGGGTCCAGTTTAGTTTGAGAACATAGTCAGCATGGACTAGTTGGGGTGAAGGGTCTGTTTCTATAACTGATCTGTATTTGTCTTGCCTTCCCCCATAACTATCACTTCTTTGTTGTTCAAAAATCAGATGAACTCAACCTTGGATATATTCAATTACGCCCAAACTGCAGGAAGGCGTCCCCACTTCTGAACTCAATTCCTCTTGCTAATATAACACTTGCTTTACTCACTACTTGCTTCACTAGTCTGACAACTTGCACTGACTGGATTAGAAGGACGCAGAGGCCCCTTTGTTCATCCACACATCATTACTAATGAAAGGCTCGAGCCTGAAATGTCAATTCTCCTGTATTTGCCATTGAAAAAAGACCTGGACTAACTTTCCCACAGTCTGTCCTCTCCCTGGATTCACTCCGTTTCTCTTCAGTTCCTGCAAGTCAACAGCTCAACCCCAGAATGGAAAAGGGGTTGAGAAAAGAGTGTGTTGTACTCACAGATGTTGGACAGAGGAAGGAAGTTGCAGTCTGGGGTGAAGCTCAATCTTCATTCAGAGAGAGAGGAGCAGCAGCAGGAGCAATTTCAGAAGTTCATGGTCCTACTTCCGCATCCTGACGATGGGTTTGCTGTGATTGGCAGGAGGACCAGTCGCCATCCGGTCATCCAGAGCTTCTCATTGGTCCATCAAAACAAGGTCATGTAATGTTTCCGCTTGTTGCGTGAGCATGCATAATGTTTTGCTGACACTGTGGCACATGCGCAGTGCATTGCTGACACTGAGAAGCATGCGCAGTATGGAGATGTTGGCATTACTGACATTTTCAAAGTTAAAAATCACACAATGACACGTTGTGGCCCGACAGGTTTATTTGGAATCACTAGTTTTCGAAGTGCTGCTCCTTCATCGGTTGGTTGTGGAGCAGAATCATAACACACAGACTTTATAGCAACAGGATTGCAGTGTCATGGAATGGAATACCAAACAACTTTAGCTGACCTCTACCATATTTTAGAATGACCATGTTAGTTTTGATTCCTTCACATGTAAATTCCAGAACTTTTCAAAAGTTACGTTCTCAACATAGCTTTTAACAATAGGTGTCATCTCAATCAGATAATGCATTGAAGGTGTTAAGTTAAAGTCTGTCTGTGTCCCAATGTTAGGTCAGACAGATTGTATTTCTATCGTGGTATTACAGAATCTTACGTGTCTGAGTTTTTGAGCAAAATAAAATGCGATTCTGCAAGTACAAATTCAACCCACAAACTTTTATGTGTGCGAGTGTGTGCAGGAGAAACCGAGTGATCATGTGTGCGTGAGAGAGTGTAATGGGGAGAGTTTGTGAGAGGGTGTGTGTGAGAGAGAGAGCATTTGAGAGAGCGCATGTGTAGGAGAGAGAGTCTGTGTGAGTGTGTTGGTTTGGAGGAGCACGTATTTGTGTGAATGCATGCTTGTGTGTGTGTGTGTGTGTGTGTGTGTGTGTGTGAGAGAGAGAGAGAGAGAGAGAGAGAGACAGACAGACAGGCAGAGAGAGAGAGAGAGAATGTATATTATAGTGGGGTCACCTGTAGTGTGACATGAACACAAGGTCCTGGTTGAGGCCATCTCCATGGGTATTGAATTTGGCTATCAGCCTCTGCCCAGCCACTTTCCGTTGTTGCCCATCCTGAAGTCTACCTTGAAGGATGGTCATCCGAAGGTCCAAGGCTGAATGTCCCGGACCGCTGTCGTGTTCCCCGACTGGGAGGGAACACTCCTGGCTGGTGATTGTTGCGCAGTGTCCATTCATCTGTTGCTGTAGCCTCTGCTCGGTCTCGCCAATATACCAAGACTCAGGGCATCATTGCCTGCAGCGTATGAGATAAAACAACGTTGGCTGAGTCACATGAGTACCTGCTGCACTCATGGTGGGTGGTTTCCCCACGTGTAATGGTGGTAATCGTGTCAATACTCTGATACGTCTTTTCATCATCTGCCGTGACAGAGTTGTATTGTGTTGTCCTGAAGGCCAGGCAGTTTTCTGAGAACAATTATCTGTTTAAAGTTTGGCAGTTGTTTGAAGGCGAGAAGTGGAGGCGTGGGGAAGGTCTTGGCGAGGTGCTCATCCTCATCAATAATGTGTTGCAGGCTGTGAAGAACATGGCGTAGTGTTTCGGCTCCTGAGAAGTACTGGACAACAAATGGTACCATTTTGGTTGCAGCTCGTGTCTGTCTCCCAAAGGAAGTCATTCCAGTTTCTTGCTGTGACACATTGGAAGTGGCAGTTGATGAGTTGAACATTGTACCCCGTTCTTATGAGAGCATGCTTGTGTACTTCCAAGTGTCTGCCATGTTCCTCCTCACCTGAACAGATCCTATGTATGTGAAGGGCTTGTCCAGAGGGGGTGGCTGTTTTAATATGTTTCACTAGAGAAGTGTAGCACTGTCAGGTTATCCGTGGGATTGCGGTACAGAGAAGTGCTGAGATACCCATCCTTGATAGAGCTGCATGTGTTCAAAAATGAGACAGATACTAAAGAGTGTGGCGAGTGTGATGGTGGGATGAAACCTGTTAATATCACAGTATCGTTGTTTCAGTGACTCCTCACCATGGGTCCAGAGGAAGAAATGTCATCAATATATCTGGTGTATAGTGTTGGTTGGAGATCCGCCACCTGCTGTGGTGAGATTCAAACCCGCGAGTCCCCAGAACTGGTTTATTAATGCAGTCGATAACGGCACTCGGCCGAAGCTCCTTCAATCCCCCTGCGATGGTCGGTGAACTCACTGATGTCTCTGCAGGTCGGAGGAGTGGGTAAAGCCCTTCCCGCACGGAGAGCAAGTGAACGGTCTCTTTGATCCTCCAAGCTGAGTAACTGGTGTGAAGTACTGTACTTTTCACAGTCACCGCACTGAATCTCCCTCATTCGGGTGTATCAGTATTCTTCCTGCCACACCAGTGTCCAAGCAGACAAAAGCAAACATTTCTTCTCGACTGGAATGGCTGCTGATATTCAAGTCCCAATGAATCAAGTAGCTCTGTCAGAAGCTGATGTATCTTTTGGTTTCAGATTTCTTTCCCAATGTCTTCCTGCAAAAGAAATCATGAAATAAGTCACGGTCGGTACAGTCAAATGAACATAACATCGGTGACAATTCCTTAGATTGCCAGATACCTGCTGATCATATATTATCCATGACACAGAAAACTGAAAACACTCATTCAGCAAGGTAGCATTAGGTATATAAAGAGGAAAACTTCATTTAGGTGACAATGACCTGGAACAACCTTCCTACAAAGGTGCTGGAAATGGGGCTGAATCAAGGATATGAAAATGAAATGTCAAGGCTGCTTCAGGAAAGAAAGCCAGTAAAGTTGCTGAAAGACTTCCTGCTGACCTGTTCAATAAAAATGAATCCAAAAAAAAGATGTAATTCCATTACTATTTGAAAAGGTGAAAAATCATAGCCATGCAGCGTGTACAACAGCGAATATCAGATATACACCATATGAAGCAATCATAAAATCCCTGCAGTGCAGAAAGAGGCCATTTGGCCCATTGAGCCTACTCCACCATTCTTTAAGGTCATGGCTGATCTATCCATCATCTCAGCTCCTCTTACCTGCATTGTCCTGACTACCCTAAATTCACCTACCATCCAAAATCCCATCGATTGTCTTGAATATGCCTGCTTGTATTGCTTCCTTGGGCAAAGACTTCCACAGATTCACCACTCTCCAGGAAACGTAGTCCCTCCTCCTATGCCTAAAACCTACCCCTAATCTTGTTACTTAGTCTAACCCACCAGCAGAAACAACGAGATAGGGTGAGTCTGGGTGGCATGCTGTTCGATGGGTCAGTGTGGACTTGATGGGTTGAATGGCCTCCTTCCACACTGGAGGGTTTCTATGATTTACTGCAGTTGTGTTTGCCCAGAACCACAGCTCCCAGAACCTCCCAACTTCTGCAAATTGAAAGATAAGTCCCACTCTGCCCGCTCATATGTGTGTTATCTAACTGCTTCATCGCTTCCAGTGAATACAGCCCACACCTCCCGCTGCTGCCAGTAACCTTTACAATGCTGATGCAACAATGCAATACCTGCAGTACTGAAAATTGTAAGACTTCTGATGATACCAGTAACTGATTCACCACTCCTTCTGATGCACAGCATTGGAAATACATTTTTAGGGGCTGAAAGTAATGACCAGTTTAAAGCAAAAACCCACCTAACCCTTCACGAGGCTTCCCGCTCAGGACACTTTACTTGAAACACTTCAACCCCACATGGCAACAAATTCCCACATTCCATCAAAATCCTGGATGTCCTCACTTCAGTTGCTGTCTCTCAAATGAAAGATTTCATTGTAGCTTCTGCTCCCAGTAAGGACAAAATATCTTTGAAAGCTGCTCTGAAATTCCAGTCTTCACAACAATACTTCTACTTTCCTTCAGTCCAAATTGTCTGTGCTGACCAGATATCCCAAATTAACATAGTCCCATTTGTCAGCACTTAGCCTATATCCCTCTCAATTCACCCTGTTCCCAGATGCTATTTAAAATGCTGTAATTATACCAGCTTCTAACACTTCCTCTGGCAGCTCATTCCACGCTTGCATCAGTCTGTGTGAGAAAGTTGTCCATAAGGTTCCTTTTAAATCTTTCCCCTCTCACCTCAAATCTGTGCCCTCTAGTTTTGGACTTCCCTACTATGTGGAAATGTTTTTGGCAATTCACCCTATCCATGCTCCTTATGAACTTCTATAAGGTCACCCCACAGCCTCCAATGCTCCACGGAAAACAGCCCCGGCCTATTCAGCCTCTCTCGAGAGCTCAAACGCCCCAACTCTGGCAATAGCCTTGTAAATCTTTGCCAAACCCTTTCAAAGGTTCACAACACATTTCCTGTAGCAGGGTAACCAGAACTGAACACAGTATTCCAAAAGTAGCCTCATCAATGTCCAGTACAGGGGCAACATGACCTCCCAACATCTGTACTAAAATGCACTGACCTATAAAGACAAGCACATCAAAAACCTCCTTCGCAATCCTGTCTACCTGCGACTCCACCTTCAAGAAACTATGAAGCAGCACTCCAAGGTATCTTTGGTCAACAACACACCCCATTAACTTTACAGATCCTGCCCTGATCTGCCTTTCCAAAATCAACATTTCAAAATGGGGTTGAGAAACGTATCAGTAATGATTGAATGGTGGAGTAGATCTGATGGGCTGAATGGCCTAATTTCTGCACCTATGTCATATGGTCTCTTGCTGTCCTGGACACAGAGTGTGAGAATTGGGAGCAGGAATAGGTCATTTGGTCTTTCCAGTCGGCACCAGCATTGAACAGTTCATAACTGGATATAAATATACCGGCATCTAGGTGGACAGGGTGGGATATTTATTCACTGTAACATCGGAGGTTGAGAGATGACCTTAGAGAGGATTATAAAATCTTCAGGGGTATCGATGAGGTGAACAGCAGGTATTCTTTCCCCGGGATGGGTGTTTCAAGGTTAGGGAGCAAACTTTGAAGATGAGAGGAGAAATATTTGAAAAAGACATGAGGGGCACCTTTTTATTTTAAGACAGAGAATGGTTCTCATGTGGTATCAATGCCCAGAGGAGGTGGTGGATGCAGGTACAGTTACAGTGTTTAAAAGACATTTGGATAAGTACATAGAGTCATAGAGATGTACAGCATGGAAACAGACCCTTTCGGTCCAACCCGTCCATGCTGACCAGATATCCCAACCCAATCTAGTCCCACCTGCCAGCACCCGACCCATATCCCTCCAAACCCTTCCTATTCATATACCCATCCAAATGCCACTTAAATGTTGCAATTGTAATAGGAAAGGTTCAGAGACTCTGGGCCAAACACTGGCAGGTGGGACTAGTTTAGTTTCAGAACACAGTCAGCATGGACTAGTTGGAATTAATGGTCTGTTTCTGTGCTGTATGACTGTAACTGTTCTATACTGGACTTAAAACCATTTTCTTACCTTCCCCCAATACCCATCCACTTCTTTGTTCTTCAAAGTCAAATGAACTCAGCCTTGAATACATTCAATGACTGACCTAACTGCAGGAAGACATCCCCACTTCAGAACTCAACTTCTCTTGCTAATATATCACTTGCCTTGCTGATTGCTTGCTGCTTCTGTCTGACAACTGACAGTGACTGGTGCCGAAGGACGTTGAGGCCCCTTTGTCCATCCATACATCATTCCTGATGAAGGGCTCGGGCCCAAAACATTGACTCTCCTCCTCTTCAGTTGCTGCCTAACCTGCTGTGCTTTTCCAGCGCCCCACTTTTCAACTCTGATCTCCACTTTCACCACATCTCAACATATCACCATTTAAACAATGTCCCTCCTCTCTGCGTTTATTTTAAACACCAAAGGCTATAGATTCTGTCACTACATTTGCCATGTGCTTGCAAATTGAGACACAGACCTGGATGAACTTTTCCAGAGTCTGTCCCCTCCCTCGATTCACTCTTTCCTTTCAGTTGCTGCAAGTTAAAAATTGAAACCCAGAATGAAACAAAAAATGGAAAATGTGGTGAGAAACAGACTGTTGTACTCACAAAAGTTAGACAGAGGAAGGAAGTTACAGTCTGGGGAGAAGTTCACAGAGAAAGGGGCGGCAGCAACTTCAGATCTCACGGTCCAACCTCCACATTTCGACAATAGCCGGCTCTGATTGGCAGGAGGACCAGTCTCCTTCCGGTCCTCCAAGGTTCTTCATTGGTCCATGGAAAGGAGCTGACGTGCACAGAATCGTAAGGCACAGAATTTATGATCTTTTTCACCACAACCGCCTGATGAAGGAGCGGCGCTGGGAAAGCCAGTGCTTCCAAACAAGCCAATTGGACTGTAACCTGGTGTTGTGTGTAAATGCGAATACGAGAGAAAAATACCAAAGCAAGTTTTTGTCGAAATGTTTTTTCCCCTGTGCCTTGACATGTTATTCCTTTTGCATTTTGTTTGGCTGCTCAACGTTTCTGTCTTTTCCCCAGGGTAGAGGTATTCCAAAACTACAGGGTATAGGTTTAGGGTGAGGGGAAAATGATTTTAAAAGATTTAAAAGACTAGGAATATAACATCCACCCCCTACAGGGCGAAAGTGAGGACTGCAGATGCTGCAGATTAGGGTCGAGAGTGTGGTGCTGGAAAAGCACAGCAGGTCAGGCAGCATCTGAGGAGCAGGAGAATCGACGTTTCGGGCAAAACCCTTCATCAGGAAATAGCCATGGGGAACTGCAAGGATGTAGCGTAATCGAGTGAGTCTAAGAGGGATGCTGTTGGGAAGGTCGGTGTGAATGGCCTGCAGGGATGATATGCCTTAACCATGCTTATATTGAGAAATGGTTGCCCCAAATCTGCTGTGGAAAGAGTGGGTTCCAGTTCGTGGGACACTGACACCAGTCCTGGGGAAGGTGGGATTTGTGCTGTCTTTCGCTTCCCATTCTGCCCCTTGTCCATTTTCTCCCCACCCACTGCCCCCGCCCTTTCTCCCCTTTTCACACTGGACCCCAATTCTCTCCCCAACCCTCTGAACCCCAGTCATTCTCTACTCCCCAACCTCCATCCCCTCTCCATTTCTCTCCCTTCTCCACCACCACCATTGCCCCCGCCCGTCCTTTCTCGTGCCTCAGCCCTCTTTGATCTAATGGCCGAGCAGAGGCTGATAGCCAAGTTTAGAACACATGAGGATGGCCTCAGCCGAGACCCTGGGTTCACGTCACACTACAGGAGATCCAGCTGCACAATACACTCTCTCACACACAAGCACACTCTCTTACATACTCACACCCTCGTACAGACCCTCTCTGATAGACATGCTCTCTCTCTGACACACAGTAATACATCCCCACACTCAAACCTACGCATACACCATCTCACATGCTTCTACTCCATCACACACACACACACACACACACACACACACAGACACACACACACTGTACCCAGCATGCACATGCACACACACACGCTCTCTCTCATGCATGCACTCACATATAGAAGTCTTTGGGGTGAATCTGCGTTTGCAGGATTATATATTTGGAAATAGAACCAGTCTCACTCAAGATTAGGATACAGGTAGACCCTACCCTCACAGCTTTCATGCATTGTCTGACCTGAGGTGTCACCTCCTTTTATAGAACCTTAAGTTATCTGGAGAATGTGACTTTTAAAAAGTTCTGGGATTTACAGATTAATGAACCGAAATCTACAACCCGTTTTAAAAGATGAAAGACTCAACAGCAATCTCGGATTCCTCAATATATCATTTATGTTGCTCACACTATAATATTTTATTCGATGTTCTGGGTCTTATCATCCTCCTCCACAGTAACCATAGGTCCAAGGAGATCTGTCCCAACTTTCCAATCTACCTTCAGAACTGACACTCCTCAGGCACGGCACCATTCCCGTCAACCTGTTCATACCCAGAGACCAACGAGCCACATGCCATGGGCGCAGCCAGCTCCAGAAGCAGCTGAGACTTGCTCAGCACGAAATACATTGTACATTGCTCCCAGAATTTCAAGCAGCAACGAGTTTCAAGAACATCTACTTCTCCGTCTGTCTCCTGCTCCCAGGACACTGCTGTTTGTCCCGTCCCCAGGGACCGGGCTCTCTCCACGAGCGGATAATTGAACCATTTTGTTTCAACTTACAAGCTGTGCTGGTGGAAGGCAGAGCCCATTCACTCTTCTGCTCTCTCTCCCGACCACTTGGGGTCGGAGACGTCATTGACACGAATGCATCAAATGACAACTTTGAACTTGTCCTCCTCTCTCTCTCTCTCTCTCTCTGAGGTTATTCCCAATCGGTGGTATCCGTCCTAACAGTGGGGGACGATGTCTGAGTCGTGATGCGGTTTCTGACATGCTTGTCATTCACATCTGAACCAGGGTGGCGAATTACTGCAGGGAATGGCCGAAACCGCAAGGCATGGGTTTCAACTTTTCCAGCTCATTAGCATCGTAGAGAACTGGTTTTGCGATTCAGTTCAGAGGAAACCGACCAAGAACAGAATATCACCGAGATCTCTAAAACCAAGCCGCTTGAATGGAGTGGATTTGGCGAGCGTTTCGATACGATCGCGCCATTTGGACACTCTGCAAGTCGACGCAAAGGCAGTTTGCTGAAGAAAGCAGATCAAGGTGACAGGGAACAATAGCAGAGGATGGTTTCGATCCATCGACCTCTGGGTTATGGGCCCAGCACGCTCCCGCTGCGCCACTCTGCTGCCGCTTGGAGACGCTCGTTGCGCAGAACACTTCAGGTTTTTGTCTGGCACGCGGCAGGCACCTTCGAGCCTGATGTCAAAGACCTCCACTGCTGTCGTGTGATATGCTGTTTCGCAGACGGATGGAGGCTGTGTAAATATAAACTTATTTCTAAATTCCCACATTCTGTCGGTCGAACTGTGATTTCACACTGAATCACAACATGTGTCACAGCGCAGACGGAGGCTCTGCGGCCCACCTTCCCTCTGCTGGTTCTACGCTTAAGTAAACGTGTGACTCTAGTCGTTTCAATCTCTCGCCTTCTCAGCGGAAATCTGCACATCTGAACGTGACCACCGACTTCCCTTTTGGGTCCATTGAATCTTCCTCTTTGTCAATGTCAGACAGGGACTTACTGACCCTCACCACTCCCTGTACGAAAACGTTCTTCCTAATGTCACTTTTACTTCTTTTCCTCGTGACTCTAAAATTCTGCCGAATCGTTATGGATCCTTTCAGGCGTGGGAGCATTTTCACAACATTATTTCCTGTTTCTAGGTCCCTCATGACTTGGAAAAGTTCGGTTCTCCGAGGAGAGCTGTCCCAATTTTCCAATCTACCTTGATTGCTGACATTCCTCAAACACCGCACCACTCACGTCAACCTGTTGAGCACTATGGTAAAAACAATGACTGCAGATGCTGGAAACCAGATTCTGGATTAGTGGTGCTGGAAGAGCACAGCAGTTCAGGCAGCATCCAAGTAGCTTGTTGAACACGATCTCCAACCATTTCATTTCTCTGTTTTCTGCCTCATTCGTACTCCAAGCAGCCCACGCTGGTTTCACGAAGGTGCTTTTTGAGAAAGTCAATCAGGCAGTTTTGCACAAGTCAAGTTAAAAAACAACACGGGCTCGTCCGGGATTTGAACCCGGGACCTCTCGCAAATCAGCGCAGTAACAGACCCTAAGCGAGAATCATACGCCTAGACCAACGAGCCAGAAAGCACGCACGCAGGTAATGCCCCAGACCTCTTGAGCGACCTGAGACATGCTCAGTATGAAATACATTTGAGCAAGCGGCAAAGACTTTCCCGAACAGCTGCTTCTCATCCAGTCTCCCTGCTGCTATTTCATTCCACCGCATTCTCTGCTCACAGTGTCGTTTCCCCAACGTAGCATGAAGCATAAACTGGGTGACTGCTTCGCAGAACATCCCGCTTCTGCCCGCAGAAACTAAAGGCCCTGACCTTGCGGTTGCCTGCCACTTTAACACATCACCCTGTTCCCTGGCCAACATCCCTGTCTCAGGCTTGCAGCAGTGTTCTAGCTCCAGATGAAGGAACAACATCTCATTTTCCACTTGGAGCCCTTCCAGCCCTCCGGTCTTCAATATCGAGTTCTATAACTATAGGGCCTGAACCCCCCCATGTCCTTGACCCCTACCACACGAAAGACTCCTGTTTATCACCTCGTCTGCTATGACACACGACGTATTGTTAGCCACTAACAGTCTCCATTAACAGTTATTCGCCCTCTCACGAGGATCGTTATTCACTCCTGCGTCCTGCCTATTGTTCTTTCTCTGAGCTGGCGGCAAACACAGCAATGAACATTGGAGACTCTGAGCCAGCTGAAACTTGCTCAGTGTGAAGTAGATTCCACATTGCTGCAAGAATTGCAAGCAGCAAAGCCTTTCCAGAACATCTGCTTGTCATTCTGTCCCCGGGGGGGCTGATGTTTGTCTCTTCCCCAGGAACAGGAGTATCTCCACTGGCGGATAATTAAACCATTTTATTTCTACTTGCACGTTGTTCTGGGGGGAGGGGGGGTGGGGGAATGTAGGTTTGGGGGAGGGTAAGAGTCCATTCGCTCTTCTGCTCTCTCTCCCTCTTTCTCTCTCTCTCTCTCTCTCTGAAACTCTTGGGGTGAGAGGTGTCAGTTACATTAATGCGGGGAACATGAACAACTTTGATTGTGAACTTTCTCCAAAGGTCTGTTATCGGAGAGACAGAAAGATGCTGTGCTGGCAGGACAGAGAGAAATGAACACCGAGGACTCTTCGCCCAGGTAAATTCACATTGTTGTGCAGCCTGCATGGTGTTCAGAAATCGTCTTCACGCAGCAATCTTACGGAAAGTCTATTGCAAAGTGGGCATCGCTTTCTTTGCTGCGACCGCGCAGCAGTTAACATCTGAGCCCCAAGTGTCCCAGATGAAGAGAATCCGCGTGAAACCTTCACTCACTGAGAGTCATCCCCACGGCCCTGAGCTGAGGGACTGCAGGCAGTCCAACACGGAAGGGACGGTTAAAAATGAACCATTTTTGCTCCCTCAGCAACACGTAGCATCATTGTCGCGCAGACAGAAGCCATTCAGCCCATGGATTCCACGGCGACTGTCTGTCACTTGTCTCTCTCTGAGGTTATTCACAATCGGTGGTATCCGTCCAAATAGTGGGGGACGATGTCTGAGTTTCAACTTTACCAGCTCATTAGCATCGGAGAGAACCGGTTTTGCGATTCAGTTCAGAGGAAACCGACCAAGAACAGAATATCACTGAGACCTCTAAAACCCATGCCGTTTGAATGGAGTGGATCGATATGAACATCGGCAAGTAGATGCAAAGGCAGCTTGCTGAAGAAAGCAGATCAAGGTGACAGTGAACGATAGCAGAGGATGGTTTCGATCCATCGACCTCTGGGTTATGGGCCCAGCACGCTCCCGCTGCGCCACTCTGCTGCCGCTTGGGGACGCTCGTTGCACAGAACACTTCAGGTTTTTGTCTGGCACGCGGCAGGCACCTTCGAGCCTGATGTCAAAGACCTCCACTGCTGTCGTGTGATATGCTGTTTCGCAGACGTATGGAGGCTGTGTAAATATAAACTTTTTTCTAAATTCCCACATTCTGTCGGTCGAACTGTGATTTCACACTGAATCACAACATGTGTCACAGCGCAGACGGAGGCTCTGCGGCCCACCTTCGCTCTGCTGGTTCTACGCTTAAGTAAACGTGTGACTCTAGTCGTTTCATTTCATTCTCTCGCCTTCTCAGCGGAAATCTGCACATCTGAACGTGACCACCGAATTCCCTTTTGGGTCCATTGAATCTTCCTCTTTGTCAATGTCAGACAGGGACTTACTGACCCTCACCACTCCCTGTACGAAAACGTTCTTCCTAATGTCACTTTTACTTCTTTTCCTCGTGACTCTAAAATTCTGCCGAATCGTTATGGATCCTTTCAGGCGTGGGAGCATTTTCACAACATTATTTCCTGTTTCTAGGTCCCTCATGACTTGGAAATGTTCGGTTCTCCGAGGAGAGCTGTCCCAATTTTCCAATCTACCTTGATTGCTGACATTCCTCAAACACCGCACCACTCACGTCAACCTGTTGAGCACTATGGTAAAAACAATGACTGCAGATGCTGGAAACCAGATTCTGGATTAGTGGTGCTGGAAGAGCACAGCAGTTCAGGCAGCATCCAAGTAGCTTGTTGAACACGATCTCCAACCATTTCATTTCTCTGTTTTCTGCCTCATTCGTACTCCAGGCAGCCCACGCTGGTTTCACGAAGGTGCTTTTTGAGAAAGTCAATCAGGCAGTTTTGCACAAGTCAAGTTAAAAAAAAAACACGGGCTCGTCCGGGATCTCTCGCAAATCAGCGCAGTAACAGACCCTAAGCGAGGATCATACGCCTAGACCAACGAGCCAGAAAGCACGCACGCAGGTAATGCCCCAGACCTCTTGAGCGACCTGAGACATGCTCAGTATGAAATACATTTGAGCAAGCGGCAAAGACTTTCCCGAACAGCTGCTTCTCATCCAGTCTCCCTGCTGCTATTTCATTCCACCGCATTCTCTGCTCACAGTGTCGTTTCCCCAACGTAGCATGAAGCATAAACTGGGTGACTGCTTCGCAGAACATCCCGCTTCTGCCCGCAGAAACTAAAGGCCCTGACCTTGCGGTTGCCTGCCACTTTAACACATCACCCTGTTCCCTGGCCAACATCCCTGTCTCAGGCTTGCAGCAGTGTTCTAGCTCCAGATGAAGGAACAACATCTCATTTTCCACTTGGAGCCCTTCCAGCCCTCCGGTCTTCAATATCGAGTTCTATAACTATAGGGCCTGAACCCCCCCATGTCCTTGACCCCTACCACACGAAAGACTCCTGTTTATCACCTCGTCTGCTATGACACACGACGTATTGTTAGCCACTAACAGTCTCCATTAACAGTTATTTGCCCTCTCACGAGGATCGTTATTCACTCCTACGTCCTGCCTATTGTTCTTTCTCTGAGCTGGCGGCAAACACAGCAATGAACATTGGAGACTCTGAGCCAGCTGAAACTTGCTCAGTGTGAAGTACATTCCACATTGCTGCAAGAATTGCAAGCAGCAAAGCCTTTCCAGAACATCTGCTTGTCATTCTGTCCCCGGGGGGCTGATGTTTGTCTCTTCCCCAGGAACAGGAGTATCTCCACTGGCGGATAATTAAACCATTTTATTTCTACTTGCACGTTGTTCTGGGGGGAGGGGGGGTGGGGGAATGTAGGTTTGGGGGAGGGTAAGAGTCCATTCGCTCTTCTGCTCTCTCTCCCTCATTCTCTCTCTCTCTCTCTCTGAAACTCTTGGGGTGAGAGGTGTCAGTTACATTATTGCGGGGAACATGAACAACTTTGATTGTGAACTTTCTCCAAAGGTCTGTTATCGGAGAGACAGAAAGATGCTGTGCTGGCAGGACAGAGAGAAATGAACACCGAGGACTCTTCGCCCAGGTAAATTCACATTGTTGTGCAGCCTGCTTGGTGTTCAGAAATCGTCTTCACGCAGCAATCTTACGGAAAGTCTATTGCAAAGTGGGCATCGCTTTCTTTGCTGCGACCGCGCAGCAGTTAACATCTGAGCCCCAAGTGTCCCAGATGAAGAGAATCCGCGTGAAACCTTCACTCACTGAGAGTCATCCCCACGGCCCTGAGCTGAGGGACTGCAGGCAGTCCAACACGGAAGGGACGGTTAAAAATGAACCATTTTTGCTCCCTCAGCAACACGTAGCATCATTGTCGCGCAGACAGAAGCCATTCAGCCCATGGATTCCACGGCGACTGTCTGTCACTTGTCTCTCTCTGAGGTTATTCACAATCGGTGGTATCCGTCCTAATAGTGGGGGACGATGTCTGAGTTTCAACTTTACCAGCTCATTAGCATCGAAGAGAACCGGTTTTGCGATTCAGTTCAGAGGAAACCGACCAAGAACAGAATATCACTGAGACCTCTAAAACCCATGGACCTCTAAAACCCATGCCGTTTGAATGGAGTGGATCGATATGAACATCGGCAAGTAGATGCAAAGGCAGCTTGCTGATCAGATCAAAGTGACAGTGAACGATAGCAGAGGATGGCTTCGATCCATCGACCTCTGGGTTATGGGCCCAGCACGCTCCCGCTGCGCCACTCTGCTGCCGCTTGGAGACGCTCGTTGCACAGAACACTTCAGGTTTTTGTCTGGCACGCGGCAGGCACCTTCGAGCCTGATGTCAAAGACCTCCACTGCTGTCGTGTGATATGCTGTTTCGCAGACGTATGGAGGCTGTGTAAATATAAACTTTTTTCTAAATTCCCACATTCTGTCGGTCGAACTGTGATTTCACACTGAATCACAACATGTGTCACAGCGCAGACGGAGGCTCTGCGGCCCACCTTCGCTCTGCTGGTTCTACGCTTAAGTAAACGTGTGACTCTCGTCGTTTCATTTCATTCTCTCGCCTTCTCAGCGGAAATCTGCACATCTGAACGTGACCACCGACTTCCCTTTTGGGTCCATTGAATCTTCCTCTTTGTCAATGTCAGACAGGGACTTACTGACCCTCACCACTCCCTGTACGAAAACGTTCTTCCTAATGTCACTTTTACTTCTTTTCCTCGTGACTCTAAAATTCTGCCGAATCGTTATGGATCCTTTCAGGCGTGGGAGCATTTTCACAACATTATTTCCTGTTTCTAGGTCCCTCATGACTTGGAAAAGTTCGGTTCTCCGAGGAGAGCTGTCCCAATTTTCCAATCTACCTTGATTGCTGACATTCCTCAAACACCGCACCACTCACGTCAACCTGTTGAGCACTATGGTAAAAACAATGACTGCAGATGCTGGAAACCAGATTCTGGATTAGTGGTGCTGGAAGAGCACAGCAGTTCAGGCAGCATCCAAGTAGCTTGTTGAACACGATCTCCAACCATTTCATTTCTCTGTTTTCTGCCTCATTCGTACTCCAAGCAGCCCACGCTGGTTTCACGAAGGTGCTTTTTGAGAAAGTCAATCAGGCAGTTTTGCACAAGTCAAGTTAAAAAACAACACGGGCTCGTCCGGGATTTGAACCCGGGACCTCTCGCAAATCAGCGCAGTAACAGACCCTAAGCGAGAATCATACGCCTAGACCAACGAGCCAGAAAGCACGCACGCCGGTAATGCCCCACACCTCTTGAGCGACCTGAGACATGCTCAGTATGAAATACATTTGAGCAAGCGGCAAAGACTTTCCAGAACAGCTGCTTCTCATCCAGTCTCCCTGCTGCTATTTCATTCCACCGCATTCTCTGCTCACAGTGTCGTTTCCCCAACGTAGCATGAAGCATAAACTGGGTGACTGCTTCGCAGAACATCCCGCTTCTGCCCGCAGAAACTAAAGGCCCTGACCTTGCGGTTGCCTGCCACTTTAACACATCACCCTGTTCCCTGGCCAACATCCCTGTCTCAGGCTTGCAGCAGTGTTCTCGCTCCAGATGAAGGAACAACATCTCATTTTCCACTTGGAGCCCTTCCAGCCCTCCGGTCTTCAATATCGAGTTCTATAACTATAGGGCCTGAACCCCCCCATGTCCTTGACCCCTACCACACGAAAGACTCCTGTTTATCACCTCGTCTGCTATGACACACGACGTATTGTTAGCCACTAACAGTCTCCATTAACAGTTATTCGCCCTCTCACGAGGATCGTTATTCACTCCTGCGTCCTGCCTATTGTTCTTTCTCTGAGCTGGCGGCAAACACAGCAATGAACATTGGAGACTCTGAGCCAGCTGAAACTTGCTCAGTGTGAAGTAGATTCCACATTGCTGCAAGAATTGCAAGCAGCAAAGCCTTTCCAGAACATCTGCTTGTCATTCTGTCCCCGGGGGGGCTGATGTTTGTCTCTTCCCCACGAACAGGAGTATCTCCACTGGCGGATAATTAAACCATTTTATTTCTACTTGCACGTTGTTCTGGGGGGAGGGGGGGTGGGGGAATGTAGGTTTGGGGAAGGGTAAGAGTCCATTCGCTCTTCTGCTCTCTCTCCCTCTTTCTCTCTCTCTCTCTCTCTCTGAAACTCTTGGGGTGAGAGGTGTCAGTTACATTAATGCGGGGAACATGAACAACTTTGATTGTGAACTTTCTCCAAAGGTCTGTTATCGGAGAGACAGAAAGATGCTGTGCTGGCAGGACAGAGAGAAATGAACACCGAGGACTCTTCGCCCAGGTAAATTCACATTGTTGTGCAGCCTGCATGGTGTTCAGAAATCGTCTTCACGCAGCAATCTTACGGAAAGTCTATTGCAAAGTGGGCATCGCTTTCTTTGCTGCGACCGCGCAGCAGTTAACATCTGAGCCCCAAGTGTCCCAGATGAAGAGAATCCGCGTGAAACCTTCACTCACTGAGAGTCATCCCCACGGCCCTGAGCTGAGGGACTGCAGGCAGTCCAACACGGAAGGGACGGTTAAAAATGAACCATTTTTGCTCCCTCAGCAACACGTAGCATCATTGTCGCGCAGACAGAAGCCATTCAGCCCATGGATTCACACGGCGACTGTCTGTCACTTGTCTCTCTCTGAGGTTATTCACAATCGGTGGTATCCGTCCAAATAGTGGGGGACGATGTCTGAGTTTCAACTTTACCAGCTCATTAGCATCGGAGAGAACCGGTTTTGCGATTCAGTTCAGAGGAAACCGACCAAGAACGGAATATCACTGAGACCTCTAAAACCCATGCCGTTTGAATGGAGTGGATCGATATGAACATCGGCAAGTAGATGCAAAGGCAGCTTGCTGAAGAAAGCAGATCAAGGTGACAGTGAACGATAGCAGAGGATGGTTTCGATCCATCGACCTCTGGGTTATGGGCCCAGCACGCTCCCGCTGCGCCACTCTGCTGCCGCTTGGAGACGCTCGTTGCGCAGAACACTTCAGGTTTTTGTCTGGCACGCGGCAGGCACCTTCGAGCCTGATGTCAAAGACCTCCACTGCTGTCGTGTGATATGCTGTTTCGCAGACGTATGGAGGCTGTGTAAATATAAACTTTTTTCTAAATTCCCACATTCTGTCGGTCGAACTGTGATTTCACACTGAATCACAACATGTGTCACAGCGCAGACGGAGGCTCTGCGGCCCACCTTCGCTCTGCTGGTTCTACGCTTAAGTAAACGTGTGACTCTAGTCGTTTCATTTCATTCTCTCGCCTTCTCAGCGGAAATCTGCACATCTGAACGTGACCACCGAATTCCCTTTTGGGTCCATTGAATCTTCCTCTTTGTCAATGTCAGACAGGGACTTACTGACCCTCACCACTCCCTGTACGAAAACGTTCTTCCTAATGTCACTTTTACTTCTTTTCCTCGTGACTCTAAAATTCTGCCGAATCGTTATGGATCCTTTCAGGCGTGGGAGCATTTTCACAACATTATTTCCTGTTTCTAGGTCCCTCATGACTTGGAAATGTTCGGTTCTCCGAGGAGAGCTGTCCCAATTTTCCAATCTACCTTGATTGCTGACATTCCTCAAACACCGCACCACTCACGTCAACCTGTTGAGCACTATGGTAAAAACAATGACTGCAGATGCTGGAAACCAGATTCTGGATTAGTGGTGCTGGAAGAGCACAGCAGTTCAGGCAGCATCCAAGTAGCTTGTTGAACACGATCTCCAACCATTTCATTTCTCTGTTTTCTGCCTCATTCGTACTCCAGGCAGCCCACGCTGGTTTCACGAAGGTGCTTTTTGAGAAAGTCAATCAGGCAGTTTTGCACAAGTCAAGTTAAAAAAAAAACACGGGCTCGTCCGGGATCTCTCGCAAATCAGCGCAGTAACAGACCCTAAGCGAGAATCATACGCCTAGACCAACGAGCCAGAAAGCACGCACGCAGGTAATGCCCCAGACCTCTTGAGCGACCTGAGACATGCTCAGTATGAAATACATTTGAGCAAGCGGCAAAGACTTTCCCGAACAGCTGCTTCTCATCCAGTCTCCCTGCTGCTATTTCATTCCACCGCATTCTCTGCTCACAGTGTCGTTTCCCCAACGTAGCATGAAGCATAAACTGGGTGACTGCTTCGCAGAACATCCCGCTTCTGCCCGCAGAAACTAAAGGCCCTGACCTTGCGGTTGCCTGCCACTTTAACACATCACCCTGTTCCCTGGCCAACATCCCTGTCTCAGGCTTGCAGCAGTGTTCTAGCTCCAGATGAAGGAACAACATCTCATTTTCCACTTGGAGCCCTTCCAGCCCTCCGGTCTTCAATATCGAGTTCTATAACTATAGGGCCTGAACCCCCCCATGTCCTTGACCCCTACCACACGAAAGACTCCTGTTTATCACCTCGTCTGCTATGACACACGACGTATTGTTAGCCACTAACAGTCTCCATTAACAGTTATTTGCCCTCTCACGAGGATCGTTATTCACTCCTACGTCCTGCCTATTGTTCTTTCTCTGAGCTGGCGGCAAACACAGCAATGAACATTGGAGACTCTGAGCCAGCTGAAACTTGCTCAGTGTGAAGTACATTCCACATTGCTGCAAGAATTGCAAGCAGCAAAGCCTTTCCAGAACATCTGCTTGTCATTCTGTCCCCGGGGGGCTGATGTTTGTCTCTTCCCCAGGAACAGGAGTATCTCCACTGGCGGATAATTAAACCATTTTATTTCTACTTGCACGTTGTTCTGGGGGGAGGGGGGGTGGGGGAATGTAGGTTTGGGGGAGGGTAAGAGTCCATTCGCTCTTCTGCTCTCTCTCCCTCATTCTCTCTCTCTCTCTCTCTGAAACTCTTGGGGTGAGAGGTGTCAGTTACATTATTGCGGGGAACATGAACAACTTTGATTGTGAACTTTCTCCAAAGGTCTGTTATCGGAGAGACAGAAAGATGCTGTGCTGGCAGGACAGAGAGAAATGAACACCGAGGACTCTTCGCCCAGGTAAATTCACATTGTTGTGCAGCCTGCTTGGTGTTCAGAAATCGTCTTCACGCAGCAATCTTACGGAAAGTCTATTGCAAAGTGGGCATCGCTTTCTTTGCTGCGACCGCGCAGCAGTTAACATCTGAGCCCCAAGTGTCCCAGATGAAGAGAATCCGCGTGAAACCTTCACTCACTGAGAGTCATCCCCACGGCCCTGAGCTGAGGGACTGCAGGCAGTCCAACACGGAAGGGACGGTTAAAAATGAACCATTTTTGCTCCCTCAGCAACACGTAGCATCATTGTCGCGCAGACAGAAGCCATTCAGCCCATGGATTCCACGGCGACTGTCTGTCACTTGTCTCTCTCTGAGGTTATTCACAATCGGTGGTATCCGTCCTAATAGTGGGGGACGATGTCTGAGTTTCAACTTTACCAGCTCATTAGCATCGAAGAGAACCGGTTTTGCGATTCAGTTCAGAGGAAACCGACCAAGAACAGAATATCACTGAGACCTCTAAAACCCATGCCGTTTGAATGGAGTGGATCGATATGAACATCGGCAAGTAGATGCAAAGGCAGCTTGCTGATCAGATCAAAGTGACAGTGAACGATAGCAGAGGATGGCTTCGATCCATCGACCTCTGGGTTATGGGCCCAGCACGCTCCCGCTGCGCCACTCTGCTGCCGCTTGGAGACGCTCGTTGCACAGAACACTTCAGGTTTTTGTCTGGCACGCGGCAGGCACCTTCGAGCCTGATGTCAAAGACCTCCACTGCTGTCGTGTGATATGCTGTTTCGCAGACGTATGGAGGCTGTGTAAATATAAACTTTTTTCTAAATTCCCACATTCTGTCGGTCGAACTGTGATTTCACACTGAATCACAACATGTGTCACAGCGCAGACGGAGGCTCTGCGGCCCACCTTCGCTCTGCTGGTTCTACGCTTAAGTAAACGTGTGACTCTCGTCGTTTCATTTCATTCTCTCGCCTTCTCAGCGGAAATCTGCACATCTGAACGTGACCACCGACTTCCCTTTTGGGTCCATTGAATCTTCCTCTTTGTCAATGTCAGACAGGGACTTACTGACCCTCACCACTCCCTGTACGAAAACGTTCTTCCTAATGTCACTTTTACTTCTTTTCCTCGTGACTCTAAAATTCTGCCGAATCGTTATGGATCCTTTCAGGCGTGGGAGCATTTTCACAACATTATTTCCTGTTTCTAGGTCCCTCATGACTTGGAAAAGTTCGGTTCTCCGAGGAGAGCTGTCCCAATTTTCCAATCTACCTTGATTGCTGACATTCCTCAAACACCGCACCACTCACGTCAACCTGTTGAGCACTATGGTAAAAACAATGACTGCAGATGCTGGAAACCAGATTCTGGATTAGTGGTGCTGGAAGAGCACAGCAGTTCAGGCAGCATCCAAGTAGCTTGTTGAACACGATCTCCAACCATTTCATTTCTCTGTTTTCTGCCTCATTCGTACTCCAAGCAGCCCACGCTGGTTTCACGAAGGTGCTTTTTGAGAAAGTCAATCAGGCAGTTTTGCACAAGTCAAGTTAAAAAACAACACGGGCTCGTCCGGGATTTGAACCCGGGACCTCTCGCAAATCAGCGCAGTAACAGACCCTAAGCGAGAATCATACGCCTAGACCAACGAGCCAGAAAGCACGCACGCCGGTAATGCCCCACACCTCTTGAGCGACCTGAGACATGCTCAGTATGAAATACATTTGAGCAAGCGGCAAAGACTTTCCAGAACAGCTGCTTCTCATCCAGTCTCCCTGCTGCTATTTCATTCCACCGCATTCTCTGCTCACAGTGTCGTTTCCCCAACGTAGCATGAAGCATAAACTGGGTGACTGCTTCGCAGAACATCCCGCTTCTGCCCGCAGAAACTAAAGGCCCTGACCTTGCGGTTGCCTGCCACTTTAACACATCACCCTGTTCCCTGGCCAACATCCCTGTCTCAGGCTTGCAGCAGTGTTCTCGCTCCAGATGAAGGAACAACATCTCATTTTCCACTTGGAGCCCTTCCAGCCCTCCGGTCTTCAATATCGAGTTCTATAACTATAGGGCCTGAACCCCCCCATGTCCTTGACCCCTACCACACGAAAGACTCCTGTTTATCACCTCGTCTGCTATGACACACGACGTATTGTTAGCCACTAACAGTCTCCATTAACAGTTATTCGCCCTCTCACGAGGATCGTTATTCACTCCTGCGTCCTGCCTATTGTTCTTTCTCTGAGCTGGCGGCAAACACAGCAATGAACATTGGAGACTCTGAGCCAGCTGAAACTTGCTCAGTGTGAAGTAGATTCCACATTGCTGCAAGAATTGCAAGCAGCAAAGCCTTTCCAGAACATCTGCTTGTCATTCTGTCCCCGGGGGGGCTGATGTTTGTCTCTTCCCCACGAACAGGAGTATCTCCACTGGCGGATAATTAAACCATTTTATTTCTACTTGCACGTTGTTCTGGGGGGAGGGGGGGTGGGGGAATGTAGGTTTGGGGAAGGGTAAGAGTCCATTCGCTCTTCTGCTCTCTCTCCCTCTTTCTCTCTCTCTCTCTCTCTCTGAAACTCTTGGGGTGAGAGGTGTCAGTTACATTAATGCGGGGAACATGAACAACTTTGATTGTGAACTTTCTCCAAAGGTCTGTTATCGGAGAGACAGAAAGATGCTGTGCTGGCAGGACAGAGAGAAATGAACACCGAGGACTCTTCGCCCAGGTAAATTCACATTGTTGTGCAGCCTGCATGGTGTTCAGAAATCGTCTTCACGCAGCAATCTTACGGAAAGTCTATTGCAAAGTGGGCATCGCTTTCTTTGCTGCGACCGCGCAGCAGTTAACATCTGAGCCCCAAGTGTCCCAGATGAAGAGAATCCGCGTGAAACCTTCACTCACTGAGAGTCATCCCCACGGCCCTGAGCTGAGGGACTGCAGGCAGTCCAACACGGAAGGGACGGTTAAAAATGAACCATTTTTGCTCCCTCAGCAACACGTAGCATCATTGTCGCGCAGACAGAAGCCATTCAGCCCATGGATTCACACGGCGACTGTCTGTCACTTGTCTCTCTCTGAGGTTATTCACAATCGGTGGTATCCGTCCAAATAGTGGGGGACGATGTCTGAGTTTCAACTTTACCAGCTCATTAGCATCGGAGAGAACCGGTTTTGCGATTCAGTTCAGAGGAAACCGACCAAGAACGGAATATCACTGAGACCTCTAAAACCCATGCCGTTTGAATGGAGTGGATCGATATGAACATCGGCAAGTAGATGCAAAGGCAGCTTGCTGAAGAAAGCAGATCAAGGTGACAGTGAACGATAGCAGAGGATGGTTTCGATCCATCGACCTCTGGGTTATGGGCCCAGCACGCTCCCGCTGCGCCACTCTGCTGCCGCTTGGAGACGCTCGTTGCGCAGAACACTTCAGGTTTTTGTCTGGCACGCGGCAGGCACCTTCGAGCCTGATGTCAAAGACCTCCACTGCTGTCGTGTGATATGCTGTTTCGCAGACGTATGGAGGCTGTGTAAATATAAACTTTTTTCTAAATTCCCACATTCTGTCGGTCGAACTGTGATTTCACACTGAATCACAACATGTGTCACAGCGCAGACGGAGGCTCTGCGGCCCACCTTCGCTCTGCTGGTTCTACGCTTAAGTAAACGTGTGACTCTAGTCGTTTCATTTCATTCTCTCGCCTTCTCAGCGGAAATCTGCACATCTGAACGTGACCACCGAATTCCCTTTTGGGTCCATTGAATCTTCCTCTTTGTCAATGTCAGACAGGGACTTACTGACCCTCACCACTCCCTGTACGAAAACGTTCTTCCTAATGTCACTTTTACTTCTTTTCCTCGTGACTCTAAAATTCTGCCGAATCGTTATGGATCCTTTCAGGCGTGGGAGCATTTTCACAACATTATTTCCTGTTTCTAGGTCCCTCATGACTTGGAAATGTTCGGTTCTCCGAGGAGAGCTGTCCCAATTTTCCAATCTACCTTGATTGCTGACATTCCTCAAACACCGCACCACTCACGTCAACCTGTTGAGCACTATGGTAAAAACAATGACTGCAGATGCTGGAAACCAGATTCTGGATTAGTGGTGCTGGAAGAGCACAGCAGTTCAGGCAGCATCCAAGTAGCTTGTTGAACACGATCTCCAACCATTTCATTTCTCTGTTTTCTGCCTCATTCGTACTCCAGGCAGCCCACGCTGGTTTCACGAAGGTGCTTTTTGAGAAAGTCAATCAGGCAGTTTTGCACAAGTCAAGTTAAAAAAAAAACACGGGCTCGTCCGGGATCTCTCGCAAATCAGCGCAGTAACAGACCCTAAGCGAGAATCATACGCCTAGACCAACGAGCCAGAAAGCACGCACGCAGGTAATGCCCCAGACCTCTTGAGCGACCTGAGACATGCTCAGTATGAAATACATTTGAGCAAGCGGCAAAGACTTTCCCGAACAGCTGCTTCTCATCCAGTCTCCCTGCTGCTATTTCATTCCACCGCATTCTCTGCTCACAGTGTCGTTTCCCCAACGTAGCATGAAGCATAAACTGGGTGACTGCTTCGCAGAACATCCCGCTTCTGCCCGCAGAAACTAAAGGCCCTGACCTTGCGGTTGCCTGCCACTTTAACACATCACCCTGTTCCCTGGCCAACATCCCTGTCTCAGGCTTGCAGCAGTGTTCTAGCTCCAGATGAAGGAACAACATCTCATTTTCCACTTGGAGCCCTTCCAGCCCTCCGGTCTTCAATATCGAGTTCTATAACTATAGGGCCTGAACCCCCCCATGTCCTTGACCCCTACCACACGAAAGACTCCTGTTTATCACCTCGTCTGCTATGACACACGACGTATTGTTAGCCACTAACAGTCTCCATTAACAGTTATTTGCCCTCTCACGAGGATCGTTATTCACTCCTACGTCCTGCCTATTGTTCTTTCTCTGAGCTGGCGGCAAACACAGCAATGAACATTGGAGACTCTGAGCCAGCTGAAACTTGCTCAGTGTGAAGTACATTCCACATTGCTGCAAGAATTGCAAGCAGCAAAGCCTTTCCAGAACATCTGCTTGTCATTCTGTCCCCGGGGGGCTGATGTTTGTCTCTTCCCCAGGAACAGGAGTATCTCCACTGGCGGATAATTAAACCATTTTATTTCTACTTGCACGTTGTTCTGGGGGGAGGGGGGGTGGGGGAATGTAGGTTTGGGGGAGGGTAAGAGTCCATTCGCTCTTCTGCTCTCTCTCCCTCATTCTCTCTCTCTCTCTCTCTGAAACTCTTGGGGTGAGAGGTGTCAGTTACATTATTGCGGGGAACATGAACAACTTTGATTGTGAACTTTCTCCAAAGGTCTGTTATCGGAGAGACAGAAAGATGCTGTGCTGGCAGGACAGAGAGAAATGAACACCGAGGACTCTTCGCCCAGGTAAATTCACATTGTTGTGCAGCCTGCTTGGTGTTCAGAAATCGTCTTCACGCAGCAATCTTACGGAAAGTCTATTGCAAAGTGGGCATCGCTTTCTTTGCTGCGACCGCGCAGCAGTTAACATCTGAGCCCCAAGTGTCCCAGATGAAGAGAATCCGCGTGAAACCTTCACTCACTGAGAGTCATCCCCACGGCCCTGAGCTGAGGGACTGCAGGCAGTCCAACACGGAAGGGACGGTTAAAAATGAACCATTTTTGCTCCCTCAGCAACACGTAGCATCATTGTCGCGCAGACAGAAGCCATTCAGCCCATGGATTCCACGGCGACTGTCTGTCACTTGTCTCTCTCTGAGGTTATTCACAATCGGTGGTATCCGTCCTAATAGTGGGGGACGATGTCTGAGTTTCAACTTTACCAGCTCATTAGCATCGAAGAGAACCGGTTTTGCGATTCAGTTCAGAGGAAACCGACCAAGAACAGAATATCACTGAGACCTCTAAAACCCATGCCGTTTGAATGGAGTGGATCGATATGAACATCGGCAAGTAGATGCAAAGGCAGCTTGCTGATCAGATCAAGGTGACAGTGAACGATAGCAGAGGATGGTTTCGATCCATCGACCTCTGGGTTATGGGCCCAGCACGCTCCCGCTGCGCCACTCTGCTGCCGCTTGGAGACGCTCGTTGCACAGAACACTTCAGGTTTTTGTCTGGCACGCGGCAGGCACCTTCGAGCCTGATGTCAAAGACCTCCACTGCTGTCGTGTGATATGCTGTTTCGCAGACGTATGGAGGCTGTGTAAATATAAACTTTTTTCTAAATTCCCACATTCTGTCGGTCGAACTGTGATTTCACACTGAATCACAACATGTGTCACAGCGCAGACGGAGGCTCTGCGGCCCACCTTCGCTCTGCTGGTTCTACGCTTAAGTAAACGTGTGACTCTAGTCGTTTCATTTCATTCTCTCGCCTTCTCAGCGGAAATCTGCACATCTGAACGTGACCACCGAATTCCCTTTTGGGTCCATTGAATCTTCCTCTTTGTCAATGTCAGACAGGGACTTACTGACCCTCACCACTCCCTGTACGAAAACGTTCTTCCTAATGTCACTTTTACTTCTTTTCCTCGTGACTCTAAAATTCTGCCGAATCGTTATGGATCCTTTCAGGCGTGGGAGCATTTTCACAACATTATTTCCTGTTTCTAGGTCCCTCATGACTTGGAAATGTTCGGTTCTCCGAGGAGAGCTGTCCCAATTTTCCAATCTACCTTGATTGCTGACATTCCTCAAACACCGCACCACTCACGTCAACCTGTTGAGCACTATGGTAAAAACAATGACTGCAGATGCTGGAAACCAGATTCTGGATTAGTGGTGCTGGAAGAGCACAGCAGTTCAGGCAGCATCCAAGTAGCTTGTTGAACACGATCTCCAACCATTTCATTTCTCTGTTTTCTGCCTCATTCGTACTCCAGGCAGCCCACGCTGGTTTCACGAAGGTGCTTTTTGAGAAAGTCAATCAGGCAGTTTTGCACAAGTCAAGTTAAAAAAAAAACACGGGCTCGTCCGGGATCTCTCGCAAATCAGCGCAGTAACAGACCCTAAGCGAGAATCATACGCCTAGACCAACGAGCCAGAAAGCACGCACGCAGGTAATGCCCCAGACCTCTTGAGCGACCTGAGACATGCTCAGTATGAAATACATTTGAGCAAGCGGCAAAGACTTTCCCGAACAGCTGCTTCTCATCCAGTCTCCCTGCTGCTATTTCATTCCACCGCATTCTCTGCTCACAGTGTCGTTTCCCCAACGTAGCATGAAGCATAAACTGGGTGACTGCTTCGCAGAACATCCCGCTTCTGCCCGCAGAAACTAAAGGCCCTGACCTTGCGGTTGCCTGCCACTTTAACACATCACCCTGTTCCCTGGCCAACATCCCTGTCTCAGGCTTGCAGCAGTGTTCTAGCTCCAGATGAAGGAACAACATCTCATTTTCCACTTGGAGCCCTTCCAGCCCTCCGGTCTTCAATATCGAGTTCTATAACTATAGGGCCTGAACCCCCCCATGTCCTTGACCCCTACCACACGAAAGACTCCTGTTTATCACCTCGTCTGCTATGACACACGACGTATTGTTAGCCACTAACAGTCTCCATTAACAGTTATTTGCCCTCTCACGAGGATCGTTATTCACTCCTACGTCCTGCCTATTGTTCTTTCTCTGAGCTGGCGGCAAACACAGCAATGAACATTGGAGACTCTGAGCCAGCTGAAACTTGCTCAGTGTGAAGTACATTCCACATTGCTGCAAGAATTGCAAGCAGCAAAGCCTTTCCAGAACATCTGCTTGTCATTCTGTCCCCGGGGGGCTGATGTTTGTCTCTTCCCCAGGAACAGGAGTATCTCCACTGGCGGATAATTAAACCATTTTATTTCTACTTGCACGTTGTTCTGGGGGGAGGGGGGTGGGGGAATGTAGGTTTGGGGGAGGGTAAGAGTCCATTCGCTCTTCTGCTCTCTCTCCCTCATTCTCTCTCTCTCTCTCTCTGAAACTCTTGGGGTGAGAGGTGTCAGTTACATTATTGCGGGGAACATGAACAACTTTGATTGTGAACTTTCTCCAAAGGTCTGTTATCGGAGAGACAGAAAGATGCTGTGCTGGCAGGACAGAGAGAAATGAACACCGAGGACTCTTCGCCCAGGTAAATTCACATTGTTGTGCAGCCTGCTTGGTGTTCAGAAATCGTCTTCACGCAGCAATCTTACGGAAAGTCTATTGCAAAGTGGGCATCGCTTTCTTTGCTGCGACCGCGCAGCAGTTAACATCTGAGCCCCAAGTGTCCCAGATGAAGAGAATCCGCGTGAAACCTTCACTCACTGAGAGTCATCCCCACGGCCCTGAGCTGAGGGACTGCAGGCAGTCCAACACGGAAGGGACGGTTAAAAATGAACCATTTTTGCTCCCTCAGCAACACGTAGCATCATTGTCGCGCAGACA
This sequence comes from Chiloscyllium punctatum, assembly GCF_047496795.1. Lineage (NCBI taxonomy): Eukaryota > Metazoa > Chordata > Chondrichthyes > Orectolobiformes > Hemiscylliidae > Chiloscyllium > Chiloscyllium punctatum. Next base: position 73,275,522 of record NC_092774.1, read on the forward strand.
GAAGCCATTCAGCCCATGGATTCCACGGCGACTGTCTGTCACTTGTCTCTCTCTGAGGTTATTCACAATCGGTGGTATCCGTCCTAATAGTGGGGGACGATGTCTGAGTTTCAACTTTACCAGCTCATTAGCATCGAAGAGAACCGGTTTTGCGATTCAGTTCAGAGGAAACCGACCAAGAACAGAATATCACTGAGACCTCTAAAACCCATGCCGTTTGAATGGAGTGGATCGATATGAACATCGGCAAGTAGATGCAAAGGCAGCTTGCTGATCAGATCAAGGTGACAGTGAACGATAGCAGAGGATGGTTTCGATCCATCGACCTCTGGGTTATGGGCCCAGCACGCTCCCGCTGCGCCACTCTGCTGCCGCTTGGAGACGCTCGTTGCACAGAACACTTCAGGTTTTTGTCTGGCACGCGGCAGGCACCTTCGAGCCTGATGTCAAAGACCTCCACTGCTGTCGTGTGATATGCTGTTTCGCAGACGTATGGAGGCTGTGTAAATATAAACTTTTTTCTAAATTCCCACATTCTGTCGGTCGAACTGTGATTTCACACTGAATCACAACATGTGTCACAGCGCAGACGGAGGCTCTGCGGCCCACCTTCGCTCTGCTGGTTCTACGCTTAAGTAAACGTGTGACTCTAGTCGTTTCATTTCATTCTCTCGCCTTCTCAGCGGAAATCTGCACATCTGAACGTGACCACCGACTTCCCTTTTGGGTCCATTGAATCTTCCTCTTTGTCAATGTCAGACAGGGACTTACTGACCCTCACCACTCCGTGTACGAAAACGTTCTTCCTAATGTCACTTTTACTTCTTTTCCTCGTGACTCTAAAATTCTGCCGAATCGTTATGGATCCTTTCAGGCGTGGGAGCATTTTCACAACATTATTTCCTGTTTCTAGGTCCCTCATGACTTGGAAAAGTTCGGTTCTCCGAGGAGAGCTGTCCCAATTTTCCAATCTACCTTGATTGCTGACATTCCTCAAACACCGCACCACTCACGTCAACCTGTTGAGCACTATGGTAAAAACAATGACTGCAGATGCTGGAAACCAGATTCTGGATTAGTGGTGCTGGAAGAGCACAGCAGTTCAGGCAGCATCCAAGTAGCTTGTTGAACACGATCTCCAACCATTTCATTTCTCTGTTTTCTGCCTCATTCGTACTCCAAGCAGCCCACGCTGGTTTCACGAAGGTGCTTTTTGAGAAAGTCAATCAGGCAGTTTTGCACAAGTCAAGTTAAAAAACAACACGGGCTCGTCCGGGATCTGAACCCGGGACCTCTCGCAAATCAGCGCAGTAACAGACCCTAAGCGAGAATCATACGCCTAGACCAACGAGCCAGAAAGCACGCACGCAGGTAATGCCCCACACCTCTTGAGCGACCTGAGACATGCTCAGTATGAAATACATTTGAGCAAGCGGCAAAGACTTTCCAGAACAGCTGCTTCTCATCCAGTCTCCCTGCTGCTATTTCATTCCACCGCATTCTCTGCTCACAGTGTCGTTTCCCCAACGTAGCATGAAGCATAAACTGGGTGACTGCTTCGCAGAACATCCCGCTTCTGCCCGCAGAAACTAAAGGCCCTGACCTTGCGGTTGCCTGCCACTTTAACACATCACCCTGTTCCCTGGCCAACATCCCTGTCTCAGGCTTGCAGCAGTGTTCTCGCTCCAGATGAAGGAACAACATCTCATTTTCCACTTGGAGCCCTTCCAGCCCTCCGGTCTTCAATATCGAGTTCTATAACTATAGGGCCTGAACCCCCCCATGTCCTTGACCCCTACCACACGAAAGACTCCTGTTTATCACCTCGTCTGCTATGACACACGACGTATTGTTAGCCACTAACAGTCTCCATTAACAGTTATTCGCCCTCTCACGAGGATCGTTATTCACTCCTGCGTCCTGCCTATTGTTCTTTCTCTGAGCTGGCGGCAAACACAGCAATGAACATTGGAGACTCTGAGCCAGCTGAAACTTGCTCAGTGTGAAGTACATTCCACATTGCTGCAAGAATTGCAAGCAGCAAAGCCTTTCCAGAACATCTGCTTGTCATTCTGTCCCCGGGGGGGCTGATGTTTGTCTCTTCCCCAGGAACAGGAGTATCTCCACTGGCGGATAATTAAACCATTTTATTTCTACTTGCACGTTGTTCTGGGGGGAGGGGGGGTGGGGGAATGTAGGTTTGGGGGAGGGTAAGAGTCCATTCGCTCTTCTGCTCTCTCTCCCTCTTTCTCTCTCTCTCTCTCTCTCTGAAACTCTTGGGGTTAGAGGTGTCAGTTACATTAATGCGGGGAACATGAACAACTTTGATTGTGAACTTTCTCCAAAGGTCTGTTATCGGAGAGACAGAAAGATGCTGTGCTGGCAGGACAGAGAGAAATGAACACCGAGGACTCTTCGCCCAGGTAAATTCACATTGTTGTGCAGCCTGCATGGTGTTCAGAAATCGTCTTCACGCAGCAATCTTACGGAAAGTCTATTGCAAAGTGGGCATCGCTTTCTTTGCTGCGACCGCGCAGCAGTTAACATCTGAGCCCCAAGTGTCCCAGATGAAGAGAATCCGCGTGAAACCTTCACTCACTGAGAGTCATCCCCACGGCCCTGAGCTGAGGGACTGCAGGCAGTCCAACACGGAAGGGACGGTTAAAAATGAACCATTTTTGCTCCCTCAGCAACACGTAGCATCATTGTCGCGCAGACAGAAGCCATTCAGCCCATGGATTCACACGGCGACTGTCTGTCACTTGTCTCTCTCTGAGGTTATTCACAATCGGTGGTATCCGTCCAAATAGTGGGGGACGATGTCTGAGTTTCAACTTTACCAGCTCATTAGCATCGGAGAGAACCGGTTTTGCGATTCAGTTCAGAGGAAACCGACCAAGAACAGAATATCACTGAGACCTCTAAAACCCATGCCGTTTGAATGGAGTGGATCGATATGAACATCGGCAAGTAGATGCAAAGGCAGCTTGCTGAAGAAAGCAGATCAAGGTGACAGTGATCTGCTTTCGATCCATCGACCTCTGGGTTATGGGCCCAGCACGCTCCCGCTGCGCCACTCTGAGACGCTCGTTGCACAGAACACTTCAGGTTTTTGTCTGGCACGCGGCAGGCACCTTCGAGCCTGATGTCAAAGACCTCCATTGCTGTCGTGTGATATGCTGTTTCGCAGACGAATGGAGGCTGTGTCAATATAAACTTTTTTCTAAATTCCCACATTCTGTCGGTCGAACTGTGATTTCACACTGAATCACAACATGTGTCACAGCGCAGACGGAGGCTCTGCGGCCCACCTTCGCTCTGCTGGTTCTACGCTTAAGTAAACGTGTGACTCTAGTCGTTTCAATCTCTCGCCTTCTCAGCGGAAATCTGCACATCTGAACGTGACCACCGAATTCCCTTTTGGGTCCATTGAATCTTCCTCTTTGTCAATGTCAGACAGGGACTTACTGACCCTCACCACTCCCTGTACGAAAACGTTCTTCCTAATGTCACTTTTACTTCTTTTGCTCGTGACTCTAAAATTCTGCCGAATCGTTATGGATCCTTTCAGGCGTGGGAGCATTTTCACAACATTATTTCCTGTTTCTAGGTCCCTCATGACTTGGAAAAGTTCGGTTCTCCGAGGAGAGCTGTCCCAATTTTCCAATCTACCTTGATTGCTGACATTCCTCAAACACCGCACCACTCACGTCAACCTGTTGAGCACTATGGTAAAAACAATGACTGCAGATGCTGGAAACCAGATTCTGGATTAGTGGTGCTGGAAGAGCACAGCAGTTCAGGCAGCATCCAAGTAGCTTGTTGAACACGATCTCCAACCATTTCATTTCTCTGTTTTCTGCTTCATTCGTACTCCAGGCAGCCCACGCTGGTTTCACGAAGGTGCTTTTTGAGAAAGTCAATCAGGCAGTTTTGCACAAGTCAAGTTAAAAAAAAACACGGGCTCATCCGGGATTTGAACCCGGGACCTCTCGCAAATCAGCGCAGTAACAGACCCTAAGCGAGAATCATACGCCTAGACCAACGAGCCAGAAAGCACGCACGCAGGTAATGCCCCACACCTCTTGAGCGACCTGAGACATGCTCAGTATGAAATACATTTGAGCAAGCGGCAAAGACTTTCCCGAACAGCTGCTTCTCATCCAGTCTCCCTGCTGCTATTTCATTCCACCGCATTCTCTGCTCACAGTGTCGTTTCCCCAACGTAGCATGAAGCATAAACTGGGTGACTGCTTCGCAGAACATCCCGCTTCTGCCCGCAGAAACTAAAGGCCCTGACCTTGCGGTTGCCTGCCACTTTAACACATCACCCTGTTCCCTGGCCAACATCCCTGTCTCAGGCTTGCAGCAGTGTTCTAGCTCCAGATGAAGGAACAACATCTCATTTTCCACTTGGAGCCCTTCCAGCCCTCCGGTCTTCAATATCGAGTTCTATAACTATAGGGCCTGAACCCCCCCATGTCCTTGACCCCTACCACACGAAAGACTCCTGTTTATCACCTCGTCTGCTATGACACACGACGTATTGTTAGCCACTAACAGTCTCCATTAACAGTTATTCGCCCTCTCACGAGGATCGTTATTCACTCCTGCGTCCTGCCTATTGTTCTTTCTCTGAGCTGGCGGCAAACACAGCAATGAACATTGGAGACTCTGAGCCAGCTGAAACTTGCTCAGTGTGAAGTAGATTCCACATTGCTGCAAGAATTGCAAGCAGCAAAGCCTTTCCAGAACATCTGCTTGTCATTCTGTCCCCGGGGGGGCTGATGTTTGTCTCTTCCCCAGGAACAGGAGTATCTCCACTGGCGGATAATTAAACCATTTTATTTCTACTTGCACGTTGTTCTGGGGGGAGGGGGGGGGTGGGGGAATGTAGGTTTGGGGGAGGGTAAGAGTCCATTCGCTCTTCTGCTCTCTCTCCCTCTTTCTCTCTCTCTCTCTCTCTGAAACTCTTGGGGTGAGAGGTGTCAGTTACATTAATGCGGGGAACATGAACAACTTTGATTGTGAACTTTCTCCAAAGGTCTGTTATCGGAGAGACAGAAAGATGCTGTGCTGGCAGGACAGAGAGAAATGAACACCGAGGACTCTTCGCCCAGGTAAATTCACATTGTTGTGCAGCCTGCTTGGTGTTCAGAAATCGTCTTCACGCAGCAATCTTACGGAAAGTCTATTGCAAAGTGGGCATCGCTTTCTTTGCTGCGACCGCGCAGCAGTTAACATCTGAGCCCCAAGTGTCCCAGATGAAGAGAATCCGCGTGAAACCTTCACTCACTGAGAGTCATCCCCACGGCCCTGAGCTGAGGGACTGCAGGCAGTCCAACACGGAAGGGACGGTTAAAAATGAACCATTTTTGCTCCCTCAGCAACACGTAGCATCATTGTCGCGCAGACAGAAGCCATTCAGCCCATGGATTCCACGGCGACTGTCTGTCACTTGTCTCTCTCTGAGGTTATTCACAATCGGCGGTATCCGTCCTAATAGTGGGGGACGATGTCTGAGTTTCAACTTTACCAGCTCATTAGCATCGAAGAGAACCGGTTTTGCGATTCAGTTCAGAGGAAACCGACCAAGAACAGAATATCACTGAGACCTCTAAAACCCATGCCGTTTGAATGGAGTGGATCGATATGAACATCGGCAAGTAGATGCAAAGGCAGCTTGCTGATCAGATCAAGGTGACAGTGAACGATAGCAGAGGATGGTTTCGATCCATCGACCTCTGGGTTATGGGCCCAGCACGCTCCCGCTGCGCCACTCTGCTGCCGCTTGGAGACGCTCGTTGCACAGAACACTTCAGGTTTTTGTCTGGCACGCGGCAGGCACCTTCGAGCCTGATGTCAAAGACCTCCACTGCTGTCGTGTGATATGCTGTTTCGCAGACGTATGGAGGCTGTGTCAATATAAACTTTTTTCTAAATTCCCACATTCTGTCGGTCGAACTGTGATTTCACACTGAATCACAACATGTGTCACAGCGCAGACGGAGGCTCTGCGGCCCACCTTCGCTCTGCTGGTTCTACGCTTAAGTAAACGTGTGACTCTAGTCGTTTCCATCTCTCGCCTTCTCAGCGGAAATCTGCACATCTGAACGTGACCACCGAATTCCCTTTTGGGTCCATTGAATCTTCCTCTTTGTCAATGTCAGACAGGGACTTACTGACCCTCACCACTCCCTGTACGAAAACGTTCTTCCTAATGTCACTTTTACTTCTTTTGCTCGTGACTCTAAAATTCTGCCGAATCGTTATGGATCCTTTCAGGCGTGGGAGCATTTTCACAACATTATTTCCTGTTTCTAGGTCCCTCATGACTTGGAAAAGTTCGGTTCTCCGAGGAGAGCTGTCCCAATTTTCCAATCTACCTTGATTGCTGACATTCCTCAAACACCGCACCACTCACGTCAACCTGTTGAGCACTATGGTAAAAACAATGACTGCAGATGCTGGAAACCAGATTCTGGATTAGTGGTGCTGGAAGAGCACAGCAGTTCAGGCAGCATCCAAGTAGCTTGTTGAACACGATCTCCAACCATTTCATTTCTCTGTTTTCTGCTTCATTCGTACTCCAGGCAGCCCACGCTGGTTTCACGAAGGTGCTTTTTGAGAAAGTCAATCAGGCAGTTTTGCACAAGTCAAGTTAAAAAAAAACACGGGCTCATCCGGGATTTGAACCCGGGACCTCTCGCAAATCAGCGCAGTAACAGACCCAAAGCGAGAATCATACGCCTAGACCAACGAGCCAGAAAGCACGCACGCAGGTAATGCCCCACACCTCTTGAGCGACCTGAGACATGCTCAGTATGAAATACATTTGAGCAAGCGGCAAAGACTTTCCCGAACAGCTGCTTCTCATCCAGTCTCCCTGCTGCTATTTCATTCCACCGCATTCTCTGCTCACAGTGTCGTTTCCCCAACGTAGCATGAAGCATAAACTGGGTGACTGCTTCGCAGAACATCCCGCTTCTGCCCGCAGAAACTAAAGGCCCTGACCTTGCGGTTGCCTGCCACTTTAACACATCACCCTGTTCCCTGGCCAACATCCCTGTCTCAGGCTTGCAGCAGTGTTCTAGCTCCAGATGAAGGAACAACATCTCATTTTCCACTTGGAGCCCTTCCAGCCCTCCGGTCTTCAATATCGAGTTCTATAACTATAGGGCCTGAACCCCCCCATGTCCTTGACCCCTACCACACGAAAGACTCCTGTTTATCACCTCGTCTGCTATGACACACGACGTATTGTTAGCCACTAACAGTCTCCATTAACAGTTATTCGCCCTCTCACGAGGATCGTTATTCACTCCTGCGTCCTGCCTATTGTTCTTTCTCTGAGCTGGCGGCAAACACAGCAATGAACATTGGAGACTCTGAGCCAGCTGAAACTTGCTCAGTGTGAAGTAGATTCCACATTGCTGCAAGAATTGCAAGCAGCAAAGCCTTTCCAGAACATCTGCTTGTCATTCTGTCCCCGGGGGGGCTGATGTTTGTCTCTTCCCCAGGAACAGGAGTATCTCCACTGGCGGATAATTAAACCATTTTATTTCTACTTGCACGTTGTTCTGGGGGGAGGGGGCGGTGGGGGAATGTAGGTTTGGGGGAGGGTAAGAGTCCATTCGCTCTTCTGCTCTCTCTCCCTCTTTCTCTCTCTCTCTCTCTCTGAAACTCTTGGGGTGAGAGGTGTCAGTTACATTAATGCGGGGAACATGAACAACTTTGATTGTGAACTTTCTCCAAAGGTCTGTTATCGGAGAGACAGAAAGATGCTGTGCTGGCAGGACAGAGAGAAATGAACACCGAGGACTCTTCGCCCAGGTAAATTCACATTGTTGTGCAGCCTGCTTGGTGTTCAGAAATCGTCTTCACGCAGCAATCTTACGGAAAGTCTATTGCAAAGTGGGCATCGCTTTCTTTGCTGCGACCGCGCAGCAGTTAACATCTGAGCCCCAAGTGTCCCAGATGAAGAGAATCCGCGTGAAACCTTCACTCACTGAGAGTCATCCCCACGGCCCTGAGCTGAGGGACTGCAGGCAGTCCAACACGGAAGGGACGGTTAAAAATGAACCATTTTTGCTCCCTCAGCAACACGTAGCATCATTGTCGCGCAGACAGAAGCCATTCAGCCCATGGATTCCACGGCGACTGTCTGTCACTTGTCTCTCTCTGAGGTTATTCACAATCGGCGGTATCCGTCCTAATAGTGGGGGACGATGTCTGAGTTTCAACTTTACCAGCTCATTAGCATCGAAGAGAACCGGTTTTGCGATTCAGTTCAGAGGAAACCGACCAAGAACAGAATATCACTGAGACCTCTAAAACCCATGCCGTTTGAATGGAGTGGATCGATATGAACATCGGCAAGTAGATGCAAAGGCAGCTTGCTGATCAGATCAAGGTGACAGTGAACGATAGCAGAGGATGGTTTCGATCCATCGACCTCTGGGTTATGGGCCCAGCACGCTCCCGCTGCGCCACTCTGCTGCCGCTTGGAGACGCTCGTTGCACAGAACACTTCAGGTTTTTGTCTGGCACGCGGCAGGCACCTTCGAGCCTGATGTCAAAGACCTCCACTGCTGTCGTGTGATATGCTGTTTCGCAGACGTATGGAGGCTGTGTCAATATAAACTTTTTTCTAAATTCCCACATTCTGTCGGTCGAACTGTGATTTCACACTGAATCACAACATGTGTCACAGCGCAGACGGAGGCTCTGCGGCCCACCTTCGCTCTGCTGGTTCTACGCTTAAGTAAACGTGTGACTCTAGTCGTTTCCATCTCTCGCCTTCTCAGCGGAAATCTGCACATCTGAACGTGACCACCGAATTCCCTTTTGGGTCCATTGAATCTTCCTCTTTGTCAATGTCAGACAGGGACTTACTGACCCTCACCACTCCCTGTACGAAAACGTTCTTCCTAATGTCACTTTTACTTCTTTTGCTCGTGACTCTAAAATTCTGCCGAATCGTTATGGATCCTTTCAGGCGTGGGAGCATTTTCACAACATTATTTCCTGTTTCTAGGTCCCTCATGACTTGGAAAAGTTCGGTTCTCCGAGGAGAGCTGTCCCAATTTTCCAATCTACCTTGATTGCTGACATTCCTCAAACACCGCACCACTCACGTCAACCTGTTGAGCACTATGGTAAAAACAATGACTGCAGATGCTGGAAACCAGATTCTGGATTAGTGGTGCTGGAAGAGCACAGCAGTTCAGGCAGCATCCAAGTAGCTTGTTGAACACGATCTCCAACCATTTCATTTCTCTGTTTTCTGCTTCATTCGTACTCCAGGCAGCCCACGCTGGTTTCACGAAGGTGCTTTTTGAGAAAGTCAATCAGGCAGTTTTGCACAAGTCAAGTTAAAAAAAAACACGGGCTCATCCGGGATTTGAACCCGGGACCTCTCGCAAATCAGCGCAGTAACAGACCCAAAGCGAGAATCATACGCCTAGACCAACGAGCCAGAAAGCACGCACGCAGGTAATGCCCCACACCTCTTGAGCGACCTGAGACATGCTCAGTATGAAATACATTTGAGCAAGCGGCAAAGACTTTCCCGAACAGCTGCTTCTCATCCAGTCTCCCTGCTGCTATTTCATTCCACCGCATTCTCTGCTCACAGTGTCGTTTCCCCAACGTAGCATGAAGCATAAACTGGGTGACTGCTTCGCAGAACATCCCGCTTCTGCCCGCAGAAACTAAAGGCCCTGACCTTGCGGTTGCCTGCCACTTTAACACATCACCCTGTTCCCTGGCCAACATCCCTGTCTCAGGCTTGCAGCAGTGTTCTAGCTCCAGATGAAGGAACAACATCTCATTTTCCACTTGGAGCCCTTCCAGCCCTCCGGTCTTCAATATCGAGTTCTATAACTATAGGGCCTGAACCCCCCCATGTCCTTGACCCCTACCACACGAAAGACTCCTGTTTATCACCTCGTCTGCTATGACACACGACGTATTGTTAGCCACTAACAGTCTCCATTAACAGTTATTCGCCCTCTCACGAGGATCGTTATTCACTCCTGCGTCCTGCCTATTGTTCTTTCTCTGAGCTGGCGGCAAACACAGCAATGAACATTGGAGACTCTGAGCCAGCTGAAACTTGCTCAGTGTGAAGTAGATTCCACATTGCTGCAAGAATTGCAAGCAGCAAAGCCTTTCCAGAACATCTGCTTGTCATTCTGTCCCCGGGGGGGCTGATGTTTGTCTCTTCCCCAGGAACAGGAGTATCTCCACTGGCGGATAATTAAACCATTTTATTTCTACTTGCACGTTGTTCTGGGGGGAGGGGGCGGTGGGGGAATGTAGGTTTGGGGGAGGGTAAGAGTCCATTCGCTCTTCTGCTCTCTCTCCCTCTTTCTCTCTCTCTCTCTCTCTGAAACTCTTGGGGTGAGAGGTGTCAGTTACATTAATGCGGGGAACATGAACAACTTTGATTGTGAACTTTCTCCAAAGGTCTGTTATCGGAGAGACAGAAAGATGCTGTGCTGGCAGGACAGAGAGAAATGAACACCGAGGACTCTTCGCCCAGGTAAATTCACATTGTTGTGCAGCCTGCTTGGTGTTCAGAAATCGTCTTCACGCAGCAATCTTACGGAAAGTCTATTGCAAAGTGGGCATCGCTTTCTTTGCTGCGACCGCGCAGCAGTTAACATCTGAGCCCCAAGTGTCCCAGATGAAGAGAATCCGCGTGAAACCTTCACTCACTGAGAGTCATCCCCACGGCCCTGAGCTGAGGGACTGCAGGCAGTCCAACACGGAAGGGACGGTTAAAAATGAACCATTTTTGCTCCCTCAGCAACACGTAGCATCATTGTCGCGCAGACAGAAGCCATTCAGCCCATGGATTCCACGGCGACTGTCTGTCACTTGTCTCTCTCTGAGGTTATTCACAATCGGTGGTATCCGTCCTAATAGTGGGGGACGATGTCTGAGTTTCAACTTTACCAGCTCATTAGCATCGAAGAGAACCGGTTTTGCGATTCAGTTCAGAGGAAACCGACCAAGAACAGAATATCACTGAGACCTCTAAAACCCATGCCGTTTGAATGGAGTGGATCGATATGAACATCGGCAAGTAGATGCAAAGGCAGCTTGCTGAAGAAAGCAGATCAAGGTGACAGTGAACGATAGCAGAGGATGGTTTCGATCCATCGACCTCTGGGTTATGGGCCCAGCACGCTCCCGCTGCGCCACTCTGCTGCCGCTTGGAGACGCTCGTTGCGCAGAACACTTCAGGTTTTTGTCTGGCACGCGGCAGGCACCTTCGAGCCTGATGTCAAAGACCTCCACTGCTGTCGTGTGATATGCTGTTTCGCAGACGTATGGAGGCTGTGTAAATATAAACTTTTTTCTAAATTCCCACATTCTGTCGGTCGAACTGTGATTTCACACTGAATCACAACATGTGTCACAGCGCAGACGGAGGCTCTGCGGCCCACCTTCGCTCTGCTGGTTCTACGCTTAAGTAAACGTGTGACTCTAGTCGTTTCATTTCATTCTCTCGCCTTCTCAGCGGAAATCTGCACATCTGAACGTGACCACCGAATTCCCTTTTGGGTCCATTGAATCTTCCTCTTTGTCAATGTCAGACAGGGACTTACTGACCCTCACCACTCCCTGTACGAAAACGTTCTTCCTAATGTCACTTTTACTTCTTTTCCTCGTGACTCTAAAATTCTGCCGAATCGTTATGGATCCTTTCAGGCGTGGGAGCATTTTCACAACATTATTTCCTGTTTCTAGGTCCCTCATGACTTGGAAATGTTCGGTTCTCCGAGGAGAGCTGTCCCAATTTTCCAATCTACCTTGATTGCTGACATTCCTCAAACACCGCACCACTCACGTCAACCTGTTGAGCACTATGGTAAAAACAATGACTGCAGATGCTGGAAACCAGATTCTGGATTAGTGGTGCTGGAAGAGCACAGCAGTTCAGGCAGCATCCAAGTAGCTTGTTGAACACGATCTCCAACCATTTCATTTCTCTGTTTTCTGCCTCATTCGTACTCCAGGCAGCCCACGCTGGTTTCACGAAGGTGCTTTTTGAGAAAGTCAATCAGGCAGTTTTGCACAAGTCAAGTTAAAAAAAAAACACGGGCTCGTCCGGGATCTCTCGCAAATCAGCGCAGTAACAGACCCTAAGCGAGAATCATACGCCTAGACCAACGAGCCAGAAAGCACGCACGCAGGTAATGCCCCAGACCTCTTGAGCGACCTGAGACATGCTCAGTATGAAATACATTTGAGCAAGCGGCAAAGACTTTCCCGAACAGCTGCTTCTCATCCAGTCTCCCTGCTGCTATTTCATTCCACCGCATTCTCTGCTCACAGTGTCGTTTCCCCAACGTAGCATGAAGCATAAACTGGGTGACTGCTTCGCAGAACATCCCGCTTCTGCCCGCAGAAACTAAAGGCCCTGACCTTGCGGTTGCCTGCCACTTTAACACATCACCCTGTTCCCTGGCCAACATCCCTGTCTCAGGCTTGCAGCAGTGTTCTAGCTCCAGATGAAGGAACAACATCTCATTTTCCACTTGGAGCCCTTCCAGCCCTCCGGTCTTCAATATCGAGTTCTATAACTATAGGGCCTGAACCCCCCCATGTCCTTGACCCCTACCACACGAAAGACTCCTGTTTATCACCTCGTCTGCTATGACACACGACGTATTGTTAGCCACTAACAGTCTCCATTAACAGTTATTCGCCCTCTCACGAGGATCGTTATTCACTCCTGCGTCCTGCCTATTGTTCTTTCTCTGAGCTGGCGGCAAACACAGCAATGAACATTGGAGACTCTGAGCCAGCTGAAACTTGCTCAGTGTGAAGTAGATTCCACATTGCTGCAAGAATTGCAAGCAGCAAAGCCTTTCCAGAACATCTGCTTGTCATTCTGTCCCCGGGGGGCTGATGTTTGTCTCTTCCCCAGGAACAGGAGTATCTCCACTGGCGGATAATTAAACCATTTTATTTCTACTTGCACGTTGTTCTGGGGGGAGGGGGCGGTGGGGGAATGTAGGTTTGGGGGAGGGTAAGAGTCCATTCGCTCTTCTGCTCTCTCTCCCTCTTTCTCTCTCTCTCTCTCTCTGAAACTCTTGGGGTGAGAGGTGTCAGTTACATTAATGCGGGGAACATGAACAACTTTGATTGTGAACTTTCTCCAAAGGTCTGTTATCGGAGAGACAGAAAGATGCTGTGCTGGCAGGACAGAGAGAAATGAACACCGAGGACTCTTCGCCCAGGTAAATTCACATTGTTGTGCAGCCTGCTTGGTGTTCAGAAATCGTCTTCACGCAGCAATCTTACGGAAAGTCTATTGCAAAGTGGGCATCGCTTTCTTTGCTGCGACCGCGCAGCAGTTAACATCTGAGCCCCAAGTGTCCCAGATGAAGAGAATCCGCGTGAAACCTTCACTCACTGAGAGTCATCCCCACGGCCCTGAGCTGAGGGACTGCAGGCAGTCCAACACGGAAGGGACGGTTAAAAATGAACCATTTTTGCTCCCTCAGCAACACGTAGCATCATTGTCGCGCAGACAGAAGCCATTCAGCCCATGGATTCCACGGCGACTGTCTGTCACTTGTCTCTCTCTGAGGTTATTCACAATCGGTGGTATCCGTCCTAATAGTGGGGGACGATGTCTGAGTTTCAACTTTACCAGCTCATTAGCATCGAAGAGAACCGGTTTTGCGATTCAGTTCAGAGGAAACCGACCAAGAACAGAATATCACTGAGACCTCTAAAACCCATGCCGTTTGAATGGAGTGGATCGATATGAACATCGGCAAGTAGATGCAAAGGCAGCTTGCTGAAGAAAGCAGATCAAGGTGACAGTGAACGATAGCAGAGGATGGTTTCGATCCATCGACCTCTGGGTTATGGGCCCAGCACGCTCCCGCTGCGCCACTCTGCTGCCGCTTGGAGACGCTCGTTGCGCAGAACACTTCAGGTTTTTGTCTGGCACGCGGCAGGCACCTTCGAGCCTGATGTCAAAGACCTCCACTGCTGTCGTGTGATATGCTGTTTCGCAGACGTATGGAGGCTGTGTAAATATAAACTTTTTTCTAAATTCCCACATTCTGTCGGTCGAACTGTGATTTCACACTGAATCACAACATGTGTCACAGCGCAGACGGAGGCTCTGCGGCCCACCTTCGCTCTGCTGGTTCTACGCTTAAGTAAACGTGTGACTCTAGTCGTTTCATTTCATTCTCTCGCCTTCTCAGCGGAAATCTGCACATCTGAACGTGACCACCGAATTCCCTTTTGGGTCCATTGAATCTTCCTCTTTGTCAATGTCAGACAGGGACTTACTGACCCTCACCACTCCCTGTACGAAAACGTTCTTCCTAATGTCACTTTTACTTCTTTTCCTCGTGACTCTAAAATTCTGCCGAATCGTTATGGATCCTTTCAGGCGTGGGAGCATTTTCACAACATTATTTCCTGTTTCTAGGTCCCTCATGACTTGGAAATGTTCGGTTCTCCGAGGAGAGCTGTCCCAATTTTCCAATCTACCTTGATTGCTGACATTCCTCAAACACCGCACCACTCACGTCAACCTGTTGAGCACTATGGTAAAAACAATGACTGCAGATGCTGGAAACCAGATTCTGGATTAGTGGTGCTGGAAGAGCACAGCAGTTCAGGCAGCATCCAAGTAGCTTGTTGAACACGATCTCCAACCATTTCATTTCTCTGTTTTCTGCCTCATTCGTACTCCAGGCAGCCCACGCTGGTTTCACGAAGGTGCTTTTTGAGAAAGTCAATCAGGCAGTTTTGCACAAGTCAAGTTAAAAAAAAAACACGGGCTCGTCCGGGATCTCTCGCAAATCAGCGCAGTAACAGACCCTAAGCGAGAATCATACGCCTAGACCAACGAGCCAGAAAGCACGCACGCAGGTAATGCCCCAGACCTCTTGAGCGACCTGAGACATGCTCAGTATGAAATACATTTGAGCAAGCGGCAAAGACTTTCCCGAACAGCTGCTTCTCATCCAGTCTCCCTGCTGCTATTTCATTCCACCGCATTCTCTGCTCACAGTGTCGTTTCCCCAACGTAGCATGAAGCATAAACTGGGTGACTGCTTCGCAGAACATCCCGCTTCTGCCCGCAGAAACTAAAGGCCCTGACCTTGCGGTTGCCTGCCACTTTAACACATCACCCTGTTCCCTGGCCAACATCCCTGTCTCAGGCTTGCAGCAGTGTTCTAGCTCCAGATGAAGGAACAACATCTCATTTTCCACTTGGAGCCCTTCCAGCCCTCCGGTCTTCAATATCGAGTTCTATAACTATAGGGCCTGAACCCCCCCATGTCCTTGACCCCTACCACACGAAAGACTCCTGTTTATCACCTCGTCTGCTATGACACACGACGTATTGTTAGCCACTAACAGTCTCCATTAACAGTTATTTGCCCTCTCACGAGGATCGTTATTCACTCCTACGTCCTGCCTATTGTTCTTTCTCTGAGCTGGCGGCAAACACAGCAATGAACATTGGAGACTCTGAGCCAGCTGAAACTTGCTCAGTGTGAAGTACATTCCACATTGCTGCAAGAATTGCAAGCAGCAAAGCCTTTCCAGAACATCTGCTTGTCATTCTGTCCCCGGGGGGCTGATGTTTGTCTCTTCCCCAGGAACAGGAGTATCTCCACTGGCGGATAATTAAACCATTTTATTTCTACTTGCACGTTGTTCTGGGGGGAGGGGGGGTGGGGGAATGTAGGTTTGGGGGAGGGTAAGAGTCCATTCGCTCTTCTGCTCTCTCTCCCTCATTCTCTCTCTCTCTCTCTCTGAAACTCTTGGGGTGAGAGGTGTCAGTTACATTATTGCGGGGAACATGAACAACTTTGATTGTGAACTTTCTCCAAAGGTCTGTTATCGGAGAGACAGAAAGATGCTGTGCTGGCAGGACAGAGAGAAATGAACACCGAGGACTCTTCGCCCAGGTAAATTCACATTGTTGTGCAGCCTGCTTGGTGTTCAG
This sequence comes from Chiloscyllium punctatum, assembly GCF_047496795.1. Lineage (NCBI taxonomy): Eukaryota > Metazoa > Chordata > Chondrichthyes > Orectolobiformes > Hemiscylliidae > Chiloscyllium > Chiloscyllium punctatum. The sequence continues at coordinate 73,291,525 of NC_092774.1, forward strand.
AAATCGTCTTCACGCAGCAATCTTACGGAAAGTCTATTGCAAAGTGGGCATCGCTTTCTTTGCTGCGACCGCGCAGCAGTTAACATCTGAGCCCCAAGTGTCCCAGATGAAGAGAATCCGCGTGAAACCTTCACTCACTGAGAGTCATCCCCACGGCCCTGAGCTGAGGGACTGCAGGCAGTCCAACACGGAAGGGACGGTTAAAAATGAACCATTTTTGCTCCCTCAGCAACACGTAGCATCATTGTCGCGCAGACAGAAGCCATTCAGCCCATGGATTCCACGGCGACTGTCTGTCACTTGTCTCTCTCTGAGGTTATTCACAATCGGTGGTATCCGTCCTAATAGTGGGGGACGATGTCTGAGTTTCAACTTTACCAGCTCATTAGCATCGAAGAGAACCGGTTTTGCGATTCAGTTCAGAGGAAACCGACCAAGAACAGAATATCACTGAGACCTCTAAAACCCATGCCGTTTGAATGGAGTGGATCGATATGAACATCGGCAAGTAGATGCAAAGGCAGCTTGCTGAAGAAAGCAGATCAAGGTGACAGTGAACGATAGCAGAGGATGGTTTCGATCCATCGACCTCTGGGTTATGGGCCCAGCACGCTCCCGCTGCGCCACTCTGCTGCCGCTTGGAGACGCTCGTTGCGCAGAACACTTCAGGTTTTTGTCTGGCACGCGGCAGGCACCTTCGAGCCTGATGTCAAAGACCTCCACTGCTGTCGTGTGATATGCTGTTTCGCAGACGTATGGAGGCTGTGTAAATATAAACTTTTTTCTAAATTCCCACATTCTGTCGGTCGAACTGTGATTTCACACTGAATCACAACATGTGTCACAGCGCAGACGGAGGCTCTGCGGCCCACCTTCGCTCTGCTGGTTCTACGCTTAAGTAAACGTGTGACTCTAGTCGTTTCATTTCATTCTCTCGCCTTCTCAGCGGAAATCTGCACATCTGAACGTGACCACCGAATTCCCTTTTGGGTCCATTGAATCTTCCTCTTTGTCAATGTCAGACAGGGACTTACTGACCCTCACCACTCCCTGTACGAAAACGTTCTTCCTAATGTCACTTTTACTTCTTTTCCTCGTGACTCTAAAATTCTGCCGAATCGTTATGGATCCTTTCAGGCGTGGGAGCATTTTCACAACATTATTTCCTGTTTCTAGGTCCCTCATGACTTGGAAATGTTCGGTTCTCCGAGGAGAGCTGTCCCAATTTTCCAATCTACCTTGATTGCTGACATTCCTCAAACACCGCACCACTCACGTCAACCTGTTGAGCACGATGGTAAAAACAATGACTGCAGATTGCTTGTTGAACACGATCTCCAACCATTTCATTTCTCTGTTTTCTGCCTCATTCGTACTCCAGGCAGCCCACGCTGGTTTCACGAAGGTGCTTTTTGAGAAAGTCAATCAGGCAGTTTTGCACAAGTCAAGTTAAAAAAAAAACACGGGCTCGTCCGGGATCTCTCGCAAATCAGCGCAGTAACAGACCCTAAGCGAGAATCATACGCCTAGACCAACGAGCCAGAAAGCACGCACGCAGGTAATGCCCCAGACCTCTTGAGCGACCTGAGACATGCTCAGTATGAAATACATTTGAGCAAGCGGCAAAGACTTTCCCGAACAGCTGCTTCTCATCCAGTCTCCCTGCTGCTATTTCATTCCACCGCATTCTCTGCTCACAGTGTCGTTTCCCCAACGTAGCATGAAGCATAAACTGGGTGACTGCTTCGCAGAACATCCCGCTTCTGCCCGCAGAAACTAAAGGCCCTGACCTTGCGGTTGCCTGCCACTTTAACACATCACCCTGTTCCCTGGCCAACATCCCTGTCTCAGGCTTGCAGCAGTGTTCTAGCTCCAGATGAAGGAACAACATCTCATTTTCCACTTGGAGCCCTTCCAGCCCTCCGGTCTTCAATATCGAGTTCTATAACTATAGGGCCTGAACCCCCCCATGTCCTTGACCCCTACCACACGAAAGACTCCTGTTTATCACCTCGTCTGCTATGACACACGACGTATTGTTAGCCACTAACAGTCTCCATTAACAGTTATTTGCCCTCTCACGAGGATCGTTATTCACTCCTACGTCCTGCCTATTGTTCTTTCTCTGAGCTGGCGGCAAACACAGCAATGAACATTGGAGACTCTGAGCCAGCTGAAACTTGCTCAGTGTGAAGTACATTCCACATTGCTGCAAGAATTGCAAGCAGCAAAGCCTTTCCAGAACATCTGCTTGTCATTCTGTCCCCGGGGGGGCTGATGTTTGTCTCTTCCCCAGGAACAGGAGTATCTCCACTGGCGGATAATTAAACCATTTTATTTCTACTTGCACGTTGTTCTGGGGGGAGGGGGGGGGTGGGGGAATGTAGGTTTGGGGGAGGGTAAGAGTCCATTCGCTCTTCTGCTCTCTCTCCCTCTTTCTCTCTCTCTCTCTCTCTGAAACTCTTGGGGTGAGAGGTGTCAGTTACATTAATGCGGGGAACATGAACAACTTTGATTGTGAACTTTCTCCAAAGGTCTGTTATCGGAGAGACAGAAAGATGCTGTGCTGGCAGGACAGAGAGAAATGAACACCGAGGACTCTTCGCCCAGGTAAATTCACATTGTTGTGCAGCCTGCTTGGTGTTCAGAAATCGTCTTCACGCAGCAATCTTACGGAAAGTCTATTGCAAAGTGGGCATCGCTTTCTTTGCTGCGACCGCGCAGCAGTTAACATCTGAGCCCCAAGTGTCCCAGATGAAGAGAATCCGCGTGAAACCTTCACTCACTGAGAGTCATCCCCACGGCCCTGAGCTGAGGGACTGCAGGCAGTCCAACACGGAAGGGACGGTTAAAAATGAACCATTTTTGCTCCCTCAGCAACACGTAGCATCATTGTCGCGCAGACAGAAGCCATTCAGCCCATGGATTCCACGGCGACTGTCTGTCACTTGTCTCTCTCTGAGGTTATTCACAATCGGTGGTATCCGTCCTAATAGTGGGGGACGATGTCTGAGTTTCAACTTTACCAGCTCATTAGCATCGAAGAGAACCGGTTTTGCGATTCAGTTCAGAGGAAACCGACCAAGAACAGAATATCACTGAGACCTCTAAAACCCATGCCGTTTGAATGGAGTGGATCGATATGAACATCGGCAAGTAGATGCAAAGGCAGCTTGCTGAAGAAAGCAGATCAAGGTGACAGTGAACGATAGCAGAGGATGGTTTCGATCCATCGACCTCTGGGTTATGGGCCCAGCACGCTCCCGCTGCGCCACTCTGCTGCCGCTTGGAGACGCTCGTTGCGCAGAACACTTCAGGTTTTTGTCTGGCACGCGGCAGGCACCTTCGAGCCTGATGTCAAAGACCTCCACTGCTGTCGTGTGATATGCTGTTTCGCAGACGTATGGAGGCTGTGTAAATATAAACTTTTTTCTAAATTCCCACATTCTGTCGGTCGAACTGTGATTTCACACTGAATCACAACATGTGTCACAGCGCAGACGGAGGCTCTGCGGCCCACCTTCGCTCTGCTGGTTCTACGCTTAAGTAAACGTGTGACTCTAGTCGTTTCATTTCATTCTCTCGCCTTCTCAGCGGAAATCTGCACATCTGAACGTGACCACCGAATTCCCTTTTGGGTCCATTGAATCTTCCTCTTTGTCAATGTCAGACAGGGACTTACTGACCCTCACCACTCCCTGTACGAAAACGTTCTTCCTAATGTCACTTTTACTTCTTTTCCTCGTGACTCTAAAATTCTGCCGAATCGTTATGGATCCTTTCAGGCGTGGGAGCATTTTCACAACATTATTTCCTGTTTCTAGGTCCCTCATGACTTGGAAATGTTCGGTTCTCCGAGGAGAGCTGTCCCAATTTTCCAATCTACCTTGATTGCTGACATTCCTCAAACACCGCACCACTCACGTCAACCTGTTGAGCACTATGGTAAAAACAATGACTGCAGATGCTGGAAACCAGATTCTGGATTAGTGGTGCTGGAAGAGCACAGCAGTTCAGGCAGCATCCAAGTAGCTTGTTGAACACGATCTCCAACCATTTCATTTCTCTGTTTTCTGCCTCATTCGTACTCCAGGCAGCCCACGCTGGTTTCACGAAGGTGCTTTTTGAGAAAGTCAATCAGGCAGTTTTGCACAAGTCAAGTTAAAAAAAAAACACGGGCTCGTCCGGGATCTCTCGCAAATCAGCGCAGTAACAGACCCTAAGCGAGAATCATACGCCTAGACCAACGAGCCAGAAAGCACGCACGCAGGTAATGCCCCAGACCTCTTGAGCGACCTGAGACATGCTCAGTATGAAATACATTTGAGCAAGCGGCAAAGACTTTCCCGAACAGCTGCTTCTCATCCAGTCTCCCTGCTGCTATTTCATTCCACCGCATTCTCTGCTCACAGTGTCGTTTCCCCAACGTAGCATGAAGCATAAACTGGGTGACTGCTTCGCAGAACATCCCGCTTCTGCCCGCAGAAACTAAAGGCCCTGACCTTGCGGTTGCCTGCCACTTTAACACATCACCCTGTTCCCTGGCCAACATCCCTGTCTCAGGCTTGCAGCAGTGTTCTAGCTCCAGATGAAGGAACAACATCTCATTTTCCACTTGGAGCCCTTCCAGCCCTCCGGTCTTCAATATCGAGTTCTATAACTATAGGGCCTGAACCCCCCCATGTCCTTGACCCCTACCACACGAAAGACTCCTGTTTATCACCTCGTCTGCTATGACACACGACGTATTGTTAGCCACTAACAGTCTCCATTAACAGTTATTTGCCCTCTCACGAGGATCGTTATTCACTCCTACGTCCTGCCTATTGTTCTTTCTCTGAGCTGGCGGCAAACACAGCAATGAACATTGGAGACTCTGAGCCAGCTGAAACTTGCTCAGTGTGAAGTACATTCCACATTGCTGCAAGAATTGCAAGCAGCAAAGCCTTTCCAGAACATCTGCTTGTCATTCTGTCCCCGGGGGGCTGATGTTTGTCTCTTCCCCAGGAACAGGAGTATCTCCACTGGCGGATAATTAAACCATTTTATTTCTACTTGCACGTTGTTCTGGGGGGAGGGGGGGTGGGGGAATGTAGGTTTGGGGGAGGGTAAGAGTCCATTCGCTCTTCTGCTCTCTCTCCCTCATTCTCTCTCTCTCTCTCTCTGAAACTCTTGGGGTGAGAGGTGTCAGTTACATTATTGCGGGGAACATGAACAACTTTGATTGTGAACTTTCTCCAAAGGTCTGTTATCGGAGAGACAGAAAGATGCTGTGCTGGCAGGACAGAGAGAAATGAACACCGAGGACTCTTCGCCCAGGTAAATTCACATTGTTGTGCAGCCTGCTTGGTGTTCAGAAATCGTCTTCACGCAGCAATCTTACGGAAAGTCTATTGCAAAGTGGGCATCGCTTTCTTTGCTGCGACCGCGCAGCAGTTAACATCTGAGCCCCAAGTGTCCCAGATGAAGAGAATCCGCGTGAAACCTTCACTCACTGAGAGTCATCCCCACGGCCCTGAGCTGAGGGACTGCAGGCAGTCCAACACGGAAGGGACGGTTAAAAATGAACCATTTTTGCTCCCTCAGCAACACGTAGCATCATTGTCGCGCAGACAGAAGCCATTCAGCCCATGGATTCCACGGCGACTGTCTGTCACTTGTCTCTCTCTGAGGTTATTCACAATCGGTGGTATCCGTCCTAATAGTGGGGGACGATGTCTGAGTTTCAACTTTACCAGCTCATTAGCATCGAAGAGAACCGGTTTTGCGATTCAGTTCAGAGGAAACCGACCAAGAACAGAATATCACTGAGACCTCTAAAACCCATGCCGTTTGAATGGAGTGGATCGATATGAACATCGGCAAGTAGATGCAAAGGCAGCTTGCTGATCAGATCAAGGTGACAGTGAACGATAGCAGAGGATGGTTTCGATCCATCGACCTCTGGGTTATGGGCCCAGCACGCTCCCGCTGCGCCACTCTGCTGCCGCTTGGAGACGCTCGTTGCACAGAACACTTCAGGTTTTTGTCTGGCACGCGGCAGGCACCTTCGAGCCTGATGTCAAAGACCTCCACTGCTGTCGTGTGATATGCTGTTTCGCAGACGTATGGAGGCTGTGTAAATATAAACTTTTTTCTAAATTCCCACATTCTGTCGGTCGAACTGTGATTTCACACTGAATCACAACATGTGTCACAGCGCAGACGGAGGCTCTGCGGCCCACCTTCGCTCTGCTGGTTCTACGCTTAAGTAAACGTGTGACTCTAGTCGTTTCATTTCATTCTCTCGCCTTCTCAGCGGAAATCTGCACATCTGAACGTGACCACCGACTTCCCTTTTGGGTCCATTGAATCTTCCTCTTTGTCAATGTCAGACAGGGACTTACTGACCCTCACCACTCCCTGTACGAAAACGTTCTTCCTAATGTCACTTTTACTTCTTTTCCTCGTGACTCTAAAATTCTGCCGAATCGTTATGGATCCTTTCAGGCGTGGGAGCATTTTCACAACATTATTTCCTGTTTCTAGGTCCCTCATGACTTGGAAAAGTTCGGTTCTCCGAGGAGAGCTGTCCCAATTTTCCAATCTACCTTGATTGCTGACATTCCTCAAACACCGCACCACTCACGTCAACCTGTTGAGCACTATGGTAAAAACAATGACTGCAGATGCTGGAAACCAGATTCTGGATTAGTGGTGCTGGAAGAGCACAGCAGTTCAGGCAGCATCCAAGTAGCTTGTTGAACACGATCTCCAACCATTTCATTTCTCTGTTTTCTGCCTCATTCGTACTCCAGGCAGCCCACGCTGGTTTCACGAAGGTGCTTTTTGAGAAAGTCAATCAGGCAGTTTTGCACAAGTCAAGTTAAAAAAAAAACACGGGCTCGTCCGGGATCTCTCGCAAATCAGCGCAGTAACAGACCCTAAGCGAGAATCATACGCCTAGACCAACGAGCCAGAAAGCACGCACGCAGGTAATGCCCCAGACCTCTTGAGCGACCTGAGACATGCTCAGTATGAAATACATTTGAGCAAGCGGCAAAGACTTTCCCGAACAGCTGCTTCTCATCCAGTCTCCCTGCTGCTATTTCATTCCACCGCATTCTCTGCTCACAGTGTCGTTTCCCCAACGTAGCATGAAGCATAAACTGGGTGACTGCTTCGCAGAACATCCCGCTTCTGCCCGCAGAAACTAAAGGCCCTGACCTTGCGGTTGCCTGCCACTTTAACACATCACCCTGTTCCCTGGCCAACATCCCTGTCTCAGGCTTGCAGCAGTGTTCTAGCTCCAGATGAAGGAACAACATCTCATTTTCCACTTGGAGCCCTTCCAGCCCTCCGGTCTTCAATATCGAGTTCTATAACTATAGGGCCTGAACCCCCCCATGTCCTTGACCCCTACCACACGAAAGACTCCTGTTTATCACCTCGTCTGCTATGACACACGACGTATTGTTAGCCACTAACAGTCTCCATTAACAGTTATTTGCCCTCTCACGAGGATCGTTCTTCACTCCTACGTCCTGCCTATTGTTCTTTCTCTGAGCTGGCGGCAAACACAGCAATGAACATTGGAGACTCTGAGCCAGCTGAAACTTGCTCAGTGTGAAGTACATTCCACATTGCTGCAAGAATTGCAAGCAGCAAAGCCTTTCCAGAACATCTGCTTGTCATTCTGTCCCCGGGGGGCTGATGTTTGTCTCTTCCCCAGGAACAGGAGTATCTCCACTGGCGGATAATTAAACCATTTTATTTCTACTTGCACGTTGTTCTGGGGGGAGGGGGGGTGGGGGAATGTAGGTTTGGGGGAGGGTAAGAGTCCATTCGCTCTTCTGCTCTCTCTCCCTCATTCTCTCTCTCTCTCTCTCTGAAACTCTTGGGGTGAGAGGTGTCAGTTACATTATTGCGGGGAACATGAACAACTTTGATTGTGAACTTTCTCCAAAGGTCTGTTATCGGAGAGACAGAAAGATGCTGTGCTGGCAGGACAGAGAGAAATGAACACCGAGGACTCTTCGCCCAGGTAAATTCACATTGTTGTGCAGCCTGCTTGGTGTTCAGAAATCGTCTTCACGCAGCAATCTTACGGAAAGTCTATTGCAAAGTGGGCATCGCTTTCTTTGCTGCGACCGCGCAGCAGTTAACATCTGAGCCCCAAGTGTCCCAGATGAAGAGAATCCGCGTGAAACCTTCACTCACTGAGAGTCATCCCCACGGCCCTGAGCTGAGGGACTGCAGGCAGTCCAACACGGAAGGGACGGTTAAAAATGAACCATTTTTGCTCCCTCAGCAACACGTAGCATCATTGTCGCGCAGACAGAAGCCATTCAGCCCATGGATTCCACGGCGACTGTCTGTCACTTGTCTCTCTCTGAGGTTATTCACAATCGGTGGTATCCGTCCTAATAGTGGGGGACGATGTCTGAGTTTCAACTTTACCAGCTCATTAGCATCGAAGAGAACCGGTTTTGCGATTCAGTTCAGAGGAAACCGACCAAGAACAGAATATCACTGAGACCTCTAAAACCCATGCCGTTTGAATGGAGTGGATCGATATGAACATCGGCAAGTAGATGCAAAGGCAGCTTGCTGATCAGATCAAGGTGACAGTGAACGATAGCAGAGGATGGTTTCGATCCATCGACCTCTGGGTTATGGGCCCAGCACGCTCCCGCTGCGCCACTCTGCTGCCGCTTGGAGACGCTCGTTGCACAGAACACTTCAGGTTTTTGTCTGGCACGCGGCAGGCACCTTCGAGCCTGATGTCAAAGACCTCCACTGCTGTCGTGTGATATGCTGTTTCGCAGACGTATGGAGGCTGTGTAAATATAAACTTTTTTCTAAATTCCCACATTCTGTCGGTCGAACTGTGATTTCACACTGAATCACAACATGTGTCACAGCGCAGACGGAGGCTCTGCGGCCCACCTTCGCTCTGCTGGTTCTACGCTTAAGTAAACGTGTGACTCTAGTCGTTTCATTTCATTCTCTCGCCTTCTCAGCGGAAATCTGCACATCTGAACGTGACCACCGACTTCCCTTTTGGGTCCATTGAATCTTCCTCTTTGTCAATGTCAGACAGGGACTTACTGACCCTCACCACTCCCTGTACGAAAACGTTCTTCCTAATGTCACTTTTACTTCTTTTCCTCGTGACTCTAAAATTCTGCCGAATCGTTATGGATCCTTTCAGGCGTGGGAGCATTTTCACAACATTATTTCCTGTTTCTAGGTCCCTCATGACTTGGAAAAGTTCGGTTCTCCGAGGAGAGCTGTCCCAATTTTCCAATCTACCTTGATTGCTGACATTCCTCAAACACCGCACCACTCACGTCAACCTGTTGAGCACTATGGTAAAAACAATGACTGCAGATGCTGGAAACCAGATTCTGGATTAGTGGTGCTGGAAGAGCACAGCAGTTCAGGCAGCATCCAAGTAGCTTGTTGAACACGATCTCCAACCATTTCATTTCTCTGTTTTCTGCCTCATTCGTACTCCAAGCAGCCCACGCTGGTTTCACGAAGGTGCTTTTTGAGAAAGTCAATCAGGCAGTTTTGCACAAGTCAAGTTAAAAAACAACACGGGCTCGTCCGGGATTTGAACCCGGGACCTCTCGCAAATCAGCGCAGTAACAGACCCTAAGCGAGAATCATACGCCTAGACCAACGAGCCAGAAAGCACGCACGCAGGTAATGCCCCACACCTCTTGAGCGACCTGAGACATGCTCAGTATGAAATACATTTGAGCAAGCGGCAAAGACTTTCCAGAACAGCTGCTTCTCATCCAGTCTCCCTGCTGCTATTTCATTCCACCGCATTCTCTGCTCACAGTGTCGTTTCCCCAACGTAGCATGAAGCATAAACTGGGTGACTGCTTCGCAGAACATCCCGCTTCTGCCCGCAGAAACTAAAGGCCCTGACCTTGCGGTTGCCTGCCACTTTAACACATCACCCTGTTCCCTGGCCAACATCCCTGTCTCAGGCTTGCAGCAGTGTTCTCGCTCCAGATGAAGGAACAACATCTCATTTTCCACTTGGAGCCCTTCCAGCCCTCCGGTCTTCAATATCGAGTTCTATAACTATAGGGCCTGAACCCCCCCATGTCCTTGACCCCTACCACACGAAAGACTCCTGTTTATCACCTCGTCTGCTATGACACACGACGTATTGTTAGCCACTAACAGTCTCCATTAACAGTTATTCGCCCTCTCACGAGGATCGTTATTCACTCCTGCGTCCTGCCTATTGTTCTTTCTCTGAGCTGGCGGCAAACACAGCAATGAACATTGGAGACTCTGAGCCAGCTGAAACTTGCTCAGTGTGAAGTACATTCCACATTGCTGCAAGAATTGCAAGCAGCAAAGCCTTTCCAGAACATCTGCTTGTCATTCTGTCCCCGGGGGGGCTGATGTTTGTCTCTTCCCCAGGAACAGGAGTATCTCCACTGGCGGATAATTAAACCATTTTATTTCTACTTGCACGTTGTTCTGGGGGGAGGGGGGGGGGGGTGGGGGAATGTAGGTTTGGGGGAGGGTAAGAGTCCATTCGCTCTTCTGCTCTCTCTCCCTCTTTCTCTCTCTCTCTCTCTCTGAAACTCTTGGGGTGAGAGGTGTCAGTTACATTAATGCGGGGAACATGAACAACTTTGATTGTGAACTTTCTCCAAAGGTCTGTTATCGGAGAGACAGAAAGATGCTGTGCTGGCAGGACAGAGAGAAATGAACACCGAGGACTCTTCGCCCAGGTAAATTCACATTGTTGTGCAGCCTGCTTGGTGTTCAGAAATCGTCTTCACGCAGCAATCTTACGGAAAGTCTATTGCAAAGTGGGCATCGCTTTCTTTGCTGCGACCGCGCAGCAGTTAACATCTGAGCCCCAAGTGTCCCAGATGAAGAGAATCCGCGTGAAACCTTCACTCACTGAGAGTCATCCCCACGGCCCTGAGCTGAGGGACTGCAGGCAGTCCAACACGGAAGGGACGGTTAAAAATGAACCATTTTTGCTCCCTCAGCAACACGTAGCATCATTGTCGCGCAGACAGAAGCCATTCAGCCCATGGATTCCACGGCGACTGTCTGTCACTTGTCTCTCTCTGAGGTTATTCACAATCGGTGGTATCCGTCCTAATAGTGGGGGACGATGTCTGAGTTTCAACTTTACCAGCTCATTAGCATCGAAGAGAACCGGTTTTGCGATTCAGTTCAGAGGAAACCGACCAAGAACAGAATATCACTGAGACCTCTAAAACCCATGCCGTTTGAATGGAGTGGATCGATATGAACATCGGCAAGTAGATGCAAAGGCAGCTTGCTGAAGAAAGCAGATCAAGGTGACAGTGAACGATAGCAGAGGATGGTTTCGATCCATCGACCTCTGGGTTATGGGCCCAGCACGCTCCCGCTGCGCCACTCTGCTGCCGCTTGGAGACGCTCGTTGCGCAGAACACTTCAGGTTTTTGTCTGGCACGCGGCAGGCACCTTCGAGCCTGATGTCAAAGACCTCCACTGCTGTCGTGTGATATGCTGTTTCGCAGACGTATGGAGGCTGTGTAAATATAAACTTTTTTCTAAATTCCCACATTCTGTCGGTCGAACTGTGATTTCACACTGAATCACAACATGTGTCACAGCGCAGACGGAGGCTCTGCGGCCCACCTTCGCTCTGCTGGTTCTACGCTTAAGTAAACGTGTGACTCTAGTCGTTTCATTTCATTCTCTCGCCTTCTCAGCGGAAATCTGCACATCTGAACGTGACCACCGAATTCCCTTTTGGGTCCATTGAATCTTCCTCTTTGTCAATGTCAGACAGGGACTTACTGACCCTCACCACTCCCTGTACGAAAACGTTCTTCCTAATGTCACTTTTACTTCTTTTCCTCGTGACTCTAAAATTCTGCCGAATCGTTATGGATCCTTTCAGGCGTGGGAGCATTTTCACAACATTATTTCCTGTTTCTAGGTCCCTCATGACTTGGAAAAGTTCGGTTCTCCGAGGAGAGCTGTCCCAATTTTCCAATCTACCTTGATTGCTGACATTCCTCAAACACCGCACCACTCACGTCAACCTGTTGAGCACTATGGTAAAAACAATGACTGCAGATGCTGGAAACCAGATTCTGGATTAGTGGTGCTGGAAGAGCACAGCAGTTCAGGCAGCATCCAAGTAGCTTGTTGAACACGATCTCCAACCATTTCATTTCTCTGTTTTCTGCCTCATTCGTACTCCAGGCAGCCCACGCTGGTTTCACGAAGGTGCTTTTTGAGAAAGTCAATCAGGCAGTTTTGCACAAGTCAAGTTAAAAAAAAACACGGGCTCGTCCGGGATCTCTCGCAAATCAGCGCAGTAACAGACCCTAAGCGAGAATCATACGCCTAGACCAACGAGCCAGAAAGCACGCACGCAGGTAATGCCCCAGACCTCTTGAGCGACCTGAGACATGCTCAGTATGAAATACATTTGAGCAAGCGGCAAAGACTTTCCCGAACAGCTGCTTCTCATCCAGTCTCCCTGCTGCTATTTCATTCCACCGCATTCTCTGCTCACAGTGTCGTTTCCCCAACGTAGCATGAAGCATAAACTGGGTGACTGCTTCGCAGAACATCCCGCTTCTGCCCGCAGAAACTAAAGGCCCTGACCTTGCGGTTGCCTGCCACTTTAACACATCACCCTGTTCCCTGGCCAACATCCCTGTCTCAGGCTTGCAGCAGTGTTCTAGCTCCAGATGAAGGAACAACATCTCATTTTCCACTTGGAAAACCTTCCAGCCCTCCGGTCTTCAATATCGAGTTCTATAACTATAGGGCATGAACCCCCCCATGTCCTTGACCCCTACCACACGAAAGACTCCTGTTTATCACCTCGTCTGCTATGACACACGACGTATTGTTAGCCACTAACAGTCTCCATTAACAGTTATTTGCCCTCTCACGAGGATCGTTATTCACTCCTACGTCCTGCCTATTGTTCTTTCTCTGAGCTGGCGGCAAACACAGCAATGAACATTGGAGACTCTGAGCCAGCTGAAACTTGCTCAGTGTGAAGTACATTCCACATTGCTGCAAGAATTGCAAGCAGCAAAGCCTTTCCAGAACATCTGCTTGTCATTCTGTCCCCGGGGGGCTGATGTTTGTCTCTTCCCCAGGAACAGGAGTATCTCCACTGGCGGATAATTAAACCATTTTATTTCTACTTGCACGTTGTTCTGGGGGGAGGGGGGGTGGGGGAATGTAGGTTTGGGGGAGGGTAAGAGTCCATTCGCTCTTCTGCTCTCTCTCCCTCATTCTCTCTCTCTCTCTCTCTGAAACTCTTGGGGTGAGAGGTGTCAGTTACATTATTGCGGGGAACATGAACAACTTTGATTGTGAACTTTCTCCAAAGGTCTGTTATCGGAGACACAGAAAGATGCTGTGCTGGCAGGACAGAGAGAAATGAACACCGAGGACTCTTCGCCCAGGTAAATTCACATTGTTGTGCAGCCTGCTTGGTGTTCAGAAATCGTCTTCACGCAGCAATCTTACGGAAAGTCTATTGCAAAGTGGGCATCGCTTTCTTTGCTGCGACCGCGCAGCAGTTAACATCTGAGCCCCAAGTGTCCCAGATGAAGAGAATCCGCGTGAAACCTTCACTCACTGAGAGTCATCCCCACGGCCCTGAGCTGAGGGACTGCAGGCAGTCCAACACGGAAGGGACGGTTAAAAATGAACCATTTTTGCTCCCTCAGCAACACGTAGCATCATTGTCGCGCAGACAGAAGCCATTCAGCCCATGGATTCCACGGCGACTGTCTGTCACTTGTCTCTCTCTGAGGTTATTCACAATCGGTGGTATCCGTCCTAATAGTGGGGGACGATGTCTGAGTTTCAACTTTACCAGCTCATTAGCATCGAAGAGAACCGGTTTTGCGATTCAGTTCAGAGGAAACCGACCAAGAACAGAATATCACTGAGACCTCTAAAACCCATGCCGTTTGAATGGAGTGGATCGATATGAACATCGGCAAGTAGATGCAAAGGCAGCTTGCTGATCAGATCAAGGTGACAGTGAACGATAGCAGAGGATGGCTTCGATCCATCGACCTCTGGGTTATGGGCCCAGCACGCTCCCGCTGCGCCACTCTGCTGCCGCTTGGAGACGCTCGTTGCACAGAACACTTCAGGTTTTTGTCTGGCACGCGGCAGGCACCTTCGAGCCTGATGTCAAAGACCTCCACTGCTGTCGTGTGATATGCTGTTTCGCAGACGTATGGAGGCTGTGTAAATATAAACTTTTTTCTAAATTCCCACATTCTGTCGGTCGAACTGTGATTTCACACTGAATCACAACATGTGTCACAGCGCAGACGGAGGCTCTGCGGCCCACCTTCGCTCTGCTGGTTCTACGCTTAAGTAAACGTGTGACTCTAGTCGTTTCATTTCATTCTCTCGCCTTCTCAGCGGAAATCTGCACATCTGAACGTGACCACCGACTTCCCTTTTGGGTCCATTGAATCTTCCTCTTTGTCAATGTCAGACAGGGACTTACTGACCCTCACCACTCCCTGTACGAAAACGTTCTTCCTAATGTCACTTTTACTTCTTTTCCTCGTGACTCTAAAATTCTGCCGAATCGTTATGGATCCTTTCAGGCGTGGGAGCATTTTCACAACATTATTTCCTGTTTCTAGGTCCCTCATGACTTGGAAAAGTTCGGTTCTCCGAGGAGAGCTGTCCCAATTTTCCAATCTACCTTGATTGCTGACATTCCTCAAACACCGCACCACTCACGTCAACCTGTTGAGCACTATGGTAAAAACAATGACTGCAGATGCTGGAAACCAGATTCTGGATTAGTGGTGCTGGAAGAGCACAGCAGTTCAGGCAGCATCCAAGTAGCTTGTTGAACACGATCTCCAACCATTTCATTTCTCTGTTTTCTGCCTCATTCGTACTCCAAGCAGCCCACGCTGGTTTCACGAAGGTGCTTTTTGAGAAAGTCAATCAGGCAGTTTTGCACAAGTCAAGTTAATAAACAACACGGGCTCGTCCGGGATTTGAACCCGGGACCTCTCGCAAATCAGCGCAGTAACAGACCCTAAGCGAGAATCATACGCCTAGACCAACGAGCCAGAAAGCACGCACGCAGGTAATGCCCCACACCTCTTGAGCGACCTGAGACATGCTCAGTATGAAATACATTTGAGCAAGCGGCAAAGACTTTCCAGAACAGCTGCTTCTCATCCAGTCTCCCTGCTGCTATTTCATTCCACCGCATTCTCTGCTCACAGTGTCGTTTCCCCAACGTAGCATGAAGCATAAACTGGGTGACTGCTTCGCAGAACATCCCGCTTCTGCCCGCAGAAACTAAAGGCCCTGACCTTGCGGTTGCCTGCCACTTTAACACATCACCCTGTTCCCTGGCCAACATCCCTGTCTCAGGCTTGCAGCAGTGTTCTCGCTCCAGATGAAGGAACAACATCTCATTTTCCACTTGGAGCCCTTCCAGCCCTCCGGTCTTCAATATCGAGTTCTATAACTATAGGGCCTGAACCCCCCCATGTCCTTGACCCCTACCACACGAAAGACTCCTGTTTATCACCTCGTCTGCTATGACACACGACGTATTGTTAGCCACTAACAGTCTCCATTAACAGTTATTCGCCCTCTCACGAGGATCGTTATTCACTCCTGCGTCCTGCCTATTGTTCTTTCTCTGAGCTGGCGGCAAACACAGCAATGAACATTGGAGACTCTGAGCCAGCTGAAACTTGCTCAGTGTGAAGTAGATTCCACATTGCTGCAAGAATTGCAAGCAGCAAAGCCTTTCCAGAACATCTGCTTGTCATTCTGTCCCCGGGGGGGCTGATGTTTGTCTCTTCCCCAGGAACAGGAGTATCTCCACTGGCGGATAATTAAACCATTTTATTTCTACTTGCACGTTGTTCTGGGGGGAGGGGGGGTGGGGGAATGTAGGTTTGGGGGAGGGTAAGAGTCCATTCGCTCTTCTGCTCTCTCTCCCTCTTTCTCTCTCTCTCTCTCTCTCTGAAACTCTTGGGGTGAGAGGTGTCAGTTACATTAATGCGGGGAACATGAACAACTTTGATTGTGAACTTTCTCCAAAGGTCTGTTATCGGAGAGACAGAAAGATGCTGTGCTGGCAGGACAGAGAGAAATGAACACCGAGGACTCTTCGCCCAGGTAAATTCACATTGTTGTGCAGCCTGCATGGTGTTCAGAAATCGTCTTCACGCAGCAATCTTACGGAAAGTCTATTGCAAAGTGGGCATCGCTTTCTTTGCTGCGACCGCGCAGCAGTTAACATCTGAGCCCCAAGTGTCCCAGATGAAGAGAATCCGCGTGAAACCTTCACTCACTGAGAGTCATCCCCACGGCCCTGAGCTGAGGGACTGCAGGCAGTCCAACACGGAAGGGACGGTTAAAAATGAACCATTTTTGCTCCCTCAGCAACACGTAGCATCATTGTCGCGCAGACAGAAGCCATTCAGCCCATGGATTCCACGGCGACTGTCTGTCACTTGTCTCTCTCTGAGGTTATTCACAATCGGTGGTATCCGTCCAAATAGTGGGGGACGATGTCTGAGTTTCAACTTTACCAGCTCATTAGCATCGGAGAGAACCGGTTTTGCGATTCAGTTCAGAGGAAACTGACCAAGAACAGAATATCACTGAGACCTCTAAAACCCATGCCATTTGAATGGAGTGGATCGATATGAACATCGGCAAGTAGATGCAAAGGCAGCTTGCTGAAGAAAGCAGATCAAGGTGACAGTGATCTGCTTTCGATCCATCGACCTCTGGGTTGTGGGCCCAGCACGCTCCCGCTGCGCCACTCTGAGACGCTCGTTGCACAGAACACTTCAGGTTTTTGTCTGGCACGCGGCAGGCACCTTCGAGCCTGATGTCAAAGACCTCCATTGCTGTCGTGTGATATGCTGTTTCGCAGACGAATGGAGGCTGTGTCAATATAAACTTTTTTCTAAATTCCCACATTCTGTCGGTCGAACTGTGATTTCACACTGAATCACAACATGTGTCACAGCGCAGACGGAGGCTCTGCGGCCCACCTTCGCTCTGCTGGTTCTACGCTTAAGTAAACGTGTGACTCTAGTCGTTTCAATCTCTCGCCTTCTCAGCGGAAATCTGCACATCTGAACGTGACCACCGAATTCCCTTTTGGGTCCATTGAATCTTCCTCTTTGTCAATGTCAGACAGGGACTTACTGACCCTCACCACTCCCTGTACGAAAACGTTCTTCCTAATGAAACTTTTACTTCTTTTGCTCGTGACTCTAAAATTCTGCCGAATCGTTATGGATCCTTTCAGGCGTGGGAGCATTTTCACAACATTATTTCCTGTTTCTAGGTCCCTCATGACTTGGAAAAGTTCGGTTCTCCGAGGAGAGCTGTCCCAATTTTCCAATCTACCTTGATTGCTGACATTCCTCAAACACCGCACCACTCACGTCAACCTGTTGAGCACTATGGTAAAAACAATGACTGCAGATGCTGGAAACCAGATTCTGGATTAGTGGTGCTGGAAGAGCACAGCAGTTCAGGCAGCATCCAAGTAGCTTGTTGAACACGATCTCCAACCATTTCATTTCTCTGTTTTCTGCTTCATTCGTACTCCAGGCAGCCCACGCTGGTTTCACGAAGGTGCTTTTTGAGAAAGTCAATCAGGCAGTTTTGCACAAGTCAAGTTAAAAAAAAACACGGGCTCATCCGGGATTTGAACCCGGGACCTCTCGCAAATCAGCGCAGTAACAGACCCTAAGCGAGAATCATACGCCTAGACCAACGAGCCAGAAAGCACGCACGCAGGTAATGCCCCACACCTCTTGAGCGACCTGAGACATGCTCAGTATGAAATACATTTGAGCAAGCGGCAAAGACTTTCCCGAACAGCTGCTTCTCATCCAGTCTCCCTGCTGCTATTTCATTCCACCGCATTCTCTGCTCACAGTGTCGTTTCCCCAACGTAGCATGAAGCATAAACTGGGTGACTGCTTCGCAGAACATCCCGCTTCTGCCCGCAGAAACTAAAGGCCCTGACCTTGCGGTTGCCTGCCACTTTAACACATCACCCTGTTCCCTGGCCAACATCCCTGTCTCAGGCTTGCAGCAGTGTTCTAGCTCCAGATGAAGGAACAACATCTCATTTTCCACTTGGAGCCCTTCCAGCCCTCCGGTCTTCAATATCGAGTTCTATAACTATAGGGCCTGAACCCCCCCATGTCCTTGACCCCTACCACACGAAAGACTCCTGTTTATCACCTCGTCTGCTATGACACACGACGTATTGTTAGCCACTAACAGTCTCCATTAACAGTTATTCGCCCTCTCACGAGGATCGTTATTCACTCCTGCGTCCTGCCTATTGTTCTTTCTCTGAGCTGGCGGCAAACACAGCAATGAACATTGGAGACTCTGAGCCAGCTGAAACTTGCTCAGTGTGAAGTAGATTCCACATTGCTGCAAGAATTGCAAGCAGCAAAGCCTTTCCAGAACATCTGCTTGTCATTCTGTCCCCGGGGGGGCTGATGTTTGTCTCTTCCCCAGGAACAGGAGTATCTCCACTGGCGGATAATTAAACCATTTTATTTCTACTTGCACGTTGTTCTGGGGGGAGGGGGGGGGGGGTGGGGGAATGTAGGTTTGGGGGAGGGTAAGAGTCCATTCGCTCTTCTGCTCTCTCTCCCTCTTTCTCTCTCTCTCTCTCTCTGAAACTCTTGGGGTGAGAGGTGTCAGTTACATTAATGCGGGGAACATGAACAACTTTGATTGTGAACTTTCTCCAAAGGTCTGTTATCGGAGAGACAGAAAGATGCTGTGCTGGCAGGACAGAGAGAAATGAACACCGAGGACTCTTCGCCCAGGTAAATTCACATTGTTGTGCAGCCTGCTTGGTGTTCAGAAATCGTCTTCACGCAGCAATCTTACGGAAAGTCTATTGCAAAGTGGGCATCGCTTTCTTTGCTGCGACCGCGCAGCAGTTAACATCTGAGCCCCAAGTGTCCCAGATGAAGAGAATCCGCGTGAAACCTTCACTCACTGAGAGTCATCCCCACGGCCCTGAGCTGAGGGACTGCAGGCAGTCCAACACGGAAGGGACGGTTAAAAATGAACCATTTTTGCTCCCTCAGCAACACGTAGCATCATTGTCGCGCAGACAGAAGCCATTCAGCCCATGGATTCCACGGCGACTGTCTGTCACTTGTCTCTCTCTGAGGTTATTCACAATCGGTGGTATCCGTCCTAATAGTGGGGGACGATGTCTGAGTTTCAACTTTACCAGCTCATTAGCATCGAAGAGAACCGGTTTTGCGATTCAGTTCAGAGGAAACCGACCAAGAACAGAATATCACTGAGACCTCTAAAACCCATGCCGTTTGAATGGAGTGGATCGATATGAACATCGGCAAGTAGATGCAAAGGCAGCTTGCTGATCAGATCAAAGTGACAGTGAACGATAGCAGAGGATGGCTTCGATCCATCGACCTCTGGGTTATGGGCCCAGCACGCTCCCGCTGCGCCACTCTGCTGCCGCTTGGAGACGCTCGTTGCACAGAACACTTCAGGTTTTTGTCTGGCACGCGGCAGGCACCTTCGAGCCTGATGTCAAAGACCTCCACTGCTGTCGTGTGATATGCTGTTTCGCAGACGTATGGAGGCTGTGTAAATATAAACTTTTTTCTAAATTCCCACATTCTGTCGGTCGAACTGTGATTTCACACTGAATCACAACATGTGTCACAGCGCAGACGGAGGCTCTGCGGCCCACCTTCGCTCTGCTGGTTCTACGCTTAAGTAAACGTGTGACTCTAGTCGTTTCATTTCATTCTCTCGCCTTCTCAGCGGAAATCTGCACATCTGAACGTGACCACCGACTTCCCTTTTGGGTCCATTGAATCTTCCTCTTTGTCAATGTCAGACAGGGACTTACTGACCCTCACCACTCCCTGTACGAAAACGTTCTTCCTAATGTCACTTTTACTTCTTTTCCTCGTGACTCTAAAATTCTGCCGAATCGTTATGGATCCTTTCAGGCGTGGGAGCATTTTCACAACATTATTTCCTGTTTCTAGGTCCCTCATGACTTGGAAAAGTTCGGTTCTCCGAGGAGAGCTGTCCCAATTTTCCAATCTACCTTGATTGCTGACATTCCTCAAACACCGCACCACTCACGTCAACCTGTTGAGCACTATGGTAAAAACAATGACTGCAGATGCTGGAAACCAGATTCTGGATTAGTGGTGCTGGAAGAGCACAGCAGTTCAGGCAGCATCCAAGTAGCTTGTTGAACACGATCTCCAACCATTTCATTTCTCTGTTTTCTGCCTCATTCGTACTCCAAGCAGCCCACGCTGGTTTCACGAAGGTGCTTTTTGAGAAAGTCAATCAGGCAGTTTTGCACAAGTCAAGTTAAAAAACAACACGGGCTCGTCCGGGATTTGAACCCGGGACCTCTCGCAAATCAGCGCAGTAACAGACCCTAAGCGAGAATCATACGCCTAGACCAACGAGCCAGAAAGCACGCACGCAGGTAATGCCCCACACCTCTTGAGCGACCTGAGACATGCTCAGTATGAAATACATTTGAGCAAGCGGCAAAGACTTTCCAGAACAGCTGCTTCTCATCCAGTCTCCCTGCTGCTATTTCATTCCACCGCATTCTCTGCTCACAGTGTCGTTTCCCCAACGTAGCATGAAGCATAAACTGGGTGACTGCTTCGCAGAACATCCCGCTTCTGCCCGCAGAAACTAAAGGCCCTGACCTTGCGGTTGCCTGCCACTTTAACACATCACCCTGTTCCCTGGCCAACATCCCTGTCTCAGGCTTGCAGCAGTGTTCTCGCTCCAGATGAAGGAACAACATCTCATTTTCCACTTGGAGCCCTTCCAGCCCTCCGGTCTTCAATATCGAGTTCTATAACTATAGGGCCTGAACCCCCCCATGTCCTTGACCCCTACCACACGAAAGACTCCTGTTTATCACCTCGTCTGCTATGACACACGACGTATTGTTAGCCACTAACAGTCTCCATTAACAGTTATTTGCCCTCTCACGAGGATCGTTATTCACTCCTGCGTCCTGCCTATTGTTCTTTCTCTGAGCTGGCGGCAAACACAGCAATGAACATTGGAGACTCTGAGCCAGCTGAAACTTGCTCAGTGTGAAGTAGATTCCACATTGCTGCAAGAATTGCAAGCAGCAAAGCCTTTCCAGAACATCTGCTTGTCATTCTGTCCCCGGGGGGGCTGATGTTTGTCTCTTCCCCAGGAACAGGAGTATCTCCACTGGCGGATAATTAAACCATTTTATTTCTACTTGCACGTTGTTCTGGGGGGAGGGGGGGTGGGGGAATGTAGGTTTGGGGGAGGGTAAGAGTCCATTCGCTCTTCTGCTCTCTCTCCCTCTTTCTCTCTCTCTCTCTCTCTCTGAAACTCTTGGGGTGAGAGGTGTCAGTTACATTAATGCGGGGAACATGAACAACTTTGATTGTGAACTTTCTCCAAAGGTCTGTTATCGGAGAGACAGAAAGATGCTGTGCTGGCAGGACAGAGAGAAATGAACACCGAGGACTCTTCGCCCAGGTAAATTCACATTGTTGTGCAGCCTGCATGGTGTTCAGAAATCGTCTTCACGCAGCAATCTTACGGAAAGTCTATTGCAAAGTGGGCATCGCTTTCTTTGCTGCGACCGCGCAGCAGTTAACATCTGAGCCCCAAGTGTCCCAGATGAAGAGAATCCGCGTGAAACCTTCACTCACTGAGAGTCATCCCCACGGCCCTGAGCTGAGGGACTGCAGGCAGTCCAACACGGAAGGGACGGTTAAAAATGAACCATTTTTGCTCCCTCAGCAACACGTAGCATCATTGTCGCGCAGACAGAAGCCATTCAGCCCATGGATTCACACGGCGACTGTCTGTCACTTGTCTCTCTCTGAGGTTATTCACAATCGGTGGTATCCGTCCAAATAGTGGGGGACGATGTCTGAGTTTCAACTTTACCAGCTCATTAGCATCGGAGAGAACCGGTTTTGCGATTCAGTTCAGAGGAAACCGACCAAGAACAGAATATCACTGAGACCTCTAAAACCCATGCCGTTTGAATGGAGTGGATCGATATGAACATCGGCAAGTAGATGCAAAGGCAGCTTGCTGAAGAAAGCAGATCAAGGTGACAGTGATCTGCTTTCGATCCATCGACCTCTGGGTTATGGGCCCAGCACGCTCCCGCTGCGCCACTCTGAGACGCTCGTTGCACAGAACACTTCAGGTTTTTGTCTGGCACGCGGCAGGCACCTTCGAGCCTGATGTCAAAGACCTCCATTGCTGTCGTGTGATATGCTGTTTCGCAGACGAATGGAGGCTGTGTCAATATAAACTTTTTTCTAAATTCCCACATTCTGTCGGTCGAACTGTGATTTCACACTGAATCACAACATGTGTCACAGCGCAGACGGAGGCTCTGCGGCCCACCTTCGCTCTGCTGGTTCTACGCTTAAGTAAACGTGTGACTCTAGTCGTTTCAATCTCTCGCCTTCTCAGCGGAAATCTGCACATCTGAACGTGACCACCGAATTCCCTTTTGGGTCCATTGAATCTTCCTCTTTGTCAATGTCAGACAGGGACTTACTGACCCTCACCACTCCCTGTACGAAAACGTTCTTCCTAATGTCACTTTTACTTCTTTTGCTCGTGACTCTAAAATTCTGCCGAATCGTTATGGATCCTTTCAGGCGTGGGAGCATTTTCACAACATTATTTCCTGTTTCTAGGTCCCTCATGACTTGGAAAAGTTCGGTTCTCCGAGGAGAGCTGTCCCAATTTTCCAATCTACCTTGATTGCTGACATTCCTCAAACACCGCACCACTCACGTCAACCTGTTGAGCACTATGGTAAAAACAATGACTGCAGATGCTGGAAACCAGATTCTGGATTAGTGGTGCTGGAAGAGCACAGCAGTTCAGGCAGCATCCAAGTAGCTTGTTGAACACGATCTCCAACCATTTCATTTCTCTGTTTTCTGCTTCATTCGTACTCCAGGCAGCCCACGCTGGTTTCACGAAGGTGCTTTTTGAGAAAGTCAATCAGGCAGTTTTGCACAAGTCAAGTTAAAAAAAAACACGGGCTCATCCGGGATTTGAACCCGGGACCTCTCGCAAATCAGCGCAGCAACAGACCCTAAGCGAGAATCATACGCCTAGACCAACGAGCCAGAAAGCACGCACGCAGGTAATGCCCCACACCTCTTGAGCGACCTGAGACATGCTCAGTATGAAATACATTTGAGCAAGCGGCAAAGACTTTCCCGAACAGCTGCTTCTCATCCAGTCTCCCTGCTGCTATTTCATTCCACCGCATTCTCTGCTCACAGTGTCGTTTCCCCAACGTAGCATGAAGCATAAACTGGGTGACTGCTTCGCAGAACATCCCGCTTCTGCCCGCAGAAACTAAAGGCCCTGACCTTGCGGTTGCCTGCCACTTTAACACATCACCCTGTTCCCTGGCCAACATCCCTGTCTCAGGCTTGCAGCAGTGTTCTAGCTCCAGATGAAGGAACAACATCTCATTTTCCACTTGGAGCCCTTCCAGCCCTCCGGTCTTCAATATCGAGTTCTATAACTATAGGGCCTGAACCCCCCCATGTCCTTGACCCCTACCACACGAAAGACTCCTGTTTATCACCTCGTCTGCTATGACACACGACGTATTGTTAGCCACTAACAGTCTCCATTAACAGTTATTTGCCCTCTCACGAGGATCGTTATTCACTCCTACGTCCTGCCTATTGTTCTTTCTCTGAGCTGGCGGCAAACACAGCAATGAACATTGGAGACTCTGAGCCAGCTGAAACTTGCTCAGTGTGAAGTACATTCCACATTGCTGCAAGAATTGCAAGCAGCAAAGCCTTTCCAGAACATCTGCTTGTCATTCTGTCCCCGGGGGGCTGATGTTTGTCTCTTCCCCAGGAACAGGAGTATCTCCACTGGCGGATAATTAAACCATTTTATTTCTACTTGCACGTTGTTCTGGGGGGAGGGGGGGTGGGGGAATGTAGGTTTGGGGGAGGGTAAGAGTCCATTCGCTCTTCTGCTCTCTCTCCCTCATTCTCTCTCTCTCTCTCTCTGAAACTCTTGGGGTGAGAGGTGTCAGTTACATTATTGCGGGGAACATGAACAACTTTGATTGTGAACTTTCTCCAAAGGTCTGTTATCGGAGAGACAGAAAGATGCTGTGCTGGCAGGACAGAGAGAAATGAACACCGAGGACTCTTCGCCCAGGTAAATTCACATTGTTGTGCAGCCTGCTTGGTGTTCAGAAATCGTCTTCACGCAGCAATCTTACGGAAAGTCTATTGCAAAGTGGGCATCGCTTTCTTTGCTGCGACCGCGCAGCAGTTAACATCTGAGCCCCAAGTGTCCCAGATGAAGAGAATCCGCGTGAAACCTTCACTCACTGAGAGTCATCCCCACGGCCCTGAGCTGAGGGACTGCAGGCAGTCTAACACGGAAGGGACGGTTAAAAATGAGCCATTTTTGCTCCCTCAGCAACACGTAGCATCATTGTCGCGCAGACAGAAGCCATTCAGCCCATGGATTCCACGGCGACTGTCTGTCACTTGTCTCTCTCTGAGGTTATTCACAATCGGTGGTATCCGTCCTAATAGTGGGGGACGATGTCTGAGTTTCAACTTTACCAGCTCATTAGCATCGAAGAGAACCGGTTTTGCGATTCAGTTCAGAGGAAACCGACCAAGAACAGAATATCACTGAGACCTCTAAAACCCATGCCGTTTGAATGGAGTGGATCGATATGAACATCAGCAAGTAGATGCAAAGGCAGCTTGCTGATCAGATCAAGGTGACAGTGAACGATAGCAGAGGATGGCTTCGATCCATCGACCTCTGGGTTATGGGCCCAGCACGCTCCCGCTGCGCCACTCTGCTGCCGCTTGGAGACGCTCGTTGCGCAGAACACTTCAGGTTTTTGTCTGGCACGCGGCAGGCACCTTCGAGCCTGATGTCAAAGACCTCCACTGCTGTCGTGTGATATGCTGTTTCGCAGACGTATGGAGGCTGTGTAAATATAAACTTTTTTCTAAATTCCCACATTCTGTCGGTCGAACTGTGATTTCACACTGAATCACAACATGTGTCACAGCGCAGACGGAGGCTCTGCGGCCCACCTTCGCTCTGCTGGTTCTACGCTTAAGTAAACGTGTGACTCTAGTCGTTTCATTTCATTCTCTCGCCTTCTCAGCGGAAATCTGCACATCTGAACGTGACCACCGAATTCCCTTTTGGGTCCATTGAATCTTCCTCTTTGTCAATGTCAGACAGGGACTTACTGACCCTCACCACTCCCTGTACGAAAACGTTCTTCCTAATGTCACTTTTACTTCTTTTCCTCGTGACTCTAAAATTCTGCCGAATCGTTATGGATCCTTTCAGGCGTGGGAGCATTTTCACAACATTATTTCCTGTTTCTAGGTCCCTCATGACTTGGAAATGTTCGGTTCTCCGAGGAGAGCTGTCCCAATTTTCCAATCTACCTTGATTGCTGACATTCCTCAAACACCGCACCACTCACGTCAACCTGTTGAGCACTATGGTAAAAACAATGACTGCAGATGCTGGAAACCAGATTCTGGATTAGTGGTGCTGGAAGAGCACAGCAGTTCAGGCAGCATCCAAGTAGCTTGTTGAACACGATCTCCAACCATTTCATTTCTCTGTTTTCTGCTTCATTCGTACTCCAGGCAGCCCACGCTGGTTTCACGAAGGTGCTTTTTGAGAAAGTCAATCAGGCAGTTTTGCACAAGTCAAGTTAAAAAAAAACACGGGCTCATCCGGGATTTGAACCCGGGACCTCTCGCAAATCAGCGCAGTAACAGACCCTAAGCGAGAATCATACGCCTAGACCAACGAGCCAGAAAGCACGCACGCAGGTAATGCCCCAGACCTCTTGAGCGACCTGAGACATGCTCAGTATGAAATACATTTGAGCAAGCGGCAAAGACTTTCCCGAACAGCTGCTTCTCATCCAGTCTCCCTGCTGCTATTTCATTCCACCGCATTCTCTGCTCACAGTGTCGTTTCCCCAACGTAGCATGAAGCATAAACTGGGTGACTGCTTCGCAGAACATCCCGCTTCTGCCCGCAGAAACTAAAGGCCCTGACCTTGCGGTTGCCTGCCACTTTAACACATCACCCTGTTCCCTGGCCAACATCCCTGTCTCAGGCTTGCAGCAGTGTTCTAGCTCCAGATGAAGGAACAACATCTCATTTTCCACTTGGAGCCCTTCCAGCCCTCCGGTCTTCAATATCGAGTTCTATAACTATAGGGCCTGAACCCCCCCATGTCCTTGACCCCTACCACACGAAAGACTCCTGTTTATCACCTCGTCTGCTATGACACACGACGTATTGTTAGCCACTAACAGTCTCCATTAACAGTTATTTGCCCTCTCACGAGGATCGTTATTCACTCCTACGTCCTGCCTATTGTTCTTTCTCTGAGCTGGCGGCAAACACAGCAATGAACATTGGAGACTCTGAGCCAGCTGAAACTTGCTCAGTGTGAAGTACATTCCACATTGCTGCAAGAATTGCAAGCAGCAAAGCCTTTCCAGAACATCTGCTTGTCATTCTGTCCCCGGGGGGCTGATGTTTGTCTCTTCCCCAGGAACAGGAGTATCTCCACTGGCGGATAATTAAACCATTTTATTTCTACTTGCACGTTGTTCTGGGGGGAGGGGGGGTGGGGGAATGTAGGTTTGGGGGAGGGTAAGAGTCCATTCGCTCTTCTGCTCTCTCTCCCTCATTCTCTCTCTCTCTCTCTCTGAAACTCTTGGGGTGAGAGGTGTCAGTTACATTATTGCGGGGAACATGAACAACTTTGATTGTGAACTTTCTCCAAAGGTCTGTTATCGGAGAGACAGAAAGATGCTGTGCTGGCAGGACAGAGAGAAATGAACACCGAGGACTCTTCGCCCAGGTAAATTCACATTGTTGTGCAGCCTGCTTGGTGTTCAGAAATCGTCTTCACGCAGCAATCTTACGGAAAGTCTATTGCAAAGTGGGCATCGCTTTCTTTGCTGCGACCGCGCAGCAGTTAACATCTGAGCCCCAAGTGTCCCAGATGAAGAGAATCCGCGTGAAACCTTCACTCACTGAGAGTCATCCCCACGGCCCTGAGCTGAGGGACTGCAGGCAGTCCAACACGGAAGGGACGGTTAAAAATGAACCATTTTTGCTCCCTCAGCAACACGTAGCATCATTGTCGCGCAGACAGAAGCCATTCAGCCCATGGATTCCACGGCGACTGTCTGTCACTTGTCTCTCTCTGAGGTTATTCACAATCGGTGGTATCCGTCCTAATAGTGGGGGACGATGTCTGAGTTTCAACTTTACCAGCTCATTAGCATCGAAGAGAACCGGTTTTGCGATTCAGTTCAGAGGAAACCGACCAAGAACAGAATATCACTGAGACCTCTAAAACCCATGCCGTTTGAATGGAGTGGATCGATATGAACATCGGCAAGTAGATGCAAAGGCAGCTTGCTGATCAGATCAAGGTGACAGTGAACGATAGCAGAGGATGGCTTCGATCCATCGACCTCTGGGTTATGGGCCCAGCACGCTCCCGCTGCGCCACTCTGCTGCCGCTTGGAGACGCTCGTTGCACAGAACACTTCAGGTTTTTGTCTGGCACGCGGCAGGCACCTTCGAGCCTGATGTCAAAGACCTCCACTGCTGTCGTGTGATATGCTGTTTCGCAGACGTATGGAGGCTGTGTAAATATAAACTTTTTTCTAAATTCCCACATTCTGTCGGTCGAACTGTGATTTCACACTGAATCACAACATGTGTCACAGCGCAGACGGAGGCTCTGCGGCCCACCTTCGCTCTGCTGGTTCTACGCTTAAGTAAACGTGTGACTCTAGTCGTTTCATTTCATTCTCTCGCCTTCTCAGCGGAAATCTGCACATCTGAACGTGACCACCGACTTCCCTTTTGGGTCCATTGAATCTTCCTCTTTGTCAATGTCAGACAGGGACTTACTGACCCTCACCACTCCCTGTACGAAAACGTTCTTCCTAATGTCACTTTTACTTCTTTTCCTCGTGACTCTAAAATTCTGCCGAATCGTTATGGATCCTTTCAGGCGTGGGAGCATTTTCACAACATTATTTCCTGTTTCTAGGTCCCTCATGACTTGGAAATGTTCGGTTCTCCGAGGAGAGCTGTCCCAATTTTCCAATCTACCTTGATTGCTGACATTCCTCAAACACCGCACCACTCACGTCAACCTGTTGAGCACTATGGTAAAAACAATGACTGCAGATGCTGGAAACCAGATTCTGGATTAGTGGTGCTGGAAGAGCACAGCAGTTCAGGCAGCATCCAAGTAGCTTGTTGAACACGATCTCCAACCATTTCATTTCTCTGTTTTCTGCCTCATTCGTACTCCAGGCAGCCCACGCTGGTTTCACGAAGGTGCTTTTTGAGAAAGTCAATCAGGCAGTTTTGCACAAGTCAAGTTAAAAAAAAAACACGGGCTCGTCCGGGATCTCTCGCAAATCAGCGCAGTAACAGACCCTAAGCGAGAATCATACGCCTAGACCAACGAGCCAGAAAGCACGCACGCAGGTAATGCCCCAGACCTCTTGAGCGACCTGAGACATGCTCAGTATGAAATACATTTGAGCAAGCGGCAAAGACTTTCCCGAACAGCTGCTTCTCATCCAGTCTCCCTGCTGCTATTTCATTCCACCGCATTCTCTGCTCACAGTGTCGTTTCCCCAACGTAGCATGAAGCATAAACTGGGTGACTGCTTCGCAGAACATCCCGCTTCTGCCCGCAGAAACTAAAGGCCCTGACCTTGCGGTTGCCTGCCACTTTAACACATCACCCTGTTCCCTGGCCAACATCCCTGTCTCAGGCTTGCAGCAGTGTTCTAGCTCCAGATGAAGGAACAACATCTCATTTTCCACTTGGAGCCCTTCCAGCCCTCCGGTCTTCAATATCGAGTTCTATAACTATAGGGCCTGAACCCCCCCATGTCCTTGACCCCTACCACACGAAAGACTCCTGTTTATCACCTCGTCTGCTATGACACACGACGTATTGTTAGCCACTAACAGTCTCCATTAACAGTTATTTGCCCTCTCACGAGGATCGTTATTCACTCCTACGTCCTGCCTATTGTTCTTTCTCTGAGCTGGCGGCAAACACAGCAATGAACATTAGAGACTCTGAGCCAGCTGAAACTTGCTCAGTGTGAAGTACATTCCACATTGCTGCAAGAATTGCAAGCAGCAAAGCCTTTCCAGAACATCTGCTTGTCATTCTGTCCCCGGGGGGCTGATGTTTGTCTCTTCCCCAGGAACAGGAGTATCTCCACTGGCGGATAATTAAACCATTTTATTTCTACTTGCACGTTGTTCTGGGGGGAGGGGGGGTGGGGGAATGTAGGTTTGGGGGAGGGTAAGAGTCCATTCGCTCTTCTGCTCTCTCTCCCTCATTCTCTCTCTCTCTCTCTCTGAAACTCTTGGGGTGAGAGGTGTCAGTTACATTATTGCGGGGAACATGAACAACTTTGATTGTGAACTTTCTCCAAAGGTCTGTTATCGGAGAGACAGAAAGATGCTGTGCTGGCAGGACAGAGAGAAATGAACACCGAGGACTCTTCGCCCAGGTAAATTCACATTGTTGTGCAGCCTGCTTGGTGTTCAGAAATCGTCTTCACGCAGCAATCTTACGGAAAGTCTATTGCAAAGTGGGCATCGCTTTCTTTGCTGCGACCGCGCAGCAGTTAACATCTGAGCCCCAAGTGTCCCAGATGAAGAGAATCCGCGTGAAACCTTCACTCACTGAGAGTCATCCCCACGGCCCTGAGCTGAGGGACTGCAGGCAGTCTAACACGGAAGGGACGGTTAAAAATGAGCCATTTTTGCTCCCTCAGCAACACGTAGCATCATTGTCGCGCAGACAGAAGCCATTCAGCCCATGGATTCCACGGCGACTGTCTGTCACTTGTCTCTCTCTGAGGTTATTCACAATCGGTGGTATCCGTCCTAATAGTGGGGGACGATGTCTGAGTTTCAACTTTACCAGCTCATTAGCATCGAAGAGAACCGGTTTTGCGATTCAGTTCAGAGGAAACCGACCAAGAACAGAATATCACTGAGACCTCTAAAACCCATGCCGTTTGAATGGAGTGGATCGATATGAACATCGGCAAGTAGATGCAAAGGCAGCTTGCTGATCAGATCAAGGTGACAGTGAACGATAGCAGAGGATGGCTTCGATCCATCGACCTCTGGGTTATGGGCCCAGCACGCTCCCGCTGCGCCACTCTGCTGCCGCTTGGAGACGCTCGTTGCGCAGAACACTTCAGGTTTTTGTCTGGCACGCGGCAGGCACCTTCGAGCCTGATGTCAAAGACCTCCACTGCTGTCGTGTGATATGCTGTTTCGCAGACGTATGGAGGCTGTGTAAATATAAACTTTTTTCTAAATTCCCACATTCTGTCGGTCGAACTGTGATTTCACACTGAATCACAACATGTGTCACAGCGCAGACGGAGGCTCTGCGGCCCACCTTCGCTCTGCTGGTTCTACGCTTAAGTAAACGTGTGACTCTAGTCGTTTCATTTCATTCTCTCGCCTTCTCAGCGGAAATCTGCACATCTGAACGTGACCACCGAATTCCCTTTTGGGTCCATTGAATCTTCCTCTTTGTCAATGTCAGACAGGGACTTACTGACCCTCACCACTCCCTGTACGAAAACGTTCTTCCTAATGTCACTTTTACTTCTTTTCCTCGTGACTCTAAAATTCTGCCGAATCGTTATGGATCCTTTCAGGCGTGGGAGCATTTTCACAACATTATTTCCTGTTTCTAGGTCCCTCATGACTTGGAAATGTTCGGTTCTCCGAGGAGAGCTGTCCCAATTTTCCAATCTACCTTGATTGCTGACATTCCTCAAACACCGCACCACTCACGTCAACCTGTTGAGCACTATGGTAAAAACAATGACTGCAGATGCTGGAAACCAGATTCTGGATTAGTGGTGCTGGAAGAGCACAGCAGTTCAGGCAGCATCCAAGTAGCTTGTTGAACACGATCTCCAACCATTTCATTTCTCTGTTTTCTGCCTCATTCGTACTCCAGGCAGCCCACGCTGGTTTCACGAAGGTGCTTTTTGAGAAAGTCAATCAGGCAGTTTTGCACAAGTCAAGTTAAAAAAAAACACGGGCTCGTCCGGGATTTGAACCCGGGACCTCTCGCAAATCAGCGCAGTAACAGACCCTAAGCGAGAATCATACGCCTAGACCAACGAGCCAGAAAGCACGCACGCAGGTAATGCCCCACACCTCTTGAGCGACCTGAGACATGCTCAGTATGAAATACATTTGAGCAAGCGGCAAAGACTTTCCAGAACAGCTGCTTCTCATCCAGTCTCCCTGCTGCTATTTCATTCCACCGCATTCTCTGCTCACAGTGTCGTTTCCCCAACGTAGCATGAAGCATAAACTGGGTGACTGCTTCGCAGAACATCCCGCTTCTGCCCGCAGAAACTAAAGGCCCTGACCTTGCGGTTGCCTGCCACTTTAACACATCACCCTGTTCCCTGGCCAACATCCCTGTCTCAGGCTTGCAGCAGTGTTCTCGCTCCAGATGAAGGAACAACATCTCATTTTCCACTTGGAGCCCTTCCAGCCCTCCGGTCTTCAATATCGAGTTCTATAACTATAGGGCCTGAACCCCCCCATGTCCTTGACCCCTACCACACGAAAGACTCCTGTTTATCACCTCGTCTGCTATGACACACGACGTATTGTTAGCCACTAACAGTCTCCATTAACAGTTATTTGCCCTCTCACGAGGATCGTTATTCACTCCTGCGTCCTGCCTATTGTTCTTTCTCTGAGCTGGCGGCAAACACAGCAATGAACATTGGAGACTCTGAGCCAGCTGAAACTTGCTCAGTGTGAAGTAGATTCCACATTGCTGCAAGAATTGCAAGCAGCAAAGCCTTTCCAGAACATCTGCTTGTCATTCTGTCCCCGGGGGGGCTGATGTTTGTCTCTTCCCCAGGAACAGGAGTATCTCCACTGGCGGATAATTAAACCATTTTATTTCTACTTGCACGTTGTTCTGGGGGGAGGGGGGGTGGGGGAATGTAGGTTTGGGGGAGGGTAAGAGTCCATTCGCTCTTCTGCTCTCTCTCCCTCTTTCTCTCTCTCTCTCTCTCTCTGAAACTCTTGGGGTGAGAGGTGTCAGTTACATTAATGCGGGGAACATGAACAACTTTGATTGTGAACTTTCTCCAAAGGTCTGTTATCGGAGAGACAGAAAGATGCTGTGCTGGCAGGACAGAGAGAAATGAACACCGAGGACTCTTCGCCCAGGTAAATTCACATTGTTGTGCAGCCTGCATGGTGTTCAGAAATCGTCTTCACGCAGCAATCTTACGGAAAGTCTATTGCAAAGTGGGCATCGCTTTCTTTGCTGCGACCGCGCAGCAGTTAACATCTGAGCCCCAAGTGTCCCAGATGAAGAGAATCCGCGTGAAACCTTCACTCACTGAGAGTCATCCCCACGGCCCTGAGCTGAGGGACTGCAGGCAGTCCAACACGGAAGGGACGGTTAAAAATGAACCATTTTTGCTCCCTCAGCAACACGTAGCATCATTGTCGCGCAGACAGAAGCCATTCAGCCCATGGATTCACACGGCGACTGTCTGTCACTTGTCTCTCTCTGAGGTTATTCACAATCGGTGGTATCCGTCCAAATAGTGGGGGACGATGTCTGAGTTTCAACTTTACCAGCTCATTAGCATCGGAGAGAACCGGTTTTGCGATTCAGTTCAGAGGAAACCGACCAAGAACAGAATATCACTGAGACCTCTAAAACCCATGCCGTTTGAATGGAGTGGATCGATATGAACATCGGCAAGTAGATGCAAAGGCAGCTTGCTGAAGAAAGCAGATCAAGGTGACAGTGATCTGCTTTCGATCCATCGACCTCTGGGTTATGGGCCCAGCACGCTCCCGCTGCGCCACTCTGAGACGCTCGTTGCACAGAACACTTCAGGTTTTTGTCTGGCACGCGGCAGGCACCTTCGAGCCTGATGTCAAAGACCTCCACTGCTGTCGTGTGATATGCTGTTTCGCAGACGAATGGAGGCTGTGTCAATATAAACTTTTTTCTAAATTCCCACATTCTGTCGGTCGAACTGTGATTTCACACTGAATCACAACATGTGTCACAGCGCAGACGGAGGCTCTGCGGCCCACCTTCGCTCTGCTGGTTCTACGCTTAAGTAAACGTGTGACTCTAGTCGTTTCAATCTCTCGCCTTCTCAGCGGAAATCTGCACATCTGAACGTGACCACCGAATTCCCTTTTGGGTCCATTGAATCTTCCTCTTTGTCAATGTCAGACAGGGACTTACTGACCCTCACCACTCCCTGTACGAAAACGTTCTTCCTAATGTCACTTTTACTTCTTTTGCTCGTGACTCTAAAATTCTGCCGAATCGTTATGGATCCTTTCAGGCGTGGGAGCATTTTCACAACATTATTTCCTGTTTCTAGGTCCCTCATGACTTGGAAAAGTTCGGTTCTCCGAGGAGAGCTGTCCCAATTTTCCAATCTACCTTGATTGCTGACATTCCTCAAACACCGCACCACTCACGTCAACCTGTTGAGCACTATGGTAAAAACAATGACTGCAGATGCTGGAAACCAGATTCTGGATTAGTGGTGCTGGAAGAGCACAGCAGTTCAGGCAGCATCCAAGTAGCTTGTTGAACACGATCTCCAACCATTTCATTTCTCTGTTTTCTGCTTCATTCGTACTCCAGGCAGCCCACGCTGGTTTCACGAAGGTGCTTTTTGAGAAAGTCAATCAGGCAGTTTTGCACAAGTCAAGTTAAAAAAAAACACGGGCTCATCCGGGATTTGAACCCGGGACCTCTCGCAAATCAGCGCAGCAACAGACCCTAAGCGAGAATCATACGCCTAGACCAACGAGCCAGAAAGCACGCACGCAGGTAATGCCCCACACCTCTTGAGCGACCTGAGACATGCTCAGTATGAAATACATTTGAGCAAGCGGCAAAGACTTTCCCGAACAGCTGCTTCTCATCCAGTCTCCCTGCTGCTATTTCATTCCACCGCATTCTCTGCTCACAGTGTTGTTTCCCCAACGTAGCATGAAGCATAAACTGGGTGACTGCTTCGCAGAACATCCCGCTTCTGCCCGCAGAAACTAAAGGCCCTGACCTTGCGGTTGCCTGCCACTTTAACACATCACCCTGTTCCCTGGCCAACATCCCTGTCTCAGGCTTGCAGCAGTGTTCTAGCTCCAGATGAAGGAACAACATCTCATTTTCCACTTGGAGCCCTTCCAGCCCTCCGGTCTTCAATATCGAGTTCTATAACTATAGGGCCTGAACCCCCCCATGTCCTTGACCCCTACCACACGAAAGACTCCTGTTTATCACCTCGTCTGCTATGACACACGACGTATTGTTAGCCACTAACAGTCTCCATTAACAGTTATTCGCCCTCTCACGAGGATCGTTATTCACTCCTGCGTCCTGCCTATTGTTCTTTCTCTGAGCTGGC
Organism: Chiloscyllium punctatum; assembly: GCF_047496795.1. Lineage (NCBI taxonomy): Eukaryota > Metazoa > Chordata > Chondrichthyes > Orectolobiformes > Hemiscylliidae > Chiloscyllium > Chiloscyllium punctatum. The sequence goes on from NC_092774.1 coordinate 73,326,171, forward strand.
GGCAAACACAGCAATGAACATTGGAGACTCTGAGCCAGCTGAAACTTGCTCAGTGTGAAGTAGATTCCACATTGCTGCAAGAATTGCATGCAGCAAAGCCTTTCCAGAACATCTGCTTGTCATTCTGTCCCCGGGGGGGCTGATGTTTGTCTCTTCCCCAGGAACAGGAGTATCTCCACTGGCGGATAATTAAACCATTTTATTTCTACTTGCACGTTGTTCTGGGGGGAGGGGGGGGGGGTGGGGGAATGTAGGTTTGGGGGAGGGTAAGAGTCCATTCGCTCTTCTGCTCTCTCTCCCTCTTTCTCTCTCTCTCTCTCTCTGAAACTCTTGGGGTGAGAGGTGTCAGTTACATTAATGCGGGGAACATGAACAACTTTGATTGTGAACTTTCTCCAAAGGTCTGTTATCGGAGAGACAGAAAGATGCTGTGCTGGCAGGACAGAGAGAAATGAACACCGAGGACTCTTCGCCCAGGTAAATTCACATTGTTGTGCAGCCTGCTTGGTGTTCAGAAATCGTCTTCACGCAGCAATCTTACGGAAAGTCTATTGCAAAGTGGGCATCGCTTTCTTTGCTGCGACCGCGCAGCAGTTAACATCTGAGCCCCAAGTGTCCCAGATGAAGAGAATCCGCGTGAAACCTTCACTCACTGAGAGTCATCCCCACGGCCCTGAGCTGAGGGACTGCAGGCAGTCCAACACGGAAGGGACGGTTAAAAATGAACCATTTTTGCTCCCTCAGCAACACGTAGCATCATTGTCGCGCAGACAGAAGCCATTCAGCCCATGGATTCCACGGCGACTGTCTGTCACTTGTCTCTCTCTGAGGTTATTCACAATCGGTGGTATCCGTCCTAATAGTGGGGGACGATGTCTGAGTTTCAACTTTACCAGCTCATTAGCATCGAAGAGAACCGGTTTTGCGATTCAGTTCAGAGGAAACCGACCAAGAACAGAATATCACTGAGACCTCTAAAACCCATGCCGTTTGAATGGAGTGGATCGATATGAACATCGGCAAGTAGATGCAAAGGCAGCTTGCTGAAGAAAGCAGATCAAGGTGACAGTGAACGATAGCAGAGGATGGTTTCGATCCATCGACCTCTGGGTTATGGGCCCAGCACGCTCCCGCTGCGCCACTCTGCTGCCGCTTGGAGACGCTCGTTGCACAGAACACTTCAGGTTTTTGTCTGGCACGCGGCAGGCACCTTCGAGCCTGATGTCAAAGACCTCCACTGCTGTCGTGTGATATGCTGTTTCGCAGACGTATGGAGGCTGTGTAAATATAAACTTTTTTCTAAATTCCCACATTCTGTCGGTCGAACTGTGATTTCACACTGAATCACAACATGTGTCACAGCGCAGACGGAGGCTCTGCGGCCCACCTTCGCTCTGCTGGTTCTACGCTTAAGTAAACGTGTGACTCTAGTCGTTTCATTTCATTCTCTCGCCTTCTCAGCGGAAATCTGCACATCTGAACGTGACCACCGACTTCCCTTTTGGGTCCATTGAATCTTCCTCTTTGTCAATGTCAGACAGGGACTTACTGACCCTCACCACTCCCTGTACGAAAACGTTCTTCCTAATGTCACTTTTACTTCTTTTCCTCGTGACTCTAAAATTCTGCCGAATCGTTATGGATCCTTTCAGGCGTGGGAGCATTTTCACAACATTATTTCCTGTTTCTAGGTCCCTCATGACTTGGAAATGTTCGGTTCTCCGAGGAGAGCTGTCCCAATTTTCCAATCTACCTTGATTGCTGACATTCCTCAAACACCGCACCACTCACGTCAACCTGTTGAGCACTATGGTAAAAACAATGACTGCAGATGCTGGAAACCAGATTCTGGATTAGTGGTGCTGGAAGAGCACAGCAGTTCAGGCAGCATCCAAGTAGCTTGTTGAACACGATCTCCAACCATTTCATTTCTCTGTTTTCTGCCTCATTCGTACTCCAGGCAGCCCACGCTGGTTTCACGAAGGTGCTTTTTGAGAAAGTCAATCAGGCAGTTTTGCACAAGTCAAGTTAAAAAAAAAACACGGGCTCGTCCGGGATCTCTCGCAAATCAGCGCAGTAACAGACCCTAAGCGAGAATCATACGCCTAGACCAACGAGCCAGAAAGCACGCACGCAGGTAATGCCCCACACCTCTTGAGCGACCTGAGACATGCTCAGTATGAAATACATTTGAGCAAGCGGCAAAGACTTTCCCGAACAGCTGCTTCTCATCCAGTCTCCCTGCTGCTATTTCATTCCACCGCATTCTCTGCTCACAGTGTCGTTTCCCCAACGTAGCATGAAGCATAAACTGGGTGACTGCTTCGCAGAACATCCCGCTTCTGCCCGCAGAAACTAAAGGCCCTGACCTTGCGGTTGCCTGCCACTTTAACACATCACCCTGTTCCCTGGCCAACATCCCTGTCTCAGGCTTGCAGCAGTGTTCTAGCTCCAGATGAAGGAACAACATCTCATTTTCCACTTGGAGCCCTTCCAGCCCTCCGGTCTTCAATATCGAGTTCTATAACTATAGGGCCTGAACCCCCCCATGTCCTTGACCCCTACCACACGAAAGACTCCTGTTTATCACCTCGTCTGCTATGACACACGACGTATTGTTAGCCACTAACAGTCTCCATTAACAGTTATTTGCCCTCTCACGAGGATCGTTCTTCACTCCTACGTCCTGCCTATTGTTCTTTCTCTGAGCTGGCGGCAAACACAGCAATGAACATTGGAGACTCTGAGCCAGCTGAAACTTGCTCAGTGTGAAGTACATTCCACATTGCTGCAAGAATTGCAAGCAGCAAAGCCTTTCCAGAACATCTGCTTGTCATTCTGTCCCCGGGGGGCTGATGTTTGTCTCTTCCCCAGGAACAGGAGTATCTCCACTGGCGGATAATTAAACCATTTTATTTCTACTTGCACGTTGTTCTGGGGGGAGGGGGGGTGGGGGAATGTAGGTTTGGGGGAGGGTAAGAGTCCATTCGCTCTTCTGCTCTCTCTCCCTCATTCTCTCTCTCTCTCTCTCTGAAACTCTTGGGGTGAGAGGTGTCAGTTACATTATTGCGGGGAACATGAACAACTTTGATTGTGAACTTTCTCCAAAGGTCTGTTATCGGAGAGACAGAAAGATGCTGTGCTGGCAGGACAGAGAGAAATGAACACCGAGGACTCTTCGCCCAGGTAAATTCACATTGTTGTGCAGCCTGCTTGGTGTTCAGAAATCGTCTTCACGCAGCAATCTTACGGAAAGTCTATTGCAAAGTGGGCATCGCTTTCTTTGCTGCGACCGCGCAGCAGTTAACATCTGAGCCCCAAGTGTCCCAGATGAAGAGAATCCGCGTGAAACCTTCACTCACTGAGAGTCATCCCCACGGCCCTGAGCTGAGGGACTGCAGGCAGTCCAACACGGAAGGGACGGTTAAAAATGAACCATTTTTGCTCCCTCAGCAACACGTAGCATCATTGTCGCGCAGACAGAAGCCATTCAGCCCATGGATTCCACGGCGACTGTCTGTCACTTGTCTCTCTCTGAGGTTATTCACAATCGGTGGTATCCGTCCTAATAGTGGGGGACGATGTCTGAGTTTCAACTTTACCAGCTCATTAGCATCGAAGAGAACCGGTTTTGCGATTCAGTTCAGAGGAAACCGACCAAGAACAGAATATCACTGAGACCTCTAAAACCCATGCCGTTTGAATGGAGTGGATCGATATGAACATCGGCAAGTAGATGCAAAGGCAGCTTGCTGATCAGACCAAGGTGACAGTGAACGACAGCAGAGGATGGCTTCGATCCATCGACCTCTGGGTTATGGGCCCAGCACGCTCCCGCTGCGCCACTCTGCTGCCGCTTGGAGTCGCTCGTTGCACAGAACACTTCAGGTTTTTGTCTGGCACGCGGCAGGCACCTTCGAGCCTGATGTCAAAGACCTCCACTGCTGTCGTGTGATATGCTGTTTCGCAGACGTATGGAGGCTGTGTAAATATAAACTTTTTTCTAAATTCCCACATTCTGTCGGTCGAACTGTGATTTCACACTGAATCACAACATGTGTCACAGCGCAGACGGAGGCTCTGCGGCCCACCTTCGCTCTGCTGGTTCTACGCTTAAGTAAACGTGTGACTCTAGTCGTTTCATTTCATTCTCTCGCCTTCTCAGCGGAAATCTGCACATCTGAACGTGACCACCGACTTCCCTTTTGGGTCCATTGAATCTTCCTCTTTGTCAATGTCAGACAGGGACTTACTGACCCTCACCACTCCCTGTACGAAAACGTTCTTCCTAATGTCACTTTTACTTCTTTTCCTCGTGACTCTAAAATTCTGCCGAATCGTTATGGATCCTTTCAGGCGTGGGAGCATTTTCACAACATTATTTCCTGTTTCTAGGTCCCTCATGACTTGGAAAAGTTCGGTTCTCCGAGGAGAGCTGTCCCAATTTTCCAATCTACCTTGATTGCTGACATTCCTCAAACACCGCACCACTCACGTCAACCTGTTGAGCACTATGGTAAAAACAATGACTGCAGATGCTGGAAACCAGATTCTGGATTAGTGGTGCTGGAAGAGCACAGCAGTTCAGGCAGCATCCAAGTAGCTTGTTGAACACGATCTCCAACCATTTCATTTCTCTGTTTTCTGCTTCATTCGTACTCCAGGCAGCCCACGCTGGTTTCACGAAGGTGCTTTTTGAGAAAGTCAATCAGGCAGTTTTGCACAAGTCAAGTTAAAAAAAAACACGGGCTCATCCGGGATTTGAACCCGGGACCTCTCGCAAATCAGCGCAGTAACAGACCCTAAGCGAGAATCATACGCCTAGACCAACGAGCCAGAAAGCACGCACGCAGGTAATGCCCCACACCTCTTGAGCGACCTGAGACATGCTCAGTATGAAATACATTTGAGCAAGCGGCAAAGACTTTCCCGAACAGCTGCTTCTCATCCAGTCTCCCTGCTGCTATTTCATTCCACCGCATTCTCTGCTCACAGTGTCGTTTCCCCAACGTAGCATGAAGCATAAACTGGGTGACTGCTTCGCAGAACATCCCGCTTCTGCCCGCAGAAACTAAAGGCCCTGACCTTGCGGTTGCCTGCCACTTTAACACATCACCCTGTTCCCTGGCCAACATCCCTGTCTCAGGCTTGCAGCAGTGTTCTAGCTCCAGATGAAGGAACAACATCTCATTTTCCACTTGGAGCCCTTCCAGCCCTCCGGTCTTCAATATCGAGTTCTATAACTATAGGGCCTGAACCCCCCCAAGTCCTTGACCCCTACCACACGAAAGACTCCTGTTTATCACCTCGTCTGCTATGACACACGACGTATTGTTAGCCACTAACAGTCTCCATTAACAGTTATTCGCCCTCTCACGAGGATCGTTATTCACTCCTGCGTCCTGCCTATTGTTCTTTCTCTGAGCTGGCGGCAAACACAGCAATGAACATTGGAGACTCTGAGCCAGCTGAAACTTGCTCAGTGTGAAGTAGATTCCACATTGCTGCAAGAATTGCAAGCAGCAAAGCCTTTCCAGAACATCTGCTTGTCATTCTGTCCCCGGGGGGGCTGATGTTTGTCTCTTCCCCAGGAACAGGAGTATCTCCACTGGCGGATAATTAAACCATTTTATTTCTACTTGCACGTTGTTCTGGGGGGAGGGGGGGGGGTGGGGGAATGTAGGTTTGGGGGAGGGTAAGAGTCCATTCGCTCTTCTGCTCTCTCTCCCTCTTTCTCTCTCTCTCTCTCTCTGAAACTCTTGGGGTGAGAGGTGTCAGTTACATTAATGCGGGGAACATGAACAACTTTGATTGTGAACTTTCTCCAAAGGTCTGTTATCGGAGAGACAGAAAGATGCTGTGCTGGCAGGACAGAGAGAAATGAACACCGAGGACTCTTCGCCCAGGTAAATTCACATTGTTGTGCAGCCTGCTTGGTGTTCAGAAATCGTCTTCACGCAGCAATCTTACGGAAAGTCTATTGCAAAGTGGGCATCGCTTTCTTTGCTGCGACCGCGCAGCAGTTAACATCTGAGCCCCAAGTGTCCCAGATGAAGAGAATCCGCGTGAAACCTTCACTCACTGAGAGTCATCCCCACGGCCCTGAGCTGAGGGACTGCAGGCAGTCCAACACGGAAGGGACGGTTAAAAATGAACCATTTTTGCTCCCTCAGCAACACGTAGCATCATTGTCGCGCAGACAGAAGCCATTCAGCCCATGGATTCCACGGCGACTGTCTGTCACTTGTCTCTCTCTGAGGTTATTCACAATCGGTGGTATCCGTCCTAATAGTGGGGGACGATGTCTGAGTTTCAACTTTACCAGCTCATTAGCATCGAAGAGAACCGGTTTTGCGATTCAGTTCAGAGGAAACCGACCAAGAACAGAATATCACTGAGACCTCTAAAACCCATGCCGTTTGAATGGAGTGGATCGATATGAACATCGGCAAGTAGATGCAAAGGCAGCTTGCTGAAGAAACCAGATCAAGGTGACAGTGAACGATAGCAGAGGATGGTTTCGATCCATCGACCTCTGGGTTATGGGCCCAGCACGCTCCCGCTGCGCCACTCTGCTGCCGCTTGGAGACGCTCGTTGCGCAGAACACTTCAGGTTTTTGTCTGGCACGCGGCAGGCACCTTCGAGCCTGATGTCAAAGACCTCCACTGCTGTCGTGTGATATGCTGTTTCGCAGACGTATGGAGGCTGTGTAAATATAAACTTTTTTCTAAATTCCCACATTCTGTCGGTCGAACTGTGATTTCACACTGAATCACAACATGTGTCACAGCGCAGACGGAGGCTCTGCGGCCCACCTTCGCTCTGCTGGTTCTACGCTTAAGTAAACGTGTGACTCTAGTCGTTTCATTTCATTCTCTCGCCTTCTCAGCGGAAATCTGCACATCTGAACGTGACCACCGAATTCCCTTTTGGGTCCATTGAATCTTCCTCTTTGTCAATGTCAGACAGGGACTTACTGACCCTCACCACTCCCTGTACGAAAACGTTCTTCCTAATGTCACTTTTACTTCTTTTCCTCGTGACTCTAAAATTCTGCCGAATCGTTATGGATCCTTTCAGGCGTGGGAACATTTTCACAACATTATTTCCTGTTTCTAGGTCCCTCATGACTTGGAAATGTTCGGTTCTCCGAGGAGAGCTGTCCCAATTTTCCAATCTACCTTGATTGCTGACATTCCTCAAACACCGCACCACTCACGTCAACCTGTTGAGCACTATGGTAAAAACAATGACTGCAGATGCTGGAAACCAGATTCTGGATTAGTGGTGCTGGAAGAGCACAGCAGTTCAGGCAGCATCCAAGTAGCTTGTTGAACACGATCTCCAACCATTTCATTTCTCTGTTTTCTGCCTCATTCGTACTCCAGGCAGCCCACGCTGGTTTCACGAAGGTGCTTTTTGAGAAAGTCAATCAGGCAGTTTTGCACAAGTCAAGTTAAAAAAAAAACACGGGCTCGTCCGGGATCTCTCGCAAATCAGCGCAGTAACAGACCCTAAGCGAGAATCATACGCCTAGACCAACGAGCCAGAAAGCACGCACGCAGGTAATGCCCCAGACCTCTTGAGCGACCTGAGACATGCTCAGTATGAAATACATTTGAGCAAGCGGCAAAGACTTTCCCGAACAGCTGCTTCTCATCCAGTCTCCCTGCTGCTATTTCATTCCACCGCATTCTCTGCTCACAGTGTCGTTTCCCCAACGTAGCATGAAGCATAAACTGGGTGACTGCTTCGCAGAACATCCCGCTTCTGCCCGCAGAAACTAAAGGCCCTGACCTTGCGGTTGCCTGCCACTTTAACACATCACCCTGTTCCCTGGCCAACATCCCTGTCTCAGGCTTGCAGCAGTGTTCTAGCTCCAGATGAAGGAACAACATCTCATTTTCCACTTGGAGCCCTTCCAGCCCTCCGGTCTTCAATATCGAGTTCTATAACTATAGGGCCTGAACCCCCCCATGTCCTTGACCCCTACCACACGAAAGACTCCTGTTTATCACCTCGTCTGCTATGACACACGACGTATTGTTAGCCACTAACAGTCTCCATTAACAGTTATTTGCCCTCTCACGAGGATCGTTATTCACTCCTACGTCCTGCCTATTGTTCTTTCTCTGAGCTGGCGGCAAACACAGCAATGAACATTGGAGACTCTGAGCCAGCTGAAACTTGCTCAGTGTGAAGTACATTCCACATTGCTGCAAGAATTGCAAGCAGCAAAGCCTTTCCAGAACATCTGCTTGTCATTCTGTCCCCGGGGGGCTGATGTTTGTCTCTTCCCCAGGAACAGGAGTATCTCCACTGGCGGATAATTAAACCATTTTATTTCTACTTGCACGTTGTTCTGGGGGGAGGGGGGGTGGGGGAATGTAGGTTTGGGGGAGGGTAAGAGTCCATTCGCTCTTCTGCTCTCTCTCCCTCATTCTCTCTCTCTCTCTCTCTGAAACTCTTGGGGTGAGAGGTGTCAGTTACATTATTGCGGGGAACATGAACAACTTTGATTGTGAACTTTCTCCAAAGGTCTGTTATCGGAGAGACAGAAAGATGCTGTGCTGGCAGGACAGAGAGAAATGAACACCGAGGACTCTTCGCCCAGGTAAATTCACATTGTTGTGCAGCCTGCTTGGTGTTCAGAAATCGTCTTCACGCAGCAATCTTACGGAAAGTCTATTGCAAAGTGGGCATCGCTTTCTTTGCTGCGACCGCGCAGCAGTTAACATCTGAGCCCCAAGTGTCCCAGATGAAGAGAATCCGCGTGAAACCTTCACTCACTGAGAGTCATCCCCACGGCCCTGAGCTGAGGGACTGCAGGCAGTCCAACACGGAAGGGACGGTTAAAAATGAACCATTTTTGCTCCCTCAGCAACACGTAGCATCATTGTCGCGCAGACAGAAGCCATTCAGCCCATGGATTCCACGGCGACTGTCTGTCACTTGTCTCTCTCTGAGGTTATTCACAATCGGTGGTATCCGTCCTAATAGTGGGGGACGATGTCTGAGTTTCAACTTTACCAGCTCATTAGCATCGAAGAGAACCGGTTTTGCGATTCAGTTCAGAGGAAACCGACCAAGAACAGAATATCACTGAGACCTCTAAAACCCATGCCGTTTGAATGGAGTGGATCGATATGAACATCGGCAAGTAGATGCAAAGGCAGCTTGCTGATCAGATCAAGGTGACAGTGAACGATAGCAGAGGATGGCTTCGATCCATCGACCTCTGGGTTATGGGCCCAGCACGCTCCCGCTGCGCCACTCTGCTGCCGCTTGGAGACGCTCGTTGCGCAGAACACTTCAGGTTTTTGTCTGGCACGCGGCAGGCACCTTCGAGCCTGATGTCAAAGACCTCCACTGCTGTCGTGTGATATGCTGTTTCGCAGACGTATGGAGGCTGTGTAAATATAAACTTTTTTCTAAATTCCCACATTCTGTCGGTCGAACTGTGATTTCACACTGAATCACAACATGTGTCACAGCGCAGACGGAGGCTCTGCGGCCCACCTTCGCTCTGCTGGTTCTACGCTTAAGTAAACGTGTGACTCTAGTCGTTTCATTTCATTCTCTCGCCTTCTCAGCGGAAATCTGCACATCTGAACGTGACCACCGAATTCCCTTTTGGGTCCATTGAATCTTCCTCTTTGTCAATGTCAGACAGGGACTTACTGACCCTCACCACTCCCTGTACGAAAACGTTCTTCCTAATGTCACTTTTACTTCTTTTCCTCGTGACTCTAAAATTCTGCCGAATCGTTATGGATCCTTTCAGGCGTGGGAGCATTTTCACAACATTATTTCCTGTTTCTAGGTCCCTCATGACTTGGAAATGTTCGGTTCTCCGAGGAGAGCTGTCCCAATTTTCCAATCTACCTTGATTGCTGACATTCCTCAAACACCGCACCACTCACGTCAACCTGTTGAGCACTATGGTAAAAACAATGACTGCAGATGCTGGAAACCAGATTCTGGATTAGTGGTGCTGGAAGAGCACAGCAGTTCAGGCAGCATCCAAGTAGCTTGTTGAACACGATCTCCAACCATTTCATTTCTCTGTTTTCTGCCTCATTCGTACTCCAGGCAGCCCACGCTGGTTTCACGAAGGTGCTTTTTGAGAAAGTCAATCAGGCAGTTTTGCACAAGTCAAGTTAAAAAAAAAACACGGGCTCGTCCGGGATCTCTCGCAAATCAGCGCAGTAACAGACCCTAAGCGAGAATCATACGCCTAGACCAACGAGCCAGAAAGCACGCACGCAGGTAATGCCCCAGACCTCTTGAGCGACCTGAGACATGCTCAGTATGAAATACATTTGAGCAAGCGGCAAAGACTTTCCCGAACAGCTGCTTCTCATCCAGTCTCCCTGCTGCTATTTCATTCCACCGCATTCTCTGCTCACAGTGTCGTTTCCCCAACGTAGCATGAAGCATAAACTGGGTGACTGCTTCGCAGAACATCCCGCTTCTGCCCGCAGAAACTAAAGGCCCTGACCTTGCGGTTGCCTGCCACTTTAACACATCACCCTGTTCCCTGGCCAACATCCCTGTCTCAGGCTTGCAGCAGTGTTCTAGCTCCAGATGAAGGAACAACATCTCATTTTCCACTTGGAGCCCTTCCAGCCCTCCGGTCTTCAATATCGAGTTCTATAACTATAGGGCCTGAACCCCCCCATGTCCTTGACCCCTACCACACGAAAGACTCCTGTTTATCACCTCGTCTGCTATGACACACGACGTATTGTTAGCCACTAACAGTCTCCATTAACAGTTATTTGCCCTCTCACGAGGATCGTTATTCACTCCTACGTCCTGCCTATTGTTCTTTCTCTGAGCTGGCGGCAAACACAGCAATGAACATTGGAGACTCTGAGCCAGCTGAAACTTGCTCAGTGTGAAGTACATTCCACATTGCTGCAAGAATTGCAAGCAGCAAAGCCTTTCCAGAACATCTGCTTGTCATTCTGTCCCCGGGGGGCTGATGTTTGTCTCTTCCCCAGGAACAGGAGTATCTCCACTGGCGGATAATTAAACCATTTTATTTCTACTTGCACGTTGTTCTGGGGGGAGGGGGGGTGGGGGAATGTAGGTTTGGGGGAGGGTAAGAGTCCATTCGCTCTTCTGCTCTCTCTCCCTCATTCTCTCTCTCTCTCTCTCTGAAACTCTTGGGGTGAGAGGTGTCAGTTACATTATTGCGGGGAACATGAACAACTTTGATTGTGAACTTTCTCCAAAGGTCTGTTATCGGAGACACAGAAAGACACAGGACAGAGAGAAATGAACACCGAGGACTCTTCGCCCAGGTAAATTCACATTGTTGTGCAGCCTGCTTGGTGTTCAGAAATCGTCTTCACGCAGCAATCTTACGGAAAGTCTATTGCAAAGTGGGCATCGCTTTCTTTGCTGCGACCGCGCAGCAGTTAACATCTGAGCCCCAAGTGTCCCAGATGAAGAGAATCCGCGTGAAACCTTCACTCACTGAGAGTCATCCCCACGGCCCTGAGCTGAGGGACTGCAGGCAGTCTAACACGGAAGGGACGGTTAAAAATGAGCCATTTTTGCTCCCTCAGCAACACGTAGCATCATTGTCGCGCAGACAGAAGCCATTCAGCCCATGGATTCCACGGCGACTGTCTGTCACTTGTCTCTCTCTGAGGTTATTCACAATCGGTGGTATCCGTCCTAATAGTGGGGGACGATGTCTGAGTTTCAACTTTACCAGCTCATTAGCATCGAAGAGAACCGGTTTTGCGATTCAGTTCAGAGGAAACCGACCAAGAACAGAATATCACTGAGACCTCTAAAACCCATGCCGTTTGAATGGAGTGGATCGATATGAACATCGGCAAGTAGATGCAAAGGCAGCTTGCTGATCAGATCAAGGTGACAGTGAACGATAGCAGAGGATGGCTTCGATCCATCGACCTCTGGGTTATGGGCCCAGCACGCTCCCGCTGCGCCACTCTGCTGCCGCTTGGAGACGCTCGTTGCGCAGAACACTTCAGGTTTTTGTCTGGCACGCGGCAGGCACCTTCGAGCCTGATGTCAAAGACCTCCACTGCTGTCGTGTGATATGCTGTTTCGCAGACGTATGGAGGCTGTGTAAATATAAACTTTTTTCTAAATTCCCACATTCTGTCGGTCGAACTGTGATTTCACACTGAATCACAACATGTGTCACAGCGCAGACGGAGGCTCTGCGGCCCACCTTCGCTCTGCTGGTTCTACGCTTAAGTAAACGTGTGACTCTAGTCGTTTCATTTCATTCTCTCGCCTTCTCAGCGGAAATCTGCACATCTGAACGTGACCACCGAATTCCCTTTTGGGTCCATTGAATCTTCCTCTTTGTCAATGTCAGACAGGGACTTACTGACCCTCACCACTCCCTGTACGAAAACGTTCTTCCTAATGTCACTTTTACTTCTTTTCCTCGTGACTCTAAAATTCTGCCGAATCGTTATGGATCCTTTCAGGCGTGGGAGCATTTTCACAACATTATTTCCTGTTTCTAGGTCCCTCATGACTTGGAAAAGTTCGGTTCTCCGAGGAGAGCTGTCCCAATTTTCCAATCTACCTTGATTGCTGACATTCCTCAAACACCGCACCACTCACGTCAACCTGTTGAGCACTATGGTAAAAACAATGACTGCAGATGCTGGAAACCAGATTCTGGATTAGTGGTGCTGGAAGAGCACAGCAGTTCAGGCAGCATCCAAGTAGCTTGTTGAACACGATCTCCAACCATTTCATTTCTCTGTTTTCTGCCTCATTCGTACTCCAGGCAGCCCACGCTGGTTTCACGAAGGTGCTTTTTGAGAAAGTCAATCAGGCAGTTTTGCACAAGTCAAGTTAAAAAAAAACACGGGCTCGTCCGGGATCTCTCGCAAATCAGCGCAGTAACAGACCCTAAGCGAGAATCATACGCCTAGACCAACGAGCCAGAAAGCACGCACGCAGGTAATGCCCCAGACCTCTTGAGCGACCTGAGACATGCTCAGTATGAAATACATTTGAGCAAGCGGCAAAGACTTTCCCGAACAGCTGCTTCTCATCCAGTCTCCCTGCTGCTATTTCATTCCACCGCATTCTCTGCTCACAGTGTCGTTTCCCCAACGTAGCATGAAGCATAAACTGGGTGACTGCTTCGCAGAACATCCCGCTTCTGCCCGCAGAAACTAAAGGCCCTGACCTTGCGGTTGCCTGCCACTTTAACACATCACCCTGTTCCCTGGCCAACATCCCTGTCTCAGGCTTGCAGCAGTGTTCTAGCTCCAGATGAAGGAACAACATCTCATTTTCCACTTGGAGCCCTTCCAGCCCTCCGGTCTTCAATATCGAGTTCTATAACTATAGGGCCTGAACCCCCCCATGTCCTTGACCCCTACCACACGAAAGACTCCTGTTTATCACCTCGTCTGCTATGACACACGACGTATTGTTAGCCACTAACAGTCTCCATTAACAGTTATTCGCCCTCTCACGAGGATCGTTATTCACTCCTACGTCCTGCCTATTGTTCTTTCTCTGAGCTGGCGGCAAACACAGCAATGAACATTGGAGACTCTGAGCCAGCTGAAACTTGCTCAGTGTGAAGTACATTCCACATTGCTGCAAGAATTGCAAGCAGCAAAGCCTTTCCAGAACATCTGCTTGTCATTCTGTCCCCGGGGGGCTGATGTTTGTCTCTTCCCCAGGAACAGGAGTATCTCCACTGGCGGATAATTAAACCATTTTATTTCTACTTGCACGTTGTTCTGGGGGGAGGGGGGGTGGGGGAATGTAGGTTTGGGGGAGGGTAAGAGTCCATTCGCTCTTCTGCTCTCTCTCCCTCATTCTCTCTCTCTCTCTCTCTGAAACTCTTGGGGTGAGAGGTGTCAGTTACATTATTGCGGGGAACATGAACAACTTTGATTGTGAACTTTCTCCAAAGGTCTGTTATCGGAGAGACAGAAAGATGCTGTGCTGGCAGGACAGAGAGAAATGAACACCGAGGACTCTTCGCCCAGGTAAATTCACATTGTTGTGCAGCCTGCTTGGTGTTCAGAAATCGTCTTCACGCAGCAATCTTACGGAAAGTCTATTGCAAAGTGGGCATCGCTTTCTTTGCTGCGACCGCGCAGCAGTTAACATCTGAGCCCCAAGTGTCCCAGATGAAGAGAATCCGCGTGAAACCTTCACTCACTGAGAGTCATCCCCACGGCCCTGAGCTGAGGGACTGCAGGCAGTCCAACACGGAAGGGACGGTTAAAAATGAACCATTTTTGCTCCCTCAGCAACACGTAGCATCATTGTCGCGCAGACAGAAGCCATTCAGCCCATGGATTCCACGGCGACTGTCTGTCACTTGTCTCTCTCTGAGGTTATTCACAATCGGTGGTATCCGTCCTAATAGTGGGGGACGATGTCTGAGTTTCAACTTTACCAGCTCATTAGCATCGAAGAGAACCGGTTTTGCGATTCAGTTCAGAGGAAACCGACCAAGAACAGAATATCACTGAGACCTCTAAAACCCATGCCGTTTGAATGGAGTGGATCGATATGAACATCGGCAAGTAGATGCAAAGGCAGCTTGCTGAAGAAAGCAGATCAAGGTGACAGTGAACGATAGCAGAGGATGGTTTCGATCCATCGACCTCTGGGTTATGGGCCCAGCACGCTCCCGCTGCGCCACTCTGCTGCCGCTTGGAGACGCTCGTTGCGCAGAACACTTCAGGTTTTTGTCTGGCACGCGGCAGGCACCTTCGAGCCTGATGTCAAAGACCTCCACTGCTGTCGTGTGATATGCTGTTTCGCAGACGTATGGAGGCTGTGTAAATATAAACTTTTTTCTAAATTCCCACATTCTGTCGGTCGAACTGTGATTTCACACTGAATCACAACATGTGTCACAGCGCAGACGGAGGCTCTGCGGCCCACCTTCGCTCTGCTGGTTCTACGCTTAAGTAAACGTGTGACTCTAGTCGTTTCATTTCATTCTCTCGCCTTCTCAGCGGAAATCTGCACATCTGAACGTGACCACCGAATTCCCTTTTGGGTCCATTGAATCTTCCTCTTTGTCAATGTCAGACAGGGACTTACTGACCCTCACCACTCCCTGTACGAAAACGTTCTTCCTAATGTCACTTTTACTTCTTTTCCTCGTGACTCTAAAATTCTGCCGAATCGTTATGGATCCTTTCAGGCGTGGGAGCATTTTCACAACATTATTTCCTGTTTCTAGGTCCCTCATGACTTGGAAATGTTCGGTTCTCCGAGGAGAGCTGTCCCAATTTTCCAATCTACCTTGATTGCTGACATTCCTCAAACACCGCACCACTCACGTCAACCTGTTGAGCACTATGGTAAAAACAATGACTGCAGATGCTGGAAACCAGATTCTGGATTAGTGGTGCTGGAAGAGCACAGCAGTTCAGGCAGCATCCAAGTAGCTTGTTGAACACGATCTCCAACCATTTCATTTCTCTGTTTTCTGCCTCATTCGTACTCCAGGCAGCCCACGCTGGTTTCACGAAGGTGCTTTTTGAGAAAGTCAATCAGGCAGTTTTGCACAAGTCAAGTTAAAAAAAAACACGGGCTCGTCCGGGATCTCTCGCAAATCAGCGCAGTAACAGACCCTAAGCGAGAATCATACGCCTAGACCAACGAGCCAGAAAGCACGCACGCAGGTAATGCCCCAGACCTCTTGAGCGACCTGAGACATGCTCAGTATGAAATACATTTGAGCAAGCGGCAAAGACTTTCCCGAACAGCTGCTTCTCATCCAGTCTCCCTGCTGCTATTTCATTCCACCGCATTCTCTGCTCACAGTGTCGTTTCCCCAACGTAGCATGAAGCATAAACTGGGTGACTGCTTCGCAGAACATCCCGCTTCTGCCCGCAGAAACTAAAGGCCCTGACCTTGCGGTTGCCTGCCACTTTAACACATCACCCTGTTCCCTGGCCAACATCCCTGTCTCAGGCTTGCAGCAGTGTTCTAGCTCCAGATGAAGGAACAACATCTCATTTTCCACTTGGAGCCCTTCCAGCCCTCCGGTCTTCAATATCGAGTTCTATAACTATAGGGCCTGAACTACCCCATGTCCTTGACCCCTACCACACGAAAGACTCCTATTGATCACCTCGTCTGCTATGACACACGACGTATTGTTAGCCACTAACAGTCTCCATTAACAGTTATTCGCCCTCTCACGCGGATCGTTATTCACTCCTACGTCCTGCCTATTGTTCTCTCTCTGAGCTGGCGGCAAACACAGCAATGAACATTGGCGACTCTGAGCCAGCTGAAACTTGCTCAGTGTGAAGTACATTCCACATTGCTGCAAGAATTGCAAGCAGCAAAGCGTTTCCAGAACATCTGCTTGACATTCTGTCCCCGGGGGGCTGATGTTTGTCTCATCCCCAGGAACTGGACTATCTCCACTGGCGGATAATTAAACCATTTTATTTCTACTTGCACGTTGTTCTTTGGGGAGGGTGGTGGGGGAATGTAGGGTTGGGAGAGGGTAAGAGTCCATTCGCTCTTCTGCTCTCTCTCCCTCTCTCTCTCTCTCTCTCTCTCTGAAACTCTTGGGGTGAGAGGTGTCAGTTACATTAATGCGGGGAACATGAACAACTTTGATTGTGAACTTTCTCCAAAGGTCTGTTATCGGAGAGACAGAAAGATGCTGTGCTGGCAGGACAGAGAGAAATGAACACCGAGGACTTTTCGCCCAGGAAAATATACATTGTTGTGCAGCCTGCTTGGTGTTCAGAAATCGTCTTCACGCAGCAATCTTACGGAAAGTCTATTGCAAAGTGGGCATCGCTTTCTTTGCTGCGACCGCGCAGTAGTTAACATCTGAGCCCCAAGTGTCCCAGATGAAGAGAATCCGTGTGAAACGTTCACTCACTGAGAGTCATCCCCACCGCCCTGAGCTGAGGGACTGCAGGCAGTCCAACACGGAAGGGACGGTTAAAAATGAACCAGTTTTGCTCCCTCAGCCTGTCTGCCCCAGAGACAGGCAGTGGGACGGCATTAACACGTAGCATCATTCTCGCGCAGACAGAAGCCATTCAGCCCATGGATTCCACGGCGACTGTCTGTCAATTGTCCCTCTCTCTCTCTGAGGTTATTCCCAATCGGTGGTATCCGTCCGAAGAGTGGGGGACAGATGCACAGTTGGGCCACAACCAAGGATAGGCTGTAAGAGTGAATGAGTGAATAAAAGACAAATCCCACCTCGCCCATGAGGAGAAAGTGAGAACTGCAGATGATGGAGATCAGAGTCGAGAGTCTGGTGTTGAAAAAGCACAGCAGGTCAGGCAGCATCCAAGGATCAGGAGAATCAACGTTTCAGACATAAGCCTTCACCTTGCCGTCTCCAGTGTGTGTTGTGAAACTGCTTAACTGCTTAATCATATCTAGTGGCCGAGCAGAGGCTGATAACAAGTTTGGAACACACGAGAATGAATTCAGCTCAAACCTTGGATTCATGTCTCACTACAGGAGACCCAGCTACACAATACACAAAAACCCTATATCTCTCTCTGTCTCTCTCTCTCTCTCTCTCTCTCTCTCTCTCTCACACACACACACACACACACACATACACACACACACACACACAGACGTACTCACACGGTCATGTGGACCGTCTCTGATCGACAGGCTCTCTCTCAGAAACACATTGATAAACCCCTCACACTAACATTCATGCACACACCTTCTCACACAATTATACTCCATCACATGCACACTTTACCCAGCTTGCACACACACACACACACACACACACGCAGACGCTCTGTCTCATGAATGCACTCACACATAGAAGCCTTTGGGGTGAATTGCATTTGCAGGATTATATGTTTGGAAATAGAAAAAGTCTGACTCAAGACTGGGATACAGAACGACTCTAACCTCACAGCTCTCATGCGTTATCTGAACTCAGGTGTCACCTCCCTTTATAAAACATTAAGTTACCTGGAGAATGTTACTAAAAATAAGTTCTAGGATTTACAGATTAATGAACTGAAATCTGCAACCCATTTTAAAAGATGAAAGACTTCACAGGTTTCTTCAATGTATCATTTATGTTGCATGACACTATAATCTTTTGCTATATATTCTGTGTCTTACCATTCTACTCAACAGCTACCTGATGAAGGAACAGCGCTCCAAAACCTAGTGCTTCCAAATAAACCTGTTGGACTCTACCCTGGTGTTTGTGTCATTTTAAAACTTTGTTTCAAGTGAATACAGCCCGCACCTCCCACTGTTGCCAGTAAACCATGCAATGTCAATGAAACAATAAAGCTGCAGCTAAAAAATTTACAATTTCGAACAATACCATCTACTCATTCACTGTTCCTTCTGAGACACGACATTGGAAACTCGGTCCTGGTGGCTGAAAGAAATGAGAAGCTGTTGGATTTCC